>NC_090939.1:789738247-790041277 GCF_040938575.1 Ambystoma mexicanum
ATGGAGTGCAGGAACAGTAGACAAGCTCGATGGGCCTACTTCTTTGCTCAATATCAATTTCAAATTTCACATGTTCCTGGATCACAAAACTTGATTGCTGATGCCCTTTCTCGGCGTCCCGACTACGTTTTCTTGGAGGATAAGATCTATCCTAAAATGTTTCAACCCCCAATCTTTGTAGCTCAAGCGATCGATCTCCTGGAAGAAATCAGAGTACAGACTCAATTATCTGAACTCTGGAAGGACATATCGAAGAAAAATCCCTGGCGTCTAACAATCAAGGAAGGATATTTATTCAAGAACAATTCAGTGGTCATTCCGACAAAAGAACTTCAACAGAAGGTAATGAATCTATGCCATGATACTCTTCACTCCGGCCATCAAGGAGTAACCAACACCTTCCATCTTATACAAAGACAGTTCTGGTGGCCAGGGATGAAGTCCAGTGTAGTTCAATACATCAAGACCTGTGCTATTTGTAGACAGAACAAATACGATAATCGGAGGCCGGCGGGTCTGCTTCTACAACCTACGTTGCCAACCAGGCCCTGGGAAGTTATTGCCACTGACTTCATTGTTGAATTACCACCTTCCCGAGGATATACAACCATCATGGTAATGATTGACTTGTTCACTCATCTAGCTCATTTTACACCATTGTATAAACTACCATCTTCCTCAGAACTTGCTGGAATTTTCCTGGAACATATTTTTCGTCCTCATGGCCTTCCTTCCAAGATTATTTCGGATCGGGGACCTCAGTATATTTCACAATTCTGGAAACATCTCTGTCGTGTTCTAGGAATCCAATGCACCCTCTCTTCAGGTTATCATCCACAAACCAATGGGGCAACGGAACGAGTAAATCAAACCCTGGAACAATATCTTCGTTGTTTTGCCACCAAGGTTCAAGACGATTGGTCTCTCCTTATACCTTTAGCCGAATTCTCCTACAACAACTCAGATCATTCAGCTCTCAAGATCAGCCCTTTCTATTGCAGTCAAGGTTATCACCCGTCTGTTTTACCATCAGTTCTTCCAGAATCTACTCCGGTACCTACCCTTGACTCTTGGATTCAGACGCTGTTCTACTTACAAAGAGAGGCCAAGGATCAGTTAGAACAGGCCCAGACTCGAACCAAAAGATATGCAGACTCTAAGAGAAGACCATCACCTTCCTATTCAGTTGGGGATCAAGTCTGACTAGCCTCGAAACTGTTACCTCGACATCTACGACCAAACAAATTAGCTCCTCGCTATTATGGTCCATTTTCTATAAAGGAGATCATCAATCCTGTCTCCTTCCGACTTAAGCTCCCGGATTCCTGGAAGAAGATACATCCAGTCTTCCATACTTCCCTGTTGAAACACTACATTAGTTCTACTCGAAAACCCTTCAAACCCACACCTGTTGTTGTGGACGACCAGTTGGAATATGAGGTGTCCAGGATATGTGATTCCAGGTATAGGAGGGGTCGACTACAATATCTGGTCGAGTGGAAAGGCTACCCCCCTAGCGAGAGAACATGGGAACCAGTTTCTAATTTAAAGACCCCTCGTTTGCTCAGAAGATTCCATTTTATTCACCCAGGCAAGCCTGGAGGAACCAGTCTTCAGAGGGGGCATGCTGTCATGACCCGGCAAAATTGCCCCTTCTGGACCTCATGGTCATTGTCACGAAGGACTTGTACTCCCTGTTCCTCCCAACATGGCCGTACCAAGCTCCGTGCTACACACTAGCTTTCACATCGTGGCACGTACTATAAATTGGTCACGCCCCTGCGGGTCCGCGCGTCCCAGTGCTATCTTCGGTAGTGACCCGACGTGTGTTTACTCTCTACATTGGTTTCCTTTGATCCTCTTACTTCATTCCTTGCCTTTATCCTGTTCCTGCATTTCCCCCCTACTTACTCGTTCATCGCTATCCTGGATACAGTGGAACCACGAACTTCCCGGAACTCTGAACGCGTCCTGCAACCTGACGAGACTCGGGCAAGCCTATTCAAGACCCGAACCATCCACAGGAAGAGTCCTGCGTCCGAACAAGGGAGATCCCGATCACAGGTGAGACTGGGGGGAGATTTACGACAGATACATTATTTGTAAAGAATGAGTTTATCATAAATAAATCAACACATTAAATTTCATAAATGTTGCAGGAGAGCATGGAAATACATAAAGGCCATGAAAAAGCCATACAATTTCACTCCATCCACAGTGAACCATTCATTCATTAAATCTCATACAGTGTCAAACATTCATCCACAAATCAATAAAATGAATCCAAAGTTGATTCCACATTTGTGTACCGAAACAACCTACTTGTCCCTACACAGTATTACTATTTCATACACAATCAATGTTCCTAATCACAGTAATTATGCAATATGTGATCTATTGACAGGGTGGGTCCAATCGACAAAATCCAACTGATCACATCCCCAAATATTCTTCTCAACTGGTTTCAACATGTAAAGATAATTGTATCAACATCTTCATCAGCAGAAATGATTGATGTACTACCAAAAACTACAAAAAGTGGAAAAGTGCACAACATTATTGCACTATCCTATAAAAACATTCGCTCTCTCAAGCCTACAGCATACACTTATACTTGAATTTACTAAAAAAATGGCATATCTACATTAAGGAAAGACACATCAAGAAAGAAATCACAAAGTGTCCCTTGTTTCCAAGAGCGAAAGGGTTTGTGAAGCCCGAAAAGAGTGAAGAAAATCTGTCTCCAGGGGTGAAGCAGAACTAACACCACGGCTGATACAGAAAAAAAGGGGTGGGGGGGGAATCATTACCAAGTAGCCCAGACAGTGCCAGAGAAAAATCGAAATGCACAAACCTGGAAAGTATGGTCATATGCTCTTGAAGCACTTCATTATTGATGCCACTTGGTTACAATCCAAAAAATGTGTCCAGGTCTAAAGAGAGACACATAGTAATTAAAATTAGTACTACTGGAACTGTTGGACACAAATACTCCCAGCATCTTTTTATTTATTTTTTCATTTGTGTATTGCATGTATCTTACCAACCAAAAGCAACTGTTCAAAAGATCACTGTCTGCACAGCTGTACTTCTTTCTAGGCTGCACTATTGCAGCAGTTTTTAAAAAAAAAATCTGTCTGCTTCTACTCTCTGCCCTATGGAACCCATCCAGAAGGGGAGTATGTGACTTGGGATGCTATGTCTCCTGCACTGAAATACCTCCAATAGCTCCCAGTGGCTGAAGGAATGAAGTGAAAAGACTCTGGGTCCTTCAACTCTGACTTCCTATATATCTCCGTGCACAAGCTCCTCAGTCATCCGCCTCCAACTCCCACTGGGTCAGTTGCTTCTGGAAGAAACCAGTTGGTGGTAGATGTTTTTTTTTCACCTGGTGCCTCCCTCTGCAATAGCCTACCTGCCTCCCTGAAACTTGAGGAGAACCATTGCCGGTTCCGGAACCACTTCAAAGCCTTCCTCTTAGTGTCTGCTGTTGCATCTCCTCTCCCCAGCGGGCTGCCTGGCGTAAACTGAATCTGCACTGGTTACCTGGCGACTCTGTGATGTCGGGCCCATGTCACTTCCCTCCGCCAGGCGAACCCCTGCTCCGCCTTTCTATCAAACCCCGCACATGGGGACTGTTTTCTGTGTCCCTAACAGTTCCTCCACCTCCTAATGTGTGCACTTATCTGGACACTTGGCACAATTGGCCCACATTTTTACTTATTGTCATTTGTTCTTCTCCCCATGTACTGTACCTTCCCCTCCCTCCACCCATGCACTTGGGCGATCTAAGTCACACCTGGCCTAGTAGGGTCATTGGGCCTCATTACAAGTTTGGAGGTAGGCATGCCATTTTTAGCGGCATGGCTACCCCCAAACCCTGGTACCGGGACCAGGTCCCGCAAAAGGGGACTTACTGGGCCATTCCGACCTTCGAGAGCCCAGTAATTCCCTTTCGTGGGACCCGGACCCGATACATCCGCATTCCCATTGAGTCCCTATAGGGCTCAATGGGAATGGGGAGGATGCTAACAACGGGCCCGTTAATGATGTGCCCGTTGTTAGCATCCTGGTCTGCTAGCAGGTCCCGCTCTGCATGTCTGGTCTGGCCAGGTGTCCAGAGCAGGACCTGCTGCAGAACTCGGAATGAGGCGGCCCGGTATAGACGGTGCCAGTCCCTTACTGGCACCATTTATACCTTGACCACACTAACTGTAGTGAGGCCCATTGTCTCTGTCTTCTCTCTGTTCTGCCTCCCTTGCCTAATTGCCCTTTGCTAAACGTGCGTATAGTCGCATTACGAATGCCATAGCATACAATTGCACATCATATGATAGCATACACACAATGGCCCTCATTACGACCCTGGCGGTAAGTATCGGTCGTTACCGGCATGGCGCAAATAACGTGTCCGTGCTGGCAAGAGACCGCTAAAAGCGGCACATTACGAGTTCTCGGACATGAGCATTGCGCCATGCCGGTAATGAAATCACTGCCATGCCGCTAAAGGGCGAAAAATCCCACTTACCGGCATCGTATGGAGTGCAAATAGCACCTCTGCCACCCCAGCTATCGACATTAGCGGTCACCGCTATTAGCGGTGACCGTAAATAAGCGGATCCAGAAGTAGCGTCAACGCACAGGAACGGGAAAGAGCACAGCGGCCATCTTTAAAAACACAATCCATTGCCATCCTCTGTCACCAGGAGACATCAGACCCCCACAACTTCCACAAACCTCCAACACCACCCCATTGACATCAGGATGCCAAAAGTTGTAAAGAAGAGCGGAAATCGGCTGCGCCAGGAGTGCTTCTCAAGGGAGGTGCTGACAATGTTGGCCGAAACCCTCCAAGAACATGCAGACGTTGTGTTCGCCACCAAGATGACCCGACCAGCGCTGCTGAGGAAAAAAGCCATTTGGGCTATGGTCGCCGAAAGGGTCAGTGCTGTCGGCACAACACCCTGCACCGCCAAACACTGCCGCAAGCAGTGGGACGTTCTATGTCTCTGCGTGAGGAGCATACTTGCGGCAAACCGGAATATCGGCATGGCGACTGGTAGAGGTGCTGAGTCACCCCTAAAACTACAGCCGTGGGAGGAGATATGTGTCTCCACTATAGGCACGGAGAGCATAGAGGGAGTTGGGGACATGGAGAGAGGAGCCCCGTCATCAGGCGATGCAGGTAGGTGTCTCAAGTCTAACTATGCCAATACCACCACGATGATGTCCAGATGAATGGGAAGTGCAATGATGCATACCAGGGTCCACCAGACACATTAGCACAAGACTGCCTACAGGCAGTGCTGAGCCTCACCTTGTACACATGCATAATGCACCCCATTTCTGTAGCTACCCACATGCCTCCATGCATCACCCAACCAAGAGTGAGACTACCTGTATGTCACTGCCTCCAATGTGACTCATCCAGCAATCAAAATCAATGCAGCCATCACAATGCATGCTCAATGCCTGTGGACCCATTTATTTATTTATTTATTCATTCATATTTTTAAAGCGCACGCTCAGCCCGTGGGCATTGTGGCGCTGTTACATATAAGCATTTGGCTGGTTACAGAAGGAAGGTTGTTAAAGTTTACAGGCATATTGAATTACGGTATCATGTTTTAGATATATACGTTTACAAGGCATTAGATTTACAGTATCATGTTTTAGTTACAAACTTAGCAGTGCAGACATCATGGCGTTTAAAATATGTGTCGTTCATGTCGGAAGGGAGGGTAGGAGGTGATTATGTGAAGAGCATGGTTTTGAGGGATTTCCGAAAGGAAAATAGTGAATGTTCCGCTCTGAGAAAGTTAAGGAGGTTGTTCCAGAGCTTAGGTGCTATGTGTGGGAAGCCAATGCCTCCAGCTTTAACTCTTGTTATGGTGGGAACGCGGAGTTGGTTGTCATGGGGGGTTCTTATAGGACGAAGGGAGGATTTCCTGGTGATGGTTTCTGCTAGGTAGGAGGGAGCGGTACGATTGATACATTTGTGTGTGAGGGAGAGTGCTTTGAAGTTAATTTTTTCTTTAACTGGGAGCCAGTGAGCATTTCTTCTGGCCTGAGACACATGGTCGAATTTGGGGATGTGAAGGGCAGCGCGGAGCGCATTGTTTTGTACTGTTTGGAGCTTATTTAGATTTTTAGTTGAAGTGCCAGCTAAGAGGGCGTTGCAATAGTCTAGCCTGGCTCCTATGGTGGCTCTAGCGATGTAGAGGCAGTTGGGAGTGGTAAGATAGGGTTTTATGGCGAAAATGAGTTTGGTGGTCAGTGCGGAGGAGGAGGAGGAGATGGCGTTGACCTGTCTTGTCATGGAGAGAGTAGCGTCTAAGTATACTCCTAGGGTCTTCACAGCAGTGGAGACAGGTATGTTGGTGTTGTCGATGGTTATGTGTGAGTAGTCTTGGCTGAGCTTGGAAAGGATTTCGCTGGGGGCCAGGATGATGATCTCTGTTTTGTCTCTGTTAAGGCAGAGGCCGTTGATCACCATCCATGCTTGGATCGTGGAGTAAATGTTAAGGAGGGCTTCTGTGTCTTGGGCATAGTCTCCAGTGAGGGGGAGGAGGACTTGTGTGTCATCGGCATAGTTAGTGTAAGCTATGCCGAGGGAGTCCAGTAGGTCGAAGAGGGGTTTAGTGAAGAGGTTGTATAGAGTCGGTGCAGTGCATGACCCTTGTGGGACTCCACAACTTATAGTGGTCGGAGGAGCATTGGCCTGGTCAGAATACACCTTCGTGGCTCGGCCTTCTAGACAGCAGGTGATCCAATAGGTTGCTTTAAGAGAGAAGTGGGCTGCCTCACTAATCCTCTCCCTCCTTTGGTCCACCATAGGCTCACAATCAGACAGCGCCAAAAATGACACAGATGCAACCCCTGCTAAGAAGGCCAGGGCTGAAGAGGCACAACACCGGCCCTCCACTTCAGGGGGAACAAGGAAAACCCAAAGACAGGAAATGTCCCAGAGCACAGCACAGGCCACGCCACGCCACAGATGTCTTCCACGTCCACCACTTCGGCGCCACCAACATCCAGCATCTGCCCAGTGTTGTCTGCCGAAGGTACTGCATCGGCTAAAAGCAGCACCATCGGAGAAACAGCTGCCACCACAGCAATCTTGGATGACGAGGAAGGGGATGTTGTGCATGTTGTCACTCCCCCCACTGGCCTCCTGCATTCCCCCCACCTGTCCCCGTACAGCCAGCCCTACAACAGCATACACGGGCAATCTCCAGGAAACTCGTGGCCGGCTACTCCCAGCCCAACCACACACGTGCAGGAGAGTAACAGTATAATGGACACCCCTCAACCATCAGCCACAGCCCACAACACCCAAGAGCGGATGCAGGAAATCATCATTCGCCAACAACAACTAACTGGCCTGTTGACACAGCATATTTGATTGTGCTGCTACCCTGAGGTCTGCTATCGAGTTCAGTTTAAAGGACATATGTGCTGAACTGGCCGCGGTGCAGCACGTACTGTCCAAGTTGGTTCAAACAATGCGGGACATGCGTCCATGTGAGCAACCCAGTTCTTCCTCGGCTGCCAGTTCCACCAGGACCAGCCCCGTGCGCAGGTCGGGCAGGAACCTGCGGTGATTGGACAGGGGTGCACCGAGTGCTGGGAGAGGGGGATACCAATAGGCACAGCCTTGTGTACTGGTGCCACATGATCCACTTGTGCATAGTCCTGCACACCATGTGTTGGGGAGTAGAGGGGGGAGGGGGGAGTGGGTGAGTTGGGGAGTACAGGGGGGAAGAGGAAGTGGGTGAGTTGGGGAGTAGAGTGGGGAGGGGGGAGTGGTTGTATTGGGGAGTAGAGGGGAGAAGGGGGAGGGGGTGTGTTGGGGAGTAGAGGGGGAGGGGGGAGCGGGTGTGTTGGGGAGTAGAGGGGGAGAGGGGAGTGGGTGGTAGGTATGTTCACTTAGTTTTCTCTATTCAATACACTTTTTGGTTAATCAGAAATCACATGTGTGGGCATTGCTTATTGCGTACGGATGCTTTATTGGTTAACAGTCTACAGTGTCCATGTCCCTGACACACCCAGTGCCCCGAGTGCCATCTCCATGTTACACCCCCGTCCATGTGTGCTAGAAGATTTGGTTGATCAGAGTCTGACGCATGGCACGTCCCTCCTGTGCATTGCCTCCTCCATGAGGTGCTGCCCCATCCCCACCCTCCTCATCCTCTTTGTCAGGTGGTTGCAGTTCAGCGTCAGGGGGCAGGGTCACATTCCGTCTGATGCACATATTGTGTAGCATGACACATGCCATGACGATCTTTGCCACCTTCTCATGGCGGTACAGGTGTGCCCCACCAGACCTGCTGAGGCAGCGAAACCGTGCCTTCAAGAGGCCAAATGTCTGCTCAATCACCACACGGGTTCGTGTATGGGCACAATTATAGTCCTCCTCGTGCCTGTTCTGTGGGTTCCGGACTGGGGTAAGGAGCCACCTCTTCAAGGGATAGCCTGCATCACCTGCATGTGGGCAACAATGTATGTGTAAGTTATTACATCATATTTGACCTCATTAAGTGACACCATGGCATGCATTTATTTCTTCATCTCAACCCCATTTCCATGCATGAATGGAGTCACACGATGTGACTGCTAAGTGTCTATTCCTTTATGGACTGTTTTGCATGCCATCAACTAGTGTGCGCTGGGGGATCCAGTTCCTTGTGAGTGCCCATGCACTGTGTTAGTCTACGGCGGTTATTTCTGTGATCTGGCAGATGTCCAGTAATTTGTATGCTTTCATGCTGGCACCGTTGATGTCAGCCTCATGATGATCTCACTATGCACAACAAATGGTGTCATGCAATTTAGTTGGGCCTCTGTGTCAGTGTAGTGGTGTATTGATGTATTTGACCCTCATGTGACTCCTTTGTACGAGTAATGGGGGACTGGCCTTTCAGTTGATGGTGCTTGTAGCTGCATTTTGTTGAGGGGGATGTGGTTTGATTTGGTACAGTGCACATGCAGACGGCTGTAGAATGGTTGGGAAACTGCTTCATTCACATGGTAGGGCTGCTTACATCTTGCATTATGTGGTCAGGTGTCAGCTCCACTCTGGGCTGCTTTGGGGTATGAGCTTGCTCCATTCCCTCTGGCACTCAAAGCCAGGTGAAGTATGCATCTCCCCCTCCCCCCATCTCAGCCAGGTGAAGTATGCATCTCTACCCCCATCTCAGCCAGGTGAAGTATGCATCTTCCCCCCCCATCTCAGCCAGGTGAAGTATGCATTTATACCTCAATCACCTACCCACGTCACATTTCCATGGCCATAAAATGCGACTCACCGAGAAGCCTGGATCTCTGCCCTGCATGTCGCTCCATGTAGTGTGGTATTGTGGAGTTCTGCAGGACCATTGAATCATGGGTTGATCCGGGGTATCAGGCACAACAATGTGTGATGATCTTGTTTGAGTCACATACCATTTGCACGTTGATTGAGTGGTACAGCTTACGGTTTCCGTACGCCACCTCCATGGCATGTGGGACCACCAATTCCACATGGGTGCAGTCGATGGCGCCAATGCAACCAGGTATGCCGGCCAGTGAATGGAAACCCACTTTGGTGTTTGAGATCTCCTGGGCAGACTGTGGTAAGGAAATGTGTTCGTCTGTGTGCTTGAGGAGGGCATCAAGCACTTGGTTCAACATACGTGAGACTAATGGTTGTGAAATGCCATGCAGCTGCCCCACTGTGTGCTGGTAGGTGCCTGTGGCCAGGAAGTGGAGTACAGACACTACCTTCAGTAGGGGTGGGATGGCGGTGTGTGTTTCAATCAGGCTGACAATTTCGTCATGTATCATGTCGACAATGGTGGTGATGGTGTCCCGGTCCAGGCGGTACAAGGTGTGGATCTGCTCAGTGGTTAGGTTGAATGGACTGGCTCTGATGCGTGGGATTGGGGGCTGCCTGCGTGGTGGCACTGGCTGTGCTGGTGGGGCATGCTGGCCCTGCCTTGCCCTCCTTCTCCTCCTGTGTCTCCTCTGTGCTGCCTGTTGTTGTTGTTGTTGTTGTTTTTGTAGCACTTCCACTGCTATCAGGTCCTCCAGCCCCAGCATTGCTAGTAGTATTGGAATCATTGTGGAGTGTGACTGGGTGTGGGAATGGGTGGGGTGTGCTCCTTTTGTGCTTGCCCAGTCTGTGTTGCCTCCACCTGTGCTGATTGTGTGCACCTGTGGCAGTTGGGAACACTGCACATGGCCATTTACGGTTGGTGCGCGATGGCGGTATTAGCACCATGGTGGTAAGGTACTTTATGGCCTTCACAAGGGCGTTAATTGCATGTGCGCCTAACTCGTGATGTGCCCTTGGTGCTTTTACCGGCACTGTTGATTACGGTGCCGCTAATAGCGCTTTCTCGGGTCATAATCGGGCGGAGTGGTAAGCGATGCCGGTAATCCTCTACCGGCATCGTTTTTCACTTACTGCCAGGGTCGTAATGAGGGCCAATGCATTCATAACAGTAGGATGCCTGCCAATTACCGTGTACACTGCAAATGTTTTTTTTCTGTTCCACAGTACCACACTTACTTCACACTTTTCAAAAAATATGGCTCAAAAGTAGCACTGCATGCATGCTACGAACTTCAAACAAATACACATAGGTCATGCATACACCCGGGATGCCTGCCCCTTACCTTGCACACTTCCACCATATCCTTCTGCACTTCTTTGTACAAAGAGACCTTCTGCCATAGTGTTTGCGTACACACTAGAACCACAAACCTTATACAGCAGTGTCTTTCGCTCCACAGTTTGGTTTCCATGGCTCCCATCCTGAAAATGGCTGGATGTGGCACGTGTAATCATGAAAGCACAGCGTAATCCGCTGAGTTTTTGTGCTAGGGAAGGAAGGAATGTAAAACAGGGTAGGGGTTTGGGTCTGTAGTACCGTCTCAGAAAAGGTATATATATTTTTTGTCCTGTTTTTGTTATGTACGTGCTTCCATACATTCATAATGGTTTTTTAATCTCTTTCGATGAGTTTCTATTTGCTTCTCCTACTGACATTTGTATGGACTGAACGTCAACGCTTCTCTTACATTTCTACAGGATTCTCTGCAACGCTTCGTGCACAGTGGCACACAAAACAGCATTGCCAATGGAGGTAAAAAAAATGCCATTTCCTTGGAATCACTGCAAATCCTGCTTGTTAATGCTGTCATAGTCAGTGCAGCACATTCCAGCACTGCACATAAAGTCACACATGCTTCTGTTTATGAAACACCATCCGACCTCTGACTGAACAAATTACACCGGCATTGTCCCATGCACCTCTTGGTGGTATGGATAAGAAACTCACCTTGGCAGTCTGAAAAATCTGCATCACTGCTGTCATCAACTTCTTGAGGTGATTGAGCGAACGTGCGCACTAGATGTACCCCAAATGTAGTGCTCCATAATCCATGACCACAACTTCCGCGGTACCGACAGAGGCCAAACATGTACTAAGGAGAACCATGGCACCAAAACCCCACTCATACACTGTGGCCCAAAAAGCCTCCACTCTTTCCAAATGAAAGTTAGTATCAAAGCCTCTTTCCATGGCATACCTGTGTAGATCTTGCACAAAGCTATCACCCACGATCGACACTCGGCATCTGTCTATCTCTGCCAACCTCACTGCAGCAAGGCTTGTGGAAATATATCACTGCCCCTTCCTGTGAACCGCACCCTCAAAACCTGATTGGATAATCGCCACAGTTCCATTTCCAAAGACACCAATGTGAGAAGGGCAGAATGTACCACGCGCGCCTTCCCAGCTACAGCGAGGGCCACACCCCAGTAAAGCATAGCCACTCCTTCTTTCTTTTCCACTATTCTATTTGCAACACTCCCACATTAAGTAGTATTAAATAGTCACAAATGCATGTAGCATTCACACCCAAGTCCTCCGCATCGAACACTATCATTTCTGTACAGCACTGCAGACGTACCGTTACACACTCATAGTACAGGTTTTGTGTCATGTGATAGCACCTCCAGGTAACAGTTCTCCAAACCTATCCACGCTTTCAGTGTCCACATTCACCCAGAGCGGCACCCAGTACCACGAACGTCAGGTAGCAATATTTTGTTTCCTCCGAGCACTCCACCAACTGTAGAAGATAAAATACTTCAAAGTGCAGTCCACTAGTTAGTAATCTGCACAATGCACACTACCCAAGCACATATATTATGCTGGTGAACCCTATGCACTGGTACACACACACTTTCTCACCACAGTACTCAGTGGACACACTGCAGAACTGTTCACTCCATAAGCTCCTGCCATGTTCAACCATGTTCTAACAATGAGCACACCCATGGAATCAACAATGCATGGACAACTCATAAACCACACACGAAACGTAACACTCTGAAGAGTAATTGCGAGCAACCCACATAGCTGTTCCTGTAAGGCCTCCAGCAAAGCATCCAAGATGCTAGTGCCTCACCACACACAGCACACCCTAGTGCATCCCATGTTTAACTCCTCATGTCACATGTAATGCACTCCCCATCTGCAATTGCGCCTGCCAACTTTCACCCTGGCCACATCTTTACATGCATGGCTCCATGACGTTACGTTGTCTGGCTGAACGGTATGTGAGTTGTTGTGCACATTGTCCATATTGCAACTTTCTGATGCTGATGACTTCCTTTCATGGACCCATGTGTACCCTATCTTTAAATTTTCATGTCTTGAGTAATGCACTCCCCTTCTGAAAATGTGCCTGCCACCACTCATCACAAAAAGACATTGCCGCTGCAACTCGCATGCCATAATGAAGGCTGCCTGTAATGACCACACAAGATTGTAGTCTGTTCAGGTAACCACAAATTGGTGTAGTATGCATGGATACCGCTGTCACACCACTGTCCTCTTCTAATGACAGGTATCACTTGAAGCACTTCTGACTCCCCCACCCTTTCCGCCCCTTCTTCCCACCACCAGATGCCGTAAACTAAGTTTTTCTGGCCCTTTTCGCCACCGCAATTTCCTCCCATACAGCCGCTGTTAAGGAAAATGTATGACGCACATCACTACACCGCCCACAGCGTAGCAATCAAAATTTTCACCGCGCAGTGAACAGGGAAATGGGACGCCAGAGCGGAGCCGGATATGTCTAATTTTAGTGGGCACACTGCTACTTACAAGAGGCCCAGCCATGCACCCAATGGTTTACAGCCCACACCACAACACTATCCTCGAATACACCATGGCAGCGTTTCCCAAAACTTTGACGCACAGCACGCTTCCCTCCAGCCAACTACCAGCCTTGTCCAATATTCGCGGACATCACGGCATACTGCAGGCAAATGAGACTTCAGTCCGCGGAGTGAACAGGGAAATGGGTCAGCGGAGCAGACCCAGTTATCACTAGTTTTTTGGAACGTACATTTCAGTTCTTTTCAACGAAAGTACTGGTCGGATTTCCACCAAACACACAAAAGCACGCTTTCTGGCCCATGCCCCCGCTCCTGCCGCAAATTTGGTGAAAATCTGTCCAGCTGTTCAACCTATAGCCGTGCACAAAGTTTTTCCCCATTCAGTCTATGGAAAAAAATTAAGTTTTTGGGACACGCCCTATAACTTTGACCACCCTGCACGAAACCTCACCTAGCTTAGTGCAAAGAATCCAGAGCGAGCCATATACTTTTTTGCAAAAGCCGCCGAAAAAGTGCTCTTCCCATGAGTTTAGCAACTTAACCATAACTACACAGCCGCTACCACGGACGGTGTAATGAGCTGCTGCAATAACATGTTGAGAGGAGTTTATGGAAGCAAAAAGTGATCTTGTTGCAAGATCAAAAGATGAAGGTATCCATAGATCATCTGCTCTGCTCACCAGACTCTGGGTCACTAATGGAAGGCTGCAGTTATGTGTGTTTGGTAACCAGGGCAATGTTAATTTGTGTTATTATTACCATGCCTTACCCTCACACACCTGGGGTTTTACCGAGTACTTTATATTTGGGTGATAACCAGGACAGTGTTCATTTGTTTTATTGAAAGTATGCATTAATATGACTCCTTGGCCATCCCACCTATCCCCTACATAATATTTAGATGGTTACCATGTCTCTTTCTTTCTCCTTAGGCTTCCCATGTCTCTGATGCATTACGTGTGGGTGATAACCAAGACAATGTTTATTTCTTTGATAAAAATCATGCTTTATTTTGACACTTAAGGCTATATCCTATAATGTGCAAAATCACTAAGAAATGTAGGTTGCCCACATGAAGGGCTGGATAGAGACAGAGGAAGACTTTGAAGACATGGGGCCTCATTACGAGCATGTATGTAATGAAAAAAGGAAGGCAGAATGGTATTACCAGCATCGTTAATGGGTCCAGGCCATTACGAGCCGACAACCCGGCAATACCGCCACCGCCCGTACCGTGCCCCTTCTTAACGGCATGCGCACATACATGTGGTGGAAATACCGGGATGCCGCTAACAGGAGGATATCACAATTTACGCGGGCATGCACTTGCCGGCATCCCAAAGGCGATAATTAGGGCCTGCACGATGGCAGCAATACAGGCATCACCCGACCACCTGCAAATAGCAACCTGCAGTGAAGCCAACTGCCACACGAGCACACCCACACACCACACCCCTTTCCACTCCAAAATGATCCCACTAGCTGTTGCAATCCTGGGACTGGAGGACATGCCTCTACTGCTTCAACAGCAACAACAACAACAGGCAGCACAGAGGAGACGCAGGAGGAGAAGGAGTGTGAGACAGGCCCAGCAAGTCCCACCAGTGCAGCCAGTGGTACCACGTAGGCAGCCACCAAACCCTCGCATCAGAGCCAGTCCATTCAATCTAACCCCTGAGCAGATCCACACCCTGTACCGGTTGGACCGGGACACCATCACCCACATAGTGGACATGATACACAACTACATTGTCAGCGTGATTAATCTGCACTGCCATCCCCTATCTACTGAAGGTAGAGACTGTGCTCCACTTCCTGGCCACAGGCACCTACCAGCACACAGTGGCCCATCTGCATGGGATATCACAACCTCTCTTTTCACGCATGCTGACCCAAGTGCTGGATGCCCTCCTAAAGCACGCAAGCACCCACATATCCCTACAACGGACTGCCCAGGAGCGCGCTGAGACTAAAGTAGGTTTCCACGCACTGGCAGGCATGGCCAATTTCGTTGGTGCCCTCGACTGCACCCATTTCGAATTGGTTGTCCCTCATGCCATAGAGGCGGTATACCACAATCGCAAGCAATACCACTCCAATACCACTCCATCAATGTGCAGATGGTATGTGACTCCAGCAAGATCATCACACATTGTTGTGCCCGATATCCCGGATCCACACATGATGCCATGGTGTTGCGGAACTTCACGCTACCCTGCTACATGGAGTGACATGCTGTACGACGTGCCTGGCTGCTTGGTAAATTGCCTGACTGGCCCATGGCAGTGCAGTTGGGGGGTGAGATTGGGGGGAATGCATACTCCACCTGGATGAGATTGGGTGGTGAGTGGGCAATGCACATACAGCAAAACACTCGCCATTGGGAATACATACAGAGTACCACACATCACCAACATGGGTGTATAAACATTGTCCTGCATGCACAGCAAATCTGCATCATCATGCAAGTGAATGCCCTACATCAGCTGGACAGCGTAATGCACACCAGCAGAACATATTACCATACACATTGTGTGGAATGACCCTGCGTGCATGCATCCAGGGACATATGCATGTCAACACCGAATAGCTGCAGCCATGGTAGTGATCACTAAGACAACAGGTCTTATATCGACTAACACATATCTCATTGTGCCCCCATGCAGGCGATGGTGGATATCCCTTGAAGCCCTGGCTACTTACCCCTGTATGGAACCTGCAGAACAGGCATGAAGAGGAGTAAAATCGAGTTCATACCCGTACTAGTGCTGTGATCAAGCAGACATTTGGCCTGTTGAAGGCACGGTTCCGCTGCATCAGCAGGTCTGGTGGACCACTCATTTACAGGCCTGAGAAGGTGGCAAAGATCACCATGGTCTGTGCCATGCTGCACAACATGTGCATCTGGAGAAACATACCAATGCCACCTGACATTGACCTGCATGCACCGGGTGAGGAGGATGATGGGGATGATGGAGGAGGATACGCACCCCTGCCAGATCACGATGCACAGGATGGCTGTGCTGTGCGCCAATCACTGATTGACAATTTCTTCGGAACCACAGGGATGCAGATGGGTCTGTGTTTGCACTACACTGGGCACTGGGGTTGTGTGGATATGGACACAGGGTGTGTTGGCAGTTGGGCACTGTGCGCAGTCAAGAATTGAATAGACACACATGAAATGAAGGTGAATTAGAATATTAAAAATGTAGTGCTAGAACCCTCCACTTCACACACCCCATTCTCCCCTTCCTCACCCACCAACACCCCCAACAACCCATACCCCCCCAATAACTCATACCTCCCAACAACCCAAACACGGCCAACACCACCTCCCCCCTCACCCATTGTCAGCACACACACAATGTTCTATTCAAGAGTTTTGCAAGGTTGCACTTGCCACATGCAGGGTGGGCCTGCTACTTCTGGCCTCTCTTCGGGTCTGGGGGTGGCATGTCTGTATGGCATACGCTGCGCCTGATCATGCGCACAGTACTAGGGGGAGTTGAACTGGCAGGTGTGGTGGATCGGCGTGCCACTGCCGCCGCTGTTTGTTGTTGCTGCATGTTCTCCAAAATCCTTACAAGGACCTCTGTGACTGCAGCTAAGCTGTCCCTGATCACTATGGTGTTGGCATTCCTGGCAGTGATGGAGGCCGCATTTGCCTCCCGAATCTCACGGTGGGTCTCCTCTCCCTCGGCAACATACTGGCGGACCAGCTCGATCAAACAGTCCTGCCAGGCCTCAACCCTCGTGAGGCAGGCCTCCATGTCTGTGGGGGCTGCGGAGGTGGAAGGTGCTGTGGCAGGGTAGCCCAATGCTGGATTGGCCTCAGATGTTGTGGACAGATGTGGACTGGCAGTAATGTGGGATGTTCTCGCATGGGGCATACAGGTGTGCTCTGTGTAGAGTGCAGAGGGGTGGGCTGGGGACAGGGTGAATGCAGACATACAACATGGATATTGTTCTCCATGTCAGAGCATTCCTCTGTTTGGCCCTCCGAGTCGCTGAAGGGGGCAATAGCTGCTACCTCCCAAATGGAACATGCGGTAGCTGACTGGGTTCCATCACCCTCTGCCTCTGAAGGTGTGGTCGACTCCATTGTGGATGTTTCGTTGCCTGGTGTCGTCTCCTCCACAGCTGCCCTGGCCTGTACTGCTGGCCTTTGTTGGACTCTGGGCATTGTTGTTGCCCTGCAGGTGGAATCTCCACTGGCTTCTTGTGTGGCCCTGGTAACCTTGGTGGATGTGGTTACCTTTGGGGCAGACTCCTGGCCATCACTTTCTGCTTCTGTGCCTGTAGGGGTACAAGAGATGCAGGGTATCAGTGATGGTGGTACGTGCAAGATTCATGATGTGGTGCTGTTCAGTATTTCACATTTCATGCATTGCTTTCTTGTAGTTGTGACGCTCAGGGTACTTGCAATGCGGGGGAGCCATTTGGCATACACCATGCACTCTCATTTCTGGCGTGTTGTATTCTTGGTGTCATACTGTTGTATTGCCTTTTGCGTGATGTGTGTCACGTGATTGATCCCTGTGTGTTGGGTGTCTGTTGGTAATGATATTGGCATGCAGCATGCATTTCATTGTGCCCGGGTTTGGGCCACCATCTGGACATGGATGTGTATATGTGTGTTTGATGGCCCATGCATTGGCTTGGTTCACTTTCACATCTGTTGTGCTGCATCATGCTTTAGATTACTGGGGTTTATGGGGTCACTGTTACGCTCACCTGGTATCCACAGGGATGCCACCCAGCCAGGTTACTCGCTGGTATGCTTCTCAACTTTGCCCTGATGTGGTCTGCGTGGAAGGTTCTTCCTGAAAATACAGGAGGACTGTGTTCAAGACTGACCGACCGTGGGAAAGAATCCTACCTCCACCCCGTTATGATTTCAGTCCCTCTGGCACCCTCTCCTCACTTTGTGGTAGAATTAGGCATGCTCGCCGTCCTACCTTCTTTGCAGGGGCGCGTTGTCTTTCAGGGGCAAGTTCGGTCCAGTTACTTCACTGACGCCGGCCCGTTTCATATTGTTCAGGTAGGTCTTATTGCTGGTCTTTAGTTTTGTTGCTATCATGCATGCCTTTCTTTGTTTAAAATGTCTCCTTTTTCTCCCTTAGGTATGCGGAGCTTCATCGTGGCGAACTGGCTTGGTTGAGCCCCGCTGGTAAATGATGGCGCATTAAGAGCGCTATGATGCGGTAAGTACGCGCTATGTGCAGCGCTGCAAAGTCTTGCCTTTGCTAACCTGTGTTTTCCTTCCTTGTAGGTCGCGGTGTTCTTCAGCGCGAGTGGAATGTTCGAAGTGGTGCCAGGCGAGAGGCCACCAGCCAGGTAAGCCTTTTGAGCAGTTCGTAATTTGTAAATGTCTCTACTGCTTTCTTTAATGTTGCCTCTATCTTCCTCTTTCATTTCGTTCTGTCCGGGAGAAGTGCAGATTCGAGGAAGCTCTTCTCAGTAGCTGCAAGTGTTTAAAGATGAAAACTGCAGGTAAGATGCTGCTGCTATTGATATTCCTTTTGTCTCCTTGCAGGTTCTGCTTCTCCGAGGTTCGAGGGAATAGCTGGACATGGTGAGCGTCACATTGCAAGCTGCAAAGTAACACCAAGTATGTTGTCTTGGTCGGGTGTGGTTTAAATAGCCCCAACAAAATAGTCCAGGTAAAGTAGTCCCTGGGCTACCACACCCAAAACACTAGACCGCATAGCTTGGTTCTTAGGAACCAAGGTATGTGGATACCTTCATGTTGGCTGACAATACAATAAAGTAGTTCCCAAGCACATTGTTTTTCATGCTGTATGAGCCTAGCGCCATAGGCGCCAGGACTGGCCCCATGAGGGCTTTTGAAGAGGATGCCAGGCTCTAGAGGCCCGAGTCCTGACTCCACCTGGCCAATGGGTTTGCCAGAGGGGGTCTTGGGTGAGGGTCGTGACAGTCACTCACCTCCATCTCCCGATGTCGCCGCACCCGTCTCCATTTCACCAAAGCCCTCAATGGACTCCGTATTTATGGTGGTGCTGTAGGTCTCTTCCCATCGCATCAATATTATGGGTGAGTGGGCACCCCCGCCTGTGGCCATGGCTTCCCTGCGATTTGATGCCAGGATGTTACGCACCCAGAGACGTAGGTCATCCCATCGCTTCTTGCAATCTTTAACTGTGCGAGGGGTGGTGCCAACCGCTGTCACCTTACGCGCTACCTCCTCCCATATTTCTTTATTTCTTTGAGGTTGTTGGCGAACATCTCATCCGCATGGGCTGCAAGCGTATCAGCAAGCATGTTGAGCTCTTCCTCGGAGAAGCGCGTCTTGCGCAGGCTGGGGGGTGGTCTTGTGGTTTGCCTTGGACATGCTGGATGGTATGGCCTGGCTCTCAACTCTGTAGCCCTGCTGGATTGAGAGTATTGCAATGGATTGTGTTTTTAAAGATGGCCGCCGGTGCATTTCCCGTTCCGACGCAATGACGTTTCTTCCGGGTCCGGTATTACGAGCCCGATAATTTGCATGATGTTATTACAGGGTCGTTATTAAGGCATTGCTCCTTGGCGGAGGCGGTATCGGCGGGTCCCGTGATGGCGCTATCGGGGGGTTGGAGGGCCTTTAGTGGCATGGCGGTGCAGCCATTACTGGCATGGGGGTATGCGCGTACTAGCACACTCGTAATCAGCCGCTATTAGCGGCGTCAAGGGTGCACAGACGCGCTATTACCACCATGCTGGTAATTACTCCATTTTTACCTACATGCTCGTAATGAGGCCCATGCTGTTCATGGACGAGACCACAGTTGTCCTTGAACAGTTCAGCAAAATGGCCTTCAGGCAGAAAGGACAACTTTTGAACAAGCCTGCCTAGAAGCATGAAGCCAGATTATATGACTGGGTTGGCATTTAAAAGAAGGGCATAGCACCCCAGATTTATTTTTAGTTCATAATGGATGCTACCTTCTTTAAACTAGTAAGATAGTTAAGTGATCCATTTGTTTTTGACCTTGCTAAACATGACTCTGTAAGGAAATACGGAGGAGTTATTAGTGGGGTAGCATGATAGGCAGGTGTGAAACGTGTGGTGTTTATGGGTGAAGGTCAGCGAAACCCAGGTCCTGAGTGCAGGCATTCATACATAGTTTGGCAGAGATCTTTGGGGATATGTTTACCAGAAAGAGTGGCAACGGTCTGAGAGTGTAGATCGTGCTTAGGATAGTGCTACCTATTATTATGGGTAAGTGTGATAGAACTAAAGAGTGGTGCTTGGTTATTACTTGCTATCATTAATGTGCTATTGGGTATGCCTGTGATGGCTGTCGGTGGGGATGATGAGTGTGTCATAAGGTAGAAAAGAGGAGGTTTTAGGGAGGGTAAGTTAGTTGAGGAAGTAGACAAAAAGGGGTACAAGTAGTAGGGTATCAGAAATAACATTAGTCATAGTCAGTGGCTGTGGTAGCATATGCTTGCTGGTGAAATGAATCAACAGTTATCTGGCGTTTGCGGTAGTAATCTATGATTCCCTTTAAGTTGTGTAGAATGTGGAATCTAACCTGAGTGAGCCCATTTTTGATTGCTAGGTCAATGGAATGCATAATGGATCCTAGTAATTTCTGTAGTTTACATGTGACTTCGGTAGGGGGGCTTCCTGAGGCAAGTAGGTATGTAGCTGGGTGCTGCTCTACTGCTGGGCTTGAGAACAAGTTAGTCAAAAAGCCATGGTTTGCACCCACTTTCTGAAGGCTATGCAATATTCTTCTTCACAAAGGTGTTGGGGAAGGCGGCACCAGAGTTGGGTTGCTAGGAAGTAGTAAGTGGACACTTCATGGTGTCTCTGGTTAAGGTTTGGTCATCTTCCCATTGCATTATTGCTTGATCACAGTGGTTTCAATGGTATGCAATGTAAGGATTTTCTTGTAATGGATTCTTGGCTTTGGCAGGATTGATGAGTGCTGTGTAGGGTTTTAAAGTGATCTATATGTATCTCTATTTGGACCCAGTGAAATGTGCAGAGTACTGTGTAATGCATTCTTATCTTTTCATTCTTTGGAGTGGTTTGGCTTCCTCATGTTGAGTTCTTTATAATTTGTTGAGTAGCTATATAAAGAGTCCAAAGTAGTTGATATTGCCAGGTCTTGATAGTACTAGTATTACCACTGACATTATCATGTGTGTGGAAGATACAGCTACTTCCTTGTGATGGCTTTTTAACCTGTGTTTCTAATGTCAGGTCCTTGTATCTTGTCATGCCAATATATATCATAGCACTGTGCTACAGCCAATTACTTTCAGACATGGGATTGGTTTAGGTTTTGGCTATATCACACTGGAGATCATGATTTCAGTTTTGGATGGCTTGAGATTGACACTGTGGGCCTCATTACAACCCTGGCGTTGGACCATGGTGCTATTAGCGCCATGGTCCATGCCGGATTCCGCTATGGTGGATGGCGGAATTACCACCCCATTCAAGGTTGGCGGGGCGGTAATTCCCCATTCACCATGGCCCCTTCCACATTCCCATTTTTGGCCCATAGGGCACAATGGGAATGCGGAAGGTGCTAATTACGGCACCGTAAATTATGGTGCCGTAATTAGCACCAAGGTCCGTTAGCGGGTTGGACTTTAACGCCTGCAAAAAGCAGGCGTTAAAGTGTGAATCTGGCGTTAAGGGTTTAACGGCGCTGCAGCCTTTTACGGCGCTGTTAACCCCTTAACGCCAGGGTTGTAATAGTTGTCTTCCAAAAGTCCACAGGCATGTGTTGAGATCAGTTGTGTCTGTTGTCAGATCCTTGGTGGGTTTGTAAATAGTATTCTTGTCATCTGACTTTATACAATAGCCGATGACCATGATGCTGATGAATTCCAGGAGATGGATCATGTATATGTTGAACGGCAGCAGCACAAGACTGGAGTCTTGGGGAACTGTGGAGAAAACTGCATGTCAGATTTTGAGGAGGTGATCAGAAAGGGCCTGTTAAGACGGATTTCTGAACTCTGTCCTGGTGGCGCAGAAGTTCAGAAGGCCAACCTAATTACTTGGAACAGGGTAACCTCTGGACAAGCCAGACCAATCAAGGTAGCGATCGCGGCGGTCAAGACTAGGTCTCAAGAGGGGTGAGGGTGACTGAAAGCCCGCAATGAGCACACAAAGCAAGAGCGCTTACAAACTACTCCAAACAGTTGTTATATCAAAAATAGATACACATTTATTTTAAGGCCTTTAAAACAATGACCGTAGCAAGGAAATCAATATCACAATATTACGCCAACACATACCATATCAACACGATATATATACAAATACACAGTCGCAAGCGTTTAAAGCACGAAATATGTAGTCCACCTGAAAGGAAAGGAAAACAGGCAGTGCGATAACGCTTTAGACTCAGTTCGCCTTTAGAGGCACCTAACTAGATGGAAGTCCGAGCCCTGCGAAGAGTGGAGCCTTGTGCTCAAAGTACCTGCCACGCCGGTGCCAACGGGCAAAAGGGGAAGCTCTTCGGAGGAAGTTAGGCAGTTCGGGTTAGTGCACAGCAGAAGGAGAACAGGTTCCGCAACTCAAGCGCAGCCTCCACAGCGGGCAGAAGCAGAGCGCGAGTACGGCCAAAAGGGTGCTGTTTTTACACAGCAGGGAAAAGCAATGGGATACTGCAGGAGGGCGACGAGATCCTAGCTAAACTACTCACCGGTCCCCGAAGCAAGCAGACCCAGGCTTCTCCACGTTAGTTTCAGCAGCTGGCAGGTTCAGAAGAGCAGGGAACGCCTCGTAGTCGTGTAGAGCAAAAAGACGTCCCAATCGACGAAACCAGCACAGTTTTGTTGCCGCAGCAGGACAACGGAGCGGCTGTGTGTATTCAAGCCAAATGTACACTCCTCCCTTCAGACCTGGGGACGCCAAGCGTACGAAGCGTGGGAGAGTGACAAGGACTCGAAATACAACACAACCTGGCGGCAGTTGCAGAGCAGGACTCCCTTGTAAGCTGGTCAGTCAACTGGATGGCCCAGAGACACTTCCGAAGGCTTACTTGGCAGGAGTTGATGAAGTCGCCGGGAATAGCTGTTCCTGCTATTCCAAAGGTCGAAGCACCAGTACAGGCCTTCTGGTTCGATCCAAGGAGGAAAGGGTTTCACAGGACGACAGCAGTGCAAAGGAGGATTCCTTCAGCGGGTCACCAGCGATTCCTCGGTCCAGCCTCTTGGTTGCAGGATACTTGGCTCCTGTATTCCTTCGTTCGTGAGAACTCAGGAGATCGACAAGGTAGTGGTGTTTCCAGCTCCCTCTTATCCACGGTTCCCTTCGCGCCAAAACGGAGGGGAGCCAATGGGAGATCCGCTCATCAACACACATACCATACGTGGACCAATCACAGACCACGGTGGTCCCAGGCATTCACACCACCCCAGACTCTCTGGCACCCAGGATGTGTATTGGGACCAGACATCCCAGCCCACACCCTGGAGGCACACAAACGACATGTAGAAGCCCGCGAAAGCATCTGCGTTTCGCGGGAAAGTACATGCCCAAATAAGGAAGGCCCCGGGTCGCCCGACCTGGGGAAGGTGAAGGGAGCAAGACGGTCAGTGGACAGGACAAAGGAGCCTCGTGGTCTGGCCATTTTGGAGAGCCAGGCCACCATTTTGGGTTCAGGGCAAAAACGTGCTCAGAACGCCAAAAGGAGCTCAAAATAAACAAACGATCGCTGCCACCATTCCAGTCCCTGAATGACTTGCACCGATCAAATACCATCCTAAAAGAGTATCTAGGGTCTGTAGAAGGCTAGAGACCTAAGAGAGCTGTAACTTAGCTTACAGTGCTCTCTTGTGTCATGTTGCACAAAAGCCGCAACATGATAAAGGAAACTACGGGAAACAGCGTTCCCCGGTACTGACTGTCTTAAGGGCATGTCAGTTTCCCCGTAAGAAAAGGAGCGAAAGCCCAGAGAAGTGCGGCAGAAGGCTGTACTTCTCTGGCAAAGTCAAGAACAAGGTTAAAAAGCAATAGCAAAAAGTTTAGGGGTTGCCACATGGAAGGAAAATTCCCTACAATTACGAAATCTTTCCTAACACTCGCCCCTCCCAGACTATGGACAGGGGGAACTAATCCACCCCTGGATGAGTCTCTTGTTTAGGTCGGTTAAACATTCTGGACAACCCATCAGCATTGCTATGTTGGACACCTGGCCTATGCTCAATAGTGAAGTCGAAGCCTTGTAGACTTATGGACCACCTAAGCAACTTTGGATTCTCCCCCTTCATGTTCATTAGCCACTTTAACGGCTTATGGTCAGTCTGCACAGTGAAGTGGGTCCCATAGAGGTAGGGCCTCAGCTTCCTTAGGGCCCACACAACAGAGAAACATTCTTTCTCTACCGTGGACCATCTGAGCTCTCTGTCCTTAAGCTGGCGACTAATAAAACCGATAGGGTGTTCCTTACCCTTCTCATCTACTTGTGATAGTACAGCTCCTATCCCAGTGTCAGAGGCATCCGTCTGCACGATAAAAGGTCTTTGATAATCAGGGGCCCTGAGCACAGGGGCCTGGCACAAGGAGTCTTTTAAGCCATCGAAGGCCTTCTCACACTCGTCAGTCCAAGTTACCTTCTTGGGTTTCTTCGGAGTTGTGAGGGCAGTCAGAGGAGCAGCTATGGTGCCATAGTCTGCCACAAAATTGCGATAATACCCCGTGAGTCCTAAGAAGGCTCTCACTTGGGTTTGCGTAGTGGGGGTAGGCCAGTCTTGTACTGCTTGTACTTTACTGGGTAGAGGCTGTATCCTCCCTCCACCTACTTCATGTCCAAGGTAAACCACTGAGCCTTGTCCAATCTGGCATTTACTAGCCTTTATGGTCAAGTGGGCTTTCTGAAGAGCCTGGAGCACAATCCTGAGGTGTTTCACATGGTCTTCCCAGGTGGCACTGAAAACTGCTATATCGTCCAGATATGCAAGACAGAATTCGTCCAACCCATTCAACACATGATTCACAAGCCTCTGGAAAGTGGCAGGTGCATTCTTCAACCCGAACGGCATTACCCGGAATTGGTAAAGGCCGTCTGGAGTAGAAAATGCTGTCTTCTCCTTGGCATGTTCTGCTAAAGCTATTTGCCAATAGCCAGCAGTGAGGTCAAACGTGCTGAGGTACTTGGAGGCACCCAAAGTATCCACCAGCTCATCTGTTCGAGGCAAGGGGTGTGCATCTGTCTTGGTGACAGCATTCAGAGCCCTGTAATCCACGCAGAACCTCAATTCAGAAGTGCCTGCTTTTGGAACCAAAACCACAGGACTGGACCAAGGACTACTAGAGGGTTCAATCACCCCAAGGTCTAACATCTTGTTGACCTCGGTCTTAATATAAGACCGTACTTTATCTGACATCCTGTATCCCCTACCTTTGGTAGGTACACTGTCTCCTGTGTCAATGTTATGTTTGCACCAAGGTGTCAAACCAGGGGACTGTGAAAACAGGGGGGAAAACTGCCTAAGCAAACTTTTCACCTCAGCCTGCTGATCAGAAGTCAGGTGAGGGGCCACTCGGACACCCTCAACGGAGCTATCTGAAGGACCGCTTTGGAACAGGTCGGGGAGAGGTTCTGACTCCTCTTCCTCAACATCTGAAGCCAGTAGCAGTGCTGCGATTTCGACTCTTGGGACGAAAGCCTTCAGCCTATTCACGTGAAACACTTTTGGAGCCTGTCCAGGCCTTCCAAGGTCCACTAAATAGTTCACCTCACCCAGGGGCTCCACCACTGTGTAAGGGCCTGACCATTTGTCCTGTAAAGCTCGAGGCCTTATTGGATTCATGATCAGGACTTGCTGACCAGGTGTAAAGTTGATGAGGGAAGCTTTCTGGTCGTACCAATGTTTCACCAGCGCTTGCCCTGCCTTCAATTTATCACTAGCCAAGCCCATCAGAAGTACCATCCGTTTTCTGAGCCCTAGCACATAGTCAACTACATTGGTAGTAACAGGGGGAGTGGGCATCTTCCATCCCTCTTTGACGATGGCTAAGGGTCCCCGTACGGGATGACCGAACAGAAGTTCGAAGGGGCTGAAGCCAACACCCTCCTGTGGTACCTCTCGGTAGGCAAACAGTAGGCATGGTAAAAGAAGATCCCATTTTCTTCTCTGGGGCTCCTCCAGAGCCCCAATCATGCTCTTTAACGTTCTGTTGAAACGTTCCACCAGACCATTGGTCTGGGGGTGGTATGCAGAAGAGAACTTGTAGGTGACCCCACATTCTTTCCACATAGCCTGCATATACTTCGACATAAAGTTGCTGCCACGATCTGACACAACTTCTTTAGGGAAGCCAACCCTAGTAAATATGCCGAGTAAAGCTTTTGCAACTGACTTGGCAGTTACAGTTTTCAATGGGATGGCCTCAGGATACCTGGTTGCATGGTCGACCAGCACCAGGATAAACCTATTGCCCGAGGATGTTTGCGGGTCAAGGGGACCAACAATGTCGATCCCTACCCTTTCAAATGGTACCCCCACAACTGGGAGCGGTACCAACGGAGCTTGGATTGTCGCGCCAACCTTACCAGACAACTGGCAGGAGGCACAACTCCTGCAGTGACTTTCTACTTGCACCCCCATCTTGGGCCAGTAGAAGTGCATGGATAACCTTTGCTTGGTCCTCTTCATACCAAGGTGACCAGCAAGGGGAACTTCATGCGCCAACTGCAGGAGGAAGGGCCTAACAGCAAGGGGAACCACCAACCTCCTATGGTCTCCTTCTGTAGACTCTGTGGGCTCACTATACAGGAGTCCACCTTCCCAATAAATCCTATGCTTCCCAGGAGGTTCACCCTCAAGCTGGGAGCAGGCCTGTCTCCTTAGGCCTTCCAGAGATGGGCACTCAAGTTGGCCTTTACTGAATTCGTCCCTATCAGGACCTCCTTCAACTAACAAGTCTTTTAGTTCAGGATGATCGTTGGGGTCGAATACTTCAGGCATCGCCACCTCCTCGTCAGGCCCGGGCGATTGACCAACTTCCTCCACCGCAGTGGTAGGCGAGCTCGGGGGAATATTCTCTTTCCCTCGTCTTGACTTGTAGACTCCTTTCGCCTTGGGTTTCCCCTTCGGCTGGGGCGGCGTATTGGACTTGGCCAATGCTGCCCGTGCTTGAGACCGTGTGTAGGGTCTTTCGGCAGTGTCTCCTACGAGCCCTAAAGCTCTGAGATCATTACCCAACAAGACCTTTCCCGGGACGTTTCTCTGAATGCTCACTGGAATCCTGACTGCTGTACCATTTAAAGTAAGATTTACAGGGATCACGGGAAACATACGGAGGGGGCCGTCAGCCAACTTAGTGGGCATCAGAGTAGCTCTGGCAACTTCCTCTGAGTCTACCAAGGTAGAATCCACTACAGTTCGACTGCACCCACTATCCCTAAGAGCTGGAGTATCCACTCCATTGATCAGCACACTGTCTTTAAAGTAGTGCTTGGTATTATCCGGAATCCTAGCATAAGCCTCTGCGACTTTAGGCTCCCAGGAACCCAGGGACACTAAAACTACCTCAGCCTCTATTCCGCTGGGAAATGAGTCTGAGGAGAAGGATGCTCCTGTAATCTCTTCTTCCTCGTAGGAGGAGAAGGCCAGATTAGCGGAGTGGACCCCCAAAGGTCTAACCTTACAACGGGAATCCCCCTTCACATGGTCAGTTGCTCCACAAGAAAAACAAGCCCCATTGGGTCTGTTTACGTAGGGAGGCTTATTGTAACCAGAGTTCTGTTTCGGAGGCGAACCTCCACTACCCTGTGAGTTCTCTTGTGTCTTACCCTTGTTTTTCTTTTTGTGGCCCTTATGGGAAGAAGATTTAGCAGATTCCCCACCCTCCATATCTTTGGACTTTTTCCCTTCCTCCTGCTTACCAGGATGAGTTTTGTCCTTATGGGACACTCGATGTGACACCCATAAGTCTGCTGCAATGGCCAGCTTCTTAGGATCTATCTCCTTCGAATCGGCCAAATGCTGCTTAAGCTCCGGGAAGAAGAAGCAAAAATATGTTCCAGCATGACAAGATTTATCATGCCTTCGAAGGTAGAAACCTTATAACCTTCGACCCAGCCAGTTAAGTTTTTCAAGGATTCAGCGACATAAGATACCCAAGTACCACCTTCCTTTTTCTTGTACTCTCGAAAACGCTTTAAATATTGGGCCGGAGTCTTCCCAAACTTTAAAATGAGAGTTTGCTTTAACATTGCGAAATCAGCCCGCTCAGCCTTCGACATTTCCATAATGGCACTACAGCCAGAATGGGGCAGTCTACTGAGCAACCACGCAATCTTATCAGCACTGTCAACTTTTTGAACCTCGCATGCATACTCAAACGCATTCAGCCAGTCCATAATGTCATTCCTTTCTTCATACACACTGAGCAGATCTTTTGGAAACCGTGGATGAGAGGAAGCCCCAGACCCATGTCCAGGACCCTTGGATCCATTTGCAACCTGAAGCTTGGCCAGTTCCAACTGGTGATCCCTGTCTTTCTGTTTTTCTGCCTGTTCGATTTTTAGTTTGGCTATGCTGAATTCAAGCTCCTGCTGCCTAAACCGCAGCTCTTGCTTCTTGAATTCAAGCATAGCCTCCCCATCAACACTGGCAGAGGAAACATTAGACATTACATCCTCCCTGTCCTCGTGGTCGCGATGGATCAGTGCAGCGGCAGAACCGTCGGTTCTGCCAGTGAGAGCAGCCCCACCACCTTCTGCACTGTCCTCGGAAGTTATAGCGTCAAGCTGCGCTTCTTGCCACGCCACGATTCTCTGGATCATTTCCAATTTTGTGCCTTGAGAGGAAACACCTCTCTCCGCACACATCTTTTTCAGCGTTTCTGATTTGGAAGCATTTAAAGTTAACAAGGTATTTGCTTCCATACTGTTTGATAGGACTATGGCCTTTTTAAAGTTATATTACAACAATTCACTACGTGTACTGTTTGGAATAACCTGAAATGCCTTAGTTCGAGCGCAACACTGGATACCTTCAGTCGTATCCCACCGCTGTACACCAATTTGTTAAGACGGATTTCTGAACTCTGTCCTGGTGGCGCAGAAGTTCAGAAGGCCAACCTAATTACTTGGAACAGGGTAACCTCTGGACAAGCCAGACCAATCAAGGTAGCGATCGCGGCGGTCAAGACTAGGTCTCAAGAGGGGTGAGGGTGACTGAAAGCCCGCAATGAGCACACAAAGCAAGAGCGCTTACAAACTACTCCAAACAGTTGTTATATCAAAAATAGATACACATTTATTTTAAGGCCTTTAAAACAATGACCGTAGCAAGGAAATCAATATCACAATATTACACCAACACATACCATATCAACACAATATATATACAAATACACAGTCGCAAGCGTTTAAAGCACGAAATATGTAGTCCACCTGAAAGGAAAGGAAAACAGGCAGTGCGATAACGCTTTAGACTCAGTTCGCCTTTAGAGGCACCTAACTAGATGGAAGTCCGAGCCCTGCGAAGAGTGGAGCCTTGTGCTCAAAGTACCTGCCACGCCGGTGCCAACGGGCAAAAGGGGAAGCTCTTCGGAGGAAGTCAGGCAGTTCGGGTTAGTGCACAGCAGAAGGAGAACAGGTTCCGCAACTCAAGCGCAGCCTCCACAGCGGGCAGAAGCAGAGCGCGAGTACGGCCAAAAGGGTGCTGTTTTTACACAGCAGGGAAAAGCAATGGGATACTGCAGGAGGGCGACCAGATCCTAGCTAAACTACTCACCGGTCCCCGAAGCAAGCAGACCCAGGCATCTCCACGTTAGTTTCAGCAGCTGGCAGGTTCAGAAGAGCAGGGAACGCCTCGTAGTCGTGTAGAGCAAAAAGACGTCCCAATCGACGAAACCAGCACAGTTTTGTTGCCGCAGCAGGACAACGGAGCGGCTGTGTGTATTCAAGCCAAATGTACACTCCTCCCTTCAGACCTGGGGACGCCAAGCGTACGAAGCGTGGGAGAGTGACAAGGACTCGAAATACAACACAACCTGGCGGCAGTTGCAGAGCAGGACTCCCTTGTAAGCTGGTCAGTCAACTGGATGGCCCAGAGACACTTCCGAAGGCTTACTTGGCAGGAGTTGATGAAGTCGCCGGGAATAGCTGTTCCTGCTATTCCAAAGGTCGAAGCACCAGTACAGGCCTTCTGGTTCGATCCAAGGAGGAAAGGGTTTCACAGGACGACAGCAGTGCAAAGGAGGATTCCTTCAGCGGGTCACCAGCGATTCCTCGGTCCAGCCTCTTGGTTGCAGGATACTTGGCTCCTGTATTCCTTCGTTCGTGAGAACTCAGGAGATCGACAAGGTAGTGGTGTTTCCAGCTCCCTCTTATCCACGGTACCCTTCGCGCCAAAACGGAGGGGAGCCAATGGGAGATCCGCTCATCAACACACATACCATACGTGGACCAATCACGGACCACGGTGGTCCCAGGCATTCACACCACCCCAGACTCTCTGGCACCCAGGATGTGTATTGGGACCAGACATCCCAGCCCACACCCTGGAGGCACACAAACGACATGTAGAAGCCCGCGAAAGCATCTGCGTTTCGCGGGAAAGTACATGCCCAAATAAGGAAGGCCCCGGGTCGCCCAACCTGGGGAAGGTGAAGGGAGCAAGACGGTCAGTGGACAGGACAAAGGAGCCTCGTGGTCTGGCCATTTTGGAGAGCCAGGCCACCATTTTGGGTTCAGGGCAAAAACGTGCTCAGAACGCCAAAAGGAGCTCAAAATAAACAAAACGATCGCTGCCACCATTCCAGTCCCTGAATGACTTGCACCGATCAAATACCATCCTAAAAGAGTATCTAGGGTCTGTAGAAGGCTAGAGACCCAAGAGAGCTGTAACTTAGCTTACAGTGCCCTCTTGTGTCATGTTGCACAAAAGCCGCAACATGATAAAGGAAACTACGGGAAACAGCGTTCCCCGGTACTGACTGTCTTAAGGGCATGTCAGTTTCCCCGTAAGAAAAGGAGCGAAAGCCCAGAGAAGTGCGGCAGAAGGCTGTACTTCTCTGGCAAAGTCAAGAACAAGGTTAAAAAACAATAGCAAAAAGTTTAGGGGTTGCCACATGGAAGGAACATTCCCTACAATTACGAAATCTTTCCTAACAGGGCCCACGTGTGTTGTGTTTCACTCTTTCTCAGAGGAAGGATGCAATCCATTACTCCAATGTCTGCTAGTCTTTTTTGCAGCCTTTCTGACAGAATCTCATCGCCTTTGGTGACATAAAAGCCAGACAAGTCCAAATGAATGAGTGTACTGGTTGTGTCACTGGCTATATTGTTCTTTGGCATGTCCCAGATGCAACGAAGCATAGATTTGATTCTTCTGTTTGGTCTGAATACATGTAACTATTCTTGGAGGATTTATTTTGTTGATCTCCATGTATTCCTGCAGTTAATTTGCTAAGGATTTCACAGTTGAAAATTGTGTTGAAAATTAGGCTGCATTTTGCTTGGTTGCATTTGTTGGCTGTGTTATTTTATGGAAAGGTTTAGAGTAAACTATTTTGAAAGTGAGCTTGACATTTCCCTGCTCAATGGAGGCTTTGAAAATGGATGGAAAGGCAGTTGTTAATCCTTTATATTTCATTTGCATTTTGTAGATATTGGAGGGACACCCATCTTCTCAGAGAGCTTGCTGTGTTGCTGGAGTGGTTCATGGAAAGATGTTCCTTAATGTTGAAAGGGCAGAAAGAAGTTGGTGGCAGAGAAATATGTAGGTATTACTTCCTTAGATGGATAAAGTACTTTTGGTAATTTCTTGTCCAAGTAGTCTTGGTTGTGGTGAACTGTTACTGCTGGAGTTTGCCACAATGGAGTAAAATAGTTATTGCATAGCTGTTGGAGTTTTGCTACAGGCTGTAGGGTTCTTAAATTCTATGATGGTTTTGAAGAGTTACTTCTATCCATGTTTCACAGAACTAATATGATGTGACTACTGAGTTTGTTTTGCTTTCATAGTTTCTGCTCCATAGTTCTAAAATTGATGATGGTTGTCACGTCTGTTTGTCCGTAGGTTGCTTCTTCTCCAGATTTTCTCTCGCTTCTGGTTTTAATTGTATGATGTGGTTCAGCTTTTTGTGGTTAATTATTTGAAGACATGTTTCTATTGCAAATATTGCTATATTGTTCATCAATTTGTGAATGTTATTTAGTTGCTCATCTGATTTTCTGACTTTATTTTTGGTTGTGATATGCGGTTTGGATGTTTGAGTTGTTTCAGAAAGATGCACAGTCACACCTAGTGGGAGGATTGAGGATCCTACTAGTTTTACCCATTACATTTAAAAGAATGTATGGACACAAAACAAAGATTTCAAGTGCAATTTTAATCTAAACATGTCCTATACAACCAGATTACTAGTCATTCGTATTTCAGGCCTTTCACAAAATGCAAACAAGTAAACCCAAACTTTTTTTGAGAAAGAAATATAATACTGTAGTCACAAAATAGGATGGCGATCCACCAAAATCAATGCCACCCAGTTTCAATTAGACAACACTTCCTATTTTCATACCCTCTAAGTGAGAGAGAGAGAGAGAGAGAGAGAGAGAGAGATACAAAGAACCTGGACAATTTGCCCCTTCTCCTCAGAGGGGAGCCACCCCCTATGCGGCAAGGAAGGTGAGACCCTCCCTAGGGGTCTAAGCAAGTGTGACCTCACTAGCAGTGATTCCCCTATTGGGGACAATAAGGTCTCCTTGTCCAATCAAGACCTCCCTGAAAGACTGACATTATGCGCATACATGGGAATGGAAAGCACAGAGTTCTCTGCTTTTACTACAAGTGCCAGCAATCCTTCTTCCTCCCTATTGGCCTCAGGCCTCATTGGCCTCAGGTAATGCTGACTTTTAACTGAGGGCTTCCCTAAATGAAAAAAAGAACACACCTGTTCTGATTGTGATGACGTATGTGCACAGAACAGGAACTGTGAATGGAGAAAGACTGGGGAAGCTATGCGTGACTCCAATACAGAGAACGCCCGGTATTCAGAGGCACGCCTCTGGAAAGACCTCCTGGAGTGGCAGAGAAATGCACAGCCATGGAGCCAACGGTAGCATAGCTGGAGCAATGCACTCTAGCTGGAGACTATGAAGTGGGTTTGCTGACCAAGCAGGAGTCTCTGAGCAGGAGGGGAGCCTAGATGGGAAGCAACCTGTCCTTTCTGGTGGAGCGACAACTAGAAGTTGGTGGTGGGCTGGGCACCAAGCAAAATAAGCTGAAACCAGAAACAAGCAAGGAGCTACAGACTTAGAGCTTCACACAGCGAGTGCCGCTCCAAGTGGGACGAGCACGAACATGGAGTCGAGCGCTCCGCCTGTGAGGACACCAGCAAAGGCACCACGCTGTGGGGTCAGAGACTGCCAAAACCATTCCCGGTATGAGACACTGTCAAACTGAAACGAGCACAAGACCCAGGTAACCTGGAATGAGAGTGTTGCTAATATCTTTTGTCAGCAGTGGAGAATTCACAATGAGAGAGAAAGCCTGAAAGCATGGAACAGGCATGTAGCCCCATGTAAAGAGAGTGAAAGACACACAAGTACTATAAATGAAGGCTGCGGAAGTCATTTTCAGGTCTAATGGAAAAACACTTCCCATGTTGCTTGTTGTTACTGCGGCAACCATATCAACGTTTGTGGACACAAAGGCACACTTGTCAGAAAGCGTGGACCTGTATTGACGGGATTAACTACATAGACAGTGGGTAAGAGAGATATGCTGTTGTATTCCATCTTATTTTAAAATTAATAACTAGAAAAGTAACTAAAGTGAAGGCACAACCTGCTCTTTTTCAGCTAGCGTTTGGACTTTTCCCGTACACTTATTTCTGAATTTATGGAACGTTAAGGTAATTATGGTGCACTACCTCTCTTATGCTTCCATACATCTATTTAGATGTAGATTTTTTAAAACTTCTTTTTTTCTATATCTTTTTTTCCAATCACCTCCAGCTGGATGTTCAGTGGCTTGAGCATATAGCATCTTGTTATTCACCACAAATGGAATGTCATAGATTGCTGTTTGAGGTAGTTTTCATCACTATGTTTTGAAAGCATTCCGTTGCTATCTAGAAATTGTATCTTTCCACAATACTGGATATTATCAAGTCATGTGGACTCAGCATTGGGTTATCATCCTTACTATGGGATCTTTGAGATGAAGTACACACAAACATCTTTTTGCACATGGGTGTTACCATAACTATGGGATTTGGAGATATATCACCACATCTCACTGCTATAATTACTTCTTACTTTTACTATTAATTTAAATGTATTTATGGTTTATCATAACATGGATATTTAGTGTCCTGAATTGTATATATCGCTGTTAATTTACAAAGATGAATTTTGTTATAAATCATGCTGGCAGACTGTCATGAAGGGAGCCTGAATCCTGAAATGTGTTGTGCTGATCACACTACACAGAACATTTTGTCTACTGGACTACTGTGGAACTGAATAATTTCTACTTTATTCAAATAAATTGAAAAACGAATGAATGTTTCACATATATATATATGTATAACTACTAACTATTTACCAATTTGGCTGATTACTTCAGCACATTTGTGCTGAAGTAATCACCATAATTGGTAAATAGTTTGTGTGCATGGGATGGAAATATCCGATACTTTTGGATACTTTTCTGTGTCAGTTTTATTTCCAACCTTGTGTCAGGGTTCTTTTACCTCCCCTGCACCCACATTTTCTTTAATTTATTCAATTTGTCTTTAAATCAATTCTGTATAAAAGGTGTGCATCAACACTACTTTTCTGTATAAGCCGTTTTCAGTATCATGAAATTAGAGCTGTACATGGACAATTGTCTTGTGGACCAGGAAGTCAAAGGAATACATGTGATTTGTATCCTGGCTGGGGAAGCCAACAAATGTGTCAATTTGTTTTAATTGAACATAACAAGCCACCACAGAGTCACAGGACTTTGAGGAGTCCCAGTACGACAGGAGGTGGGATAAAGGAGAATACCTGCAAAAGTAATCCTGGAGGAATTTGTACTACTAGTAAAAGCTAAATTGATCCTGATGGAATTTAGCCAGCGGTAAAGATAAAGAAGAATTGTCTTTTGTTCGCCAGAGAGGGGGAAAGCAAGACCTGTATTTTAACTGATGAACTATACCAAGAACAGGGTATTGTGTAGGGATAACAAAATTGAACTTTGAGACTGACAGAAATACTCCAAGAGCCGGACCAGGTAGATGCAAATGCTGATGTTGTTCTGCAAGGCTCTTTTTCCTTTTAAGGTAGGTTTTGCTTACGTGCTAAGGCCTGTTAGGAACTTAGGAATTTGAACTCTGGGCTCTTCAATTTGGACTACGACAAGCACACTTGGTTTTTGTTTTAGAAGGCAGGGGATTACCCTCACATTGATAGGGCCAGTTGGGCATTCTTCTTTTATTTTGAATAAACCCGCATCCACCATGACCCATTGTTGTCCAAGTCCTCCTTCTGGTTCGCCACTCTATGTTAAGTGTATGCATATGCAGTGCTAGATCTTGTTGGGAGAGTAAGTAAATATGGATGTTCAGATAGCAACCTGATTACCCATGTGGATCTGGCTTGGTATGTAATGTTATGTAGTGGTTTTATAAAGTGCACAATCACTTGTGGTACACTAATCTGGCTCTTAGGACACTGTCTATACAACAAGAGACCTGATTCAGCAATTGAAAAGCCTGGCTTTCTTAACGGTCAGGCCATGTGACAATTACTGTGGTTGAGGAAGCAGGTGGCTCTGACTGTGTGACGTTTAAAATAACTACAAGCTGAGATTGTCTATGCTATGGTCATTCTGATTAGGAAGCATTTATGTGTAGGTATGCTAAAGGAGACTGATTATTCATGAATAGATGTGATTGATATTGCAAATCATTCTGGCAATGTAACAAGTGGTTGAACATATATTCTAGCTGAGTAATGAGTCTGACAATATACAAACACATCTGTGTAGAGTTTGCAGCTACTGACCTGATTCACCAAATGGTGTACTGGAGTCTGGCTATGCAAAGTAAGTCTGGATGTGTTGCTGGTGTTCTGATTTGGCAAAACATAAATCTGACTGAGCAGTTAATGTTTTGATTCAGCAGCAAATGGTTCTGTATAGGTAAAGCAGACTGGTTACGTAGGAATCAAACTGCTTGAGAGAGAAAATAAGTCTGGATAAGTAATTCTGGTAACCTAAATTAAACAACAGCTGAACTTGTAACAGTGAATCTTGTCAGGACAGGGAATAAAATAGGAGGATTTATTCAGCAACAGATAATGTGAGGAGTCGGTATTTGCAAAGGCAGTGAATAGTTTTGTAGATGCAATGGATAATTTGTTTCAACAAATATATCCTTAAGATAGATCTAGTGTATTTCAGTTTTTATTGAAATGAAGCTCTTTCATACATTTGGGCCAAATCTAGTGATGCAATCCACACACTACATGTACTATATGAACTACAGAGAATGGCATCTATTTCATCAACTATTCTTGCAATAAAATTTATGTTGGGAAAATCAGCCGTTCAGATAATATAAGGATTACAGAACACATTGCATCTATGCTACATTTTGTTGAATGTGGAAATCCAGCTGATCAAAGTGATCAGCTGATTGAGTGGTGTTGCATTGGAAAAGTGCTATACAATCCTTGGTGTGTTGCTCAATTGCCAAAAATGTGTCCCAAAAAGAATTCATGTGGATTTACCATATATGTTGTTTTTAAGTGGCCGCTAATAAACTTATGGAGTGGGGGAATCTGTTGTCTGAAATGTAATTTATTTTATAATCCCTTTTTGGTTGAATTTAGGTGTACCTCATTAATGTTTAACCAGTTGTATCTTTTTAGGTATTTTTTTCACTATTTGCGTTGTTTTTTAATTCTATGGCTGGGACTAATGCACATATACATTATTTGTATGCTTCATTTTTCCCACTAACATAGGTACCGGTCCAGTTTGACTATGTTGTATGTAGGCCCATAAAATGGCTGTTTGGATACATTTTGCTTGGTAGTCTGTTGGCTCTATTTTGATTCACAAAGCATACTCCTTGTTTGAATTTAGGGATAGAGGTGATTCAATGATTGTTTATCTAGTTACTTTTATGTTATTTATATATCAATCATGCTTGGCTCGAGTAGAATCTAACTCGCCCTGTATTGCTCAGTATGGTTGTTCATATGTAATCAGATTTTAACACTTGGAACCGCATGGCTGTTAATCAGATTTTAACACTTGGAACCGCATGGCTGTTCCATGCTGAGGTTCCGGTAGTAAAATGGATGCTGTCTAGATATGTTCAACATTTAAGTAATTGATGTTTTAGTTTCTTTTGGAAAGTAATGCTTACTGTTTTTGTGCATGTCTTTTTTTAAACAATTTAAAGTACAGTTTTTACCAAGTCATTTTGATGACATTTTTGCGGAATGTCTTTTGTTCTTGTTCCTTGGCATGTTCCATGTATTCACGGGAACACATACATAAAGACACACTAACATTAATCTTTCGTACATCCACTTCTTTGTATTTGTGACGTTATTATGAGTTATAAATTCTCTTCTGTTTTCAATTATTCTGTGGATTCATTCTTTTTGATTTGGGAATAATAAACTGTTAAGGAGTTTTTCTTTTTTCAAAACATGTTTTGGGGGTTTCAAGGTTTAATAATTGTATTCTTGTTTGCGGTTAGAACTTGTTTACTAAATATATTTTGGAATTTGTCTTTGTTGGTGGTGGACCAGGGCAATCCCTATACATCAAAAAATAGTCATAGGCGCCCCTATGCGACAACAAACACGGGTAAATGACCTGTTCTTTGGGAAATCTGCAGATACACTTTAGCTCACTGTACCTTTCACAGAAGAGAAATACCATTTGCATATCAATCTTTGTCCCACCCACATGGGCAGTCCAGCACCGAAAAGCTATGGCAATTCTCTTCTGATCAAGAGTGCCAAAAGCAACCCCAGACACAAGTTCTGGCCTTTTTTTCAATCTCGATATATGACTGGGTATATGACTGGGTTGATTTTTTTTTTTCTTAGTCATGTCTTAAAGGAGAAGGAAATTCCTATTTTCTCTTATGCCAGATTTCCTGTCGGTCTACAAGGAATTTTCCACTTGTGTTTATAGAGTGAACAATTACTCAATCAGTCTTATACAATACAATTAATGATTTGTGTCTGTAGAATAGTTCACTGATGAAGACATGGCCATAAAGCCATAGGCCTTTGCGACTAAACTGGTTGTTCTTCCATTGAAGTTATTTGTCCTTTGATTGGTCTTACTTTTTTGTTGTTGCATTAGTATTCATGCTGATATGTTACTTTATTGTTAGACTGTTAACATATATTGTTAATCCTTTTTTGCTATTTCTTCTGAATCAATATAAATGTATGCTTAACAGAGTGTTTTGAAAAGTGTATATAAGACATACATTCTGTTTTTGCATTTTTTTTAGTTTAGTAGTTTGTTTATTCTTTTTTCTAGAATGATTTACTCTTCATGTATTACATGATTGAATACAAATTAACAGTGGCAGTTTGAGAGATGTATTGTTGAGACACATACACAATTGTACACATTCCTAAGTAAACTTGAGATAATTTGGCCTTTTAGATGTATCCAGATGGGTTCTACATGTTTTAAAAGACTTTCTTTGGAAAGCTGCAGTTTGATCATGCACCTTTGGTCAACCTGAATGAGTCCAGTCTTGTTTTAGTTTTGTTATGGAGGTCCATAAAGCTCCACCTCATTATTCCATCCCCACTCCCACACCCTTAACCCCCACTCACCTTCTCCCCTTCTCCGCTACCCTCACATTAACATATGCTTATACAAGTATATTTAATTGATTTGACTAAAAGTGCCCACACATTTTGAACAAAGTTGATGTAACCTTGTACATACTTAGTTGAATTATTTGTATTTATTTGTTCTAATTTACTCAAGTGTAAATGTTTCTTGTAAATTGTAAAACACTTTTTATAAAAACTACAAAAAGATTTTTTTTATTGTTATTATGTCTTTATTTGTTTAGTTTCAAAGACACTTTACAAAACTTTACAAAACAAAACACTAAGAAAATAAAAACACAATATATCAAATCTGTTATACCATTAAAACCAACACAGTATGTCCTAAATAAAAACATCATACATTTGCCAGGGCATCAAATATCCAACTAAAACATTTTTATTTTTTATAAAGTATAACAATTTCATTCTGACAATAAATTAGTTCTTCTTACACTAGCTAAACGTTTCTTAATTAACCACAGAGGATACATAGCAATATGTACTTTCTGGCTATCCATATTGAGACAAAAGGCCCAAAAATTATCACTCTTTATGTGTTCATAGTTATGTACAAATGGTCCCAACCAATTCATATATTCTGGACCCAGTATCCTACATTTTGTGAAAATGTGCTTGGCTGTCTCTTTATATAAAGTATTGTGGCACAAACAACAATATTTGTCTTTTTTATGTAGGCCCAGCTGTGGCCCTATTACTGAGAGTATCTGTAACTAATTTATCCTCAGCATTAGCCTAAATGCCCGAATACCCCTATTAGGGCATTGTCTAAGGTAGGCTTGAGGCTGCAGACAACTGTGCACAACATCACGCATGCAGGCATAACTCTGAAGAGACTCTACATTTCTGTAGTTTGCCACCCAAACACACTGTCTTACCTTTTTGGAAAACACCTTGTTCAATGTAGCATAGGGTGTATGCTACAGGTAAATTCTGGATACCATCCTAGGTCATTAAACAGGTCATTCACCAACATACCAAAGCAATCTTTGCCCTGTACAGGAGCAGCCAGGATACTGAGCAGTTGACATCTAGGGTTTGAGTGGGTTTTGATGTATAACAAACCACGTCTTCACAACAGTTCTCCTTTAAGGGAGGTCAAGCCAAATTCAAGTCTAATATACTGTATTCTGTATTGTTGCCGATGGCTTGAGTCTCAGGATTTGCTTCCAAAAACTGCCCTCTAAGGTGTCTAACCATGATAAATCAGCCATGGCCAAGGCTTCCAACCCTAGAGGACTGTTGGACAGAAACTTTGTTTGTACAGGGATATAATTCCCTCAAGTGAATACCTCGCTGTGTTCCCGGCAAATTTCCAGATAGCGCAAATCATCCTACGGGCAGTGGTCTTTTTTCTCTCTATAATGCTCCTATAAGATATAGCACTATCAATATCCAACCCCAAGTATGTATACACATCCACATATTCAATTGTTCCCAGGTCACACTTAAGCATAGGTCTTTTCGCCTTCTCTGATGAAACCACTGGAATTTTGGTCTTGTCCATGTTTATGGTCAAATTATTTAGATCTGCATATTTACAGAGTGCCATAAACATTGCTTTGATTCCTGAAAAGGTGGAATTAAAGAGGACACGATCATCCGTATACAATAGACAGGATAGGTGCTACCCCCTACCCTAGGATAACATCCCACCTCTGTGTACAACCAATCCGGGACATCAGCCATATACAAGTTATACAAGGTCAGTGCCAGTGTACAGCCCTGTTTAACTCCTTTCCAGGTTTCTACCAGCTCCGTAATCACACCATCATCCATGAGTCTGACCACTGCCTTGGTAGATAGGTGCAAACCCTGCAGAGCACTGAAGAGCCAGACAGGGCATGCTGCCTTAATAAGTTTCTGCCAGAGTCTGGGCCGATCTACTGTATCAAACGTGGCTTTAAAGTCAACAATAATTATATGTAGTGTCTGGATACCAGAGTCCAGAGTGACACGTACAAGGAAGTCTAATGCCCTAAGATTGTGGCTGTTTCCATAGCCAGCCCGGAAACCCATTTGGGTGAAATGTAAGATCTTATATTCCTCAATCGACCGGTTCAAAGCCTCAAGAATAAAGGACGAAAAGACCTTCCCTGTCACATCTAATAGTGACAGTAATCTAATTCTCGAGGTTCATCCTGTCGCCTTTTTCATGAACTGGTAAGAGAACAGCATTATGCCATAAATCAGGAGTATCTTTTCATATAAAGTCCGTAAAGCAACAGCCCACTGGTCAGGGTTCCTCTTTAAAACAATATTAGCCAGCCCATTAGGACCAGGGGCTCTCAAATTTTTCACTTTTAGAATTGCTTCGTTTACAGACTCTATAGTGAAGGAAAGTGGCCAACCCCCGCCACAATAACTGGCATAATATTTTGTATCAGATCCCCACCTCTGTTCCTTAAGTAGGTTTTCCAAATTTGCCCTTGTATTGGGTTTACTGTATTTTCTCTAACATCCCCTTTAGCTTTTGTCAATATCGACCATATCAAATGGGTACACTTTCCCTGTAATATTTTAATCATATACTGCCAATATGCATTCTGGATAGAGTGTTTCCATCGTCTCAGCCACCCCTGGTATGATCTACGGATCTCTTTACAATGGTTGGCTGTTTCCTGACATTTGCCTCCCTTTACAAATACCATGCGGATTTGTCGATACATGGATCTTTTTTTGTCCCAAATGTTTTTATCGAAGCAATTGTGACGTTTGTTGCAAACCGCCAAGCCTACTTTTGCCACCTTACCCACTGTACTAGTAAGATATTGAATACATTTTTCTATCTCACATTCGTTCATACATTCTATATTACTTATCATAGTAATTGCGGATTCATTGAGTAGACCATCCTGTTTGATTACATTGTTTTCAGTCCACTGTATTGTATTCCCAGCGTCGTTTACTTTCAAATTTGTGACACCACTCTTTTCCCTCTCTTGCATAGAAATGTCCACATCCAGTATTACTGGATCGTGATCACTATAACATACCTGGTAACTTTCAAAATAATGTCTTTTAAAACATGGGGTACCATCCTGAGGTTGCTTGTTTTTGTCCTTTTATGCAGTAATAGAACCAGTTCAACAACTGATAGGTCTAGCTATGTTACAGCTCTCCTATGCAGCAGCTGATCTGTTTGAGATAGCATGCAGACTGGCTAAATTTAATAGTTGGTTTGTTTCAGCAACACACAGACATGGCTATGCAACAATCTGTTTAAAAATGCAACACAATAATTCTAGTTTTGCAATAAACAATTCAAATCATCAGCAAGTGAATGGATGTGCAACACATAAGTAAAATCAGTTCTCGATATGTGACAGGCAAACACAATCTGGTGAAGAAGCAATTATACTGCTAAGGATAGGAACCTAAATCTGGATATGTAACATCCTACCTCATTCATTCCCATTGATTACTTCACCTACAAACATACACCATGGCCATTTTGCATAAGAAATTCCCTTTCATTTCTCATCAAATGCAGTACAAATTGGCAACACCACTCATGCTACCTGGTTTGTGTTTTATGATGTACCTACATTTGAGACACTATGTGCATTAGGTGTGGGGAGACTTTGCTAGACAACCGCATGCTGAGGATGTACACTAAAGGTTTGATGTCCATGAAAAGGTCAAATTCTTTTCCCGAAAGAAACTGCTTTAAATGTCCCTCCCCCCCGCCCGCTCCCATTACAAATTTTAGTGCCTAGGGCTACATTTTTGTCTGCGTCTGTCAAAGAGTGGGAAGCAAAAGACAGTATGCACTTCCCATTTGGCAAGTGCAGCGTGAAACCCCTTTGTGGTTCCATGTTCTGACTCGTGGAGTAATCAATTTCTCTTAGGAAAGGCACCTCTGCTATCTTCCTTTCTGCCAACCTGAAAGTTTCCTCTTGATCCTCATCCCAAACCAAAGACACTCCCTGGTTATCTTGCACATTACTGAGATGCTTGAACTCGCAAATCTGTATAGGTAGTAGAGAGGTCAGCACCCAGCCTTGAGGTTGAACCCTTCACTAGATATAGAGACTAGGGATCAATGACATCTCATGAGGAAGGGCACACCTGCTTAAAAAAGTATTCGTATGAGATGCTATGCACAGATCTCCTCCTTGTTGGGCACCCTGGTGCAGATCACAATTCTGTACATGTGCAGGTTCTTGGCAATGCTAGTCTACTGTAGATAGACCAGAGGATCAAACTCATCACCACATTCTAGCAAATAAGGAAGTCACTTGTAGTATAGGGCAGCGAGAGCCGCCCTATAGTTAAAGGTGAGTCAGAGACACATAGGAACCCCTCAAAATTCTATTGTTAATAACTTTTGATTCGAGTAATGGATTTGGAAGAAACTTCAAACGTGATTAAGGGTATGTGAGCCCCCAGACTGCAAAGTTTTGTAATGATTTGTAAGCATCGAAAAAAGAAATTCTTTCCAAAAGTGCGGCCTACTATCCATTCATTTTCCCATAGATAAAAAACATACATTTTTGCCAAACCGCACAGCCTAAACCGCTGGATGGATTTGGACCAGGTCTGAGTCAACTTGGGCATGAAGCATTTACTCGCGATCAATGCATGGTTTGGGGTTATTCCGTGCCGTAGTTATTATAAAATGACGGAGAAGGGGACAGCCCCTTCGCCAACAATTATAGTTATATCTCCCATGGTGCATTACAGGATCATGGCCTTCCAAAATGAAACGACTACCATCTTGTTTTTCTCTCGATGCGAGAGATATTCAAGGCTGTAGCCGAAGTTATGGCAAAGGAAACGTAGTAAAAAGCTATTTTCAGGTAAAAAAAAACCATACAAATTCTATCAGGGTAGAGGTGGGGGAATGGCTATAAAGCACTAATTGAAGGATGGGGTTCACAGACCAAGTTTGCAACACAACGTTTTCTGTAGCCTCGGCTATATCCGTAAATACCGACATCTGAAAGCAAATGTGTCACAGAAGCACTGTGTGCTCTGGGGTGAAAGGGAGAGGGCAGGGGCAGTGAGGGGGCCATCTGGGGGCTGGGGAAGGTGGCACCGATGAGGGGGGCATTTGGTGATTCCCTGGGAAGCATACATATTTCCCTAGGTTCAAAGGACTATGTATAGTTCAGTACCCGCAGTTACATTATTTAATAGGATATTTTTTTAACTATAGTGACATAGGGGTGAACTGGCCCAAAGTCCATGGCCAGTGACTCAATTGTCATCCAGGTCTCCCATTCATGCAGTAACCAGGCCAGCCTCCTCAGGCCATGTTGCCCGATAATAAGCAAAACTTACAAGACCACTTAGAGGAGTGGGCCAGCCTTTTTTCCATGCTTTGAAGTTAAGCAGGGTCTGTCCTGATTACTGCATGAATGGGCATCTGAATTATTTCCTTTTTTTAAACCGTGCTACTTTCAGTCCTTGAAGGGTTTGCACCCAGATACAATGTTTAGCCTTTTGCTGAATTGCATTTTGGTATTTGTAGTCTCCCAGTTAATAAAAAATCAAAAAAACATGTATCTTAACAGAAGCAGTGGAACACTGCTTAGCTTCAAAGCGAGGAAAGGGTCAGCCCACTAAGGCCATGTTGCCTAATATATGGACCCTTCCCTTAGAATAACACTTAGAGAAATATAGCCTAAGGGTGCTGGATCCTTCCTCACTTTGAAACTAAGCAGGATCAGTCCCGGTTACTGCATGGATGACAGACAGTCTACAGTCCTGAATGCTGTGTGTTTTCTTAGTTTTTGAATAACTCATAACCCACGGCATCCACATTTTCATAAAACAGAAAAAATGAAATAAAAAAAAAAATCACATTTATGCTTAACACTGCTATCAGAAAATCGTGGCATTAAGGAGATCAAGACGCAGCACTTAACCATTATGCTACAATGATGTTATTGTTTGATTTTTCACAAGTTTCATACCTAACCTTTTATCATTGAACATATTAAATTATAGGTTAAGTATGAAATGTATGCCCCACCAAGCAGCAAGCTATTGTGGCCTAGCGGTTAAATGCTGCGCCTTATATTCTGGCAAACCACGGTTCAAAGCTTTATTTTTTATTTAACTCATTAAATTTAATTAAAAGAAAAGCAATGCAAGTGGGAGGTGGCAAGGTTTGTTGCAATGCAGTCCTGTGATCTTTTTTAGCATGAGGGCTTTTAGACATAGTTGCAATGTCAGCTATGTCCAAACATCCCTTGTGCCAAAATAATGGCCCTAGAATGGTTCACGCTAAAAAGGGTGCCCAACTGGATGCTGCAGCGGAATGCCTGTGCCAAATCGGCCCGCGCCAAAATGGTGTTGCTAAAAAAGGGCGTATCGCTTGGAGAACGCTGCTTAACCAAAGTGTGTGCTCCATGGCAAATCTTTGAATCTCACTGCGCATTGCCTAAAACATTGTGAGTTCTCAAAGTTTTAAATATCTCACAACACATGCCATCCACATTATTATTTTTTTCAACCATGCTACTGTCAGTCCTTGGAAGTTTTGCAGAGACAATTTCTTTGCCTTTTGCCGACTTTCATTCTGCTGTTTGTAGTTTCACAGTCAAGATGGGGGGAATAATGCCACAATTGTACACTTTTGCCTTACATAGTTGTATAAGGATTTATATATTTGAGTGACACTACGGTATGTGTACTTTTGAAGATAGCTTTATAAAGCAGAGTATTGTTGAAAGACAGACATGGGGGTGAGAAGGGAAAATGATGAGAGTGCAAGTAAGTCATGAGTTTGGCCCACGATGTGGCAAGAGAGTTTGCAATCCTGGACACTGGTGCAGTTATTTTCCCCTGATTGTGGTTGTTTTTCAGGGCACCAGTAAAGGACACATGTGGGTGGACAATGTAACTTTTTTCAGAAGGCAGGTGCAACCCCTTGTTTTTTTTTAGGTTAGTATGGATGCTCAAGTATCTGGATACCAGAATATTACTCAGGCTGTCATGTTCCCAGTGCAGACGCTTACCCAAAAGACCACAAGCACTTGTTTCATATTGGGATTTTGTTTTCCATGAAATATTTCACTACAGATTGGCGGATTTAAAAGATGAGCACCTTTTATACTTTGTCAGCATATTTATTGAAATATTTCCTCTCTCTGGTTATTTATCTGGTGTTCATTAATATGGATGCTCAAGTATCTGGATACCAGAATATTACTCAGGTTGTCATGTTCCCAGTGCAGACGCTTACCCAAAAGACCAAAAGCACTTGTTTCATATTGGGATTTTGTTTTCCATGGAATATTTCACTACAGATTGCTGGATTTAAAAGATGAGCACCTTTTATACATTGTCAGCATATTTATTGAGCGATTTCCTCTCTCTGGTTATTTATCTGGTGTTCATTACTTTTTTAAATGTCCAATGCTATTTTGTCTTGCAAACTTTCCTCTAAGGAGAAGATCAATTGAACTACATTTGTATATTTCACTTTAAAATATGTAGCTACTTATTGTGCATATATTCATGGGTGCCAGCATTTGATTTTCGCTATGGGGGGAAAAAGTACCTGGGCATTTGTTATTCTTGAAGCCGTTCATTTTTCCCCATTTCCGTGCTGCTTAAATGTGGTTAGTTGGGGTTGTGCGATGTATCACAAAGGTCGCCAAGAGACCAGCCATAAAACAATGGGCTTGGAGCACGGGACATGATACTTCGGCATGACCAGTTAGGTGTATGGCATGACCTTTTCGCTGCAGATTCTGTTTGGCACACCCAGTTAGATGCAGCCAGTTGGGTCAGGGACCACTTGGCGCAAAGATGTTTTGGCGTGAGGGGTCGCAATTGGCCTGGGATTAACAGGCAGGCACTTTGGATTTTGTACCTCTCTGCGCCAGGATCTTTTGGTGCGAGAGGTCGCAATTGCCATGAATCTACAGGCACTTTACAGTTTGTAATGTACAGTTTGTAATGTAGATTAAACGTAAAAAAATATTAATGTACTGCAATATTATAAAACAGGATGGGACATGTATTACACCGTTGTTGCAGAATTGAACACGTATTAAACATGACACATTTATTTACAGCAACATTATCAACTGCATGCAGCCATCCTTCACAAACAACTTTGGACCATGTACACACATACACGCTCACATCAAACACATACACATTACATGCACACCCTCTCAGATGACATACACACCCTCACACTGCACTTACACTGCACATATATTCAAAATGAGGATTACATTGTCTCTGGGCAACATTACAAAACAGAAAAAATGAAATAAAAAACACAGTTATGCTGGACGCTGCTATCAGAGTACCCTGGCGTTCTAGACACATCACTTAACCATTATGCTACCATGAAGTTAAGTTTCATACCTAGCCATTTATCATTGAACATATTAAAAATTATACGCTAAATATGAAATGTGTGCCACATGAAGCACCAAGCCATTGTGGCCTAGTGGTTAAATGCTGGGCCTTGCGCTCTGGCAGACCAGGGTTCAAGGCTGTATGTTTTTTAAATGAATGTAATTAAAAGAAAAGCAGCGCAAGGGGTAGGTGGTGAGGTTTGTTGCAGCGCAGTAGGTTGATCTTATTTAGCATCATGGCATTTAGACGTGGCTGCAATGTCAGCCACATCCAAACATCCCTTTTGCCAAAATAACGGCGCCGGAATTGCTTTCGTGCCAAAAAGGATGCACCGAAATGGTGCTGTGGAGGAATGGGTGTGCCAAATCGACCCGTGCTAAACTGATGGCACCGAAAAGTGGTCTACCACTTGGAGAACGCTGCTTAACCAAAGTGTGCTCCATGGCAAATCATTTAATCTCACTACACATTGCCTAAATTGCCTAAAAACATTCTGTGTTCTCAAAGCCTGCAATCTGAAGGCCACGGCTAGTGGTCTGGTAGTATTTTTGAATGGACAGTGGGCAAGGCCAAAGGTCATGCCCACTGATCATGGTCGAAGACCATGCTAGTGGTCTGTAAGCATTCTAAAATCTATGGAATTTCAAAACCTTTGAAAATCAAGGAAAACACTTTAGTTTCAGCAACGTTAAGGTGAGCAATATGCAACAAATCCTTTGAAATACAAGGAAAATACTTAAGTTGCAGGGACGTTAAGGTAAGAACTTAATGCAACAAAACCCTTGAAGTTCAGCTAAAGCCACCTTAACTTTGCACCGCCAGTTGCGCAGACTATGACCACAATGATTAAATCACAGATCACATCACTGATGACATCAATAATTTTGTTACAACAGTAACTGGCATTAACCCCGGCCTTCAGCCATGGTCAGTGTGCATGGCCAAATATATTTTAACACATGAATGGGTATTACTCATGGCTTTCAGTTATGGAGAGTGGTCACAACTTTCACCCATTTGCACTGAATATTTTAAAACACTAACAAGCTACCAGCCATAGATTATGGCCTTTACCAGTGGATGCAGCTTTCAACAGTGTCCACTGTCTATTATATACATAAGCACAATACCGGTGTCTGGCCACAGTTTTTGACTGTTCCCACTATATATCCTAAAATATAAATGGCCCACTAGCCATGGGCTTTCAGCTTGATAAGTGTGTACATATTTTGGCCATGTCCACTGTGAATTGTAAAATAGTAAAATGCAATAAGCAATGGCCTTCAGCTGTGCCCACTGTGTATTACACAACAATAACCAGCCACTAGCTATGGCCTTCAACCGTGCCCACTGTATATTATATACACTAACCAGCCGCTGACCATGGTTTTCACCACAATACTAGCTAGTGGCCATGGCCTTTGGCTGTGCCGACTGTATATTCTGATATATTAATGGGCACTAGTTATGGCCTTTAGCCAAGGCCACTGACTACAGCTTTCAACGTTGCCCACTGTATATTTTAAAACCGCGACGGGCTACTATTTATGGCTTTTAACCATACACATTTCTATTTTTGAACACTAACCGACCACTAGTTATGGCCTTTGGTGCTGACCAGTGACCCCAGCCTTTGTCATGGCCAAGTCCACAACCTAAATTGTTATTAAGGTAATCTAAGTTTTCCTGAGCTAACTTATAAATGATGTTATGTCTAATTTCATTATTCATGTAATCAGTTGTATACAATGCAATTAGTGTTGTCACCAGTGATGTGATTTGTAATGTCATCGGTGTTGCCATACAACATGTAATTAATGATGTCATCAGTGATGTGATCTGTGATGTCATCATTGTGGTAATAATCTGCGCAAGAGGTGACACGAAGTTAAGGTGACTTTAGGGTTTTGTTGTATTAATTTCTCATCTTAACGTCCCTGCAAATAAAGTTTTTCCTTGAATTTCAAATGTTCTGTTACAATGTATTACTCGCCGTATTGACCGTGCAACTAAAGTGTTTTCCTTGAAATTCAAAGTTTTTTTTAAACAACTTTTACATATAGATATATTAACATCACTTTGTTCTCCAAATATCTCCATATATCCAAATATCACCTCACAGGCTCCAGAAAACTGACTTTATTTAGAAGCTCTCTCTCACTGAGCATGGTGACGTTCTTAACCAATATTCTAGAAGACCTAAGCTGACTGCAAGGATGCTTTAACATAAATGGGATGTAGAAACTGACATGTAAACTGTTCTATGGACCAATCATTTGAACAGGCAGCAGTCAGTCTAAATTATCCACAGGTAGAAATTGCTATGCAACAATTTGTTTGATAGAGAGGGAAGACTAAATCTGGCAAAGCAAAATGCACTTGATCAAGAGAGCAGAGACGCCTGACTATGCAATTAAAAAGCATGCCAGCAAATAGCAAACAAACAAGTGGCAACAAAACAATAACTTGTGCTCTGTCATGTAAGGTCTCATTATCTGAGGATGCTAGCCGCAAACATTGGCTCGTACCTGGTGTTGCAAATGTCCATCCTCACAGGTATGGTCTGGCAGGGGCAACACTTGGGAGCCAGAGAAACAGGCAAACAGGAATCACACTGTAATTTGCTTTTCATCAGCTGGTCAGGCAAGGCTGCCCTGAGGACTCTATTTAGCAGGATGTGTGTGCTGTGTGACCCACAAGGAGGACCAATAGATTAGTGGCTTGGGGACAACGAAAGCAGTAAAAAAGGTAAGTGACATGTTTCAGAAGTGTGCTGAAACATTCACAAATAATTGTGTATGCCCAAAGGGATCACAAATAATTGTGTATGCCCAAAGGGATCGAGCAAAATATTCACTGAAAAGTCCACACTCTCTCTTGCTGACTGTACAAGTGATTTTGAGTGTGAGAGGATAGTCATGTGTAGAAAAGATGTTTTGTGACCCACATAGACAACCACTCAGATACTTGATGAGAATGGATAAAGAAAGCAAGAAAGCAGGGGAACAAGGAGAAACATCATTTTCAGAAGTGCACTAAAACTATCACAAAAAAATAGGATGGTAGGCCCAGAATAATTAAGCACTCACTCGAGGGTCCACAATCTATCTAGCTGGCAGCATGACTGATTTGGTGCATGGATAGATAGCCATGAGAGAAAACATGATACGTAATGAGGGACAGTCATGTAGTAGTTGTGGAAGGAGGGAAAAGCAAAGGACACATTTCAGAATTGCACCACAACTTTAGAACAAATCAATATTGTATGCCCAATGTGATCCACGCTGTGTCTGTCTGACTATATAAGAGATTCGAAGCATAGACTGATGATTGTGGGAGAAAAAGAAGCATTTCCATGCTTGGTCGTGTGACCTGAACAGGGGACCAATTAATATCCAGGGCTAAAGTGTTCATGCTCTCACCAGGGGGATCCAGACTATTTCTGGCAAGAGGTACACATGGTTTAATAAATAGGCAGATGGTAGTGGGTAGAGAAGCCATCTTTCTTTGGGTCACGTGACCCATGCAGAGAACCAAACAGCTTGGGGATACTGTATGATCAAGGAGGCAGGGAAAAAGGTGAGGACATTTGATCAAGAGAAGAAAATCAGCCTTCCTTGATTGGTTCACGTAACACGAATGGAAGACCATCTTGGTAGATGTTGGGGTGGGGCAAAGGAAGGAGGGTAAAAGGTGACAGGTTTCAGTAGAGCACCAACTCATTTACAAAAAAATAAAATTACAGGCTTAAAAAGATCACACACTCACTGGAGTGTTCACATTCTGCCTGGCTGTAAAAGTCTTTTGGAGTGAAGGGACATGGACGTGAGAAGAAAATATGATATTCCTTCTCTAGGTCATGGGACTCGCACAGAAGACCTGCTGGGTACAAATTGGAGTGTTAAAAAGTAAGCACGGAGAAAGGTGAGAGACACATTTCAGAAGAGCGTCAACATGTTCACAAAACTAAGATTGCTGGCCAAAGTAACCAAGCACCCACTAGAGGGTCTGTGATGTACCATAGATAAAGAGTATGGTCTGATGGTCATGAGAGGACAAGAAACACTTCCTTATTTGGTTCATGAGAACATAAGTATTTAGGGAATCCCGCCATATGAGAGTAGACTTTACTGAGAGGACATCATCAAATTGTGCATCACACAGGATAAGGACACGAAGCAAACCCCTGCCACACACTTTAGGTGGGAACAGGGGCTTGGGATGGATTTATCCCAAAATCTATTGACCTTGCTCTTGGCACAATTTAAGAGGTATCTCAAGGGTGTGCACATGCCCACCAGCCAGGCAGAACTCTTACAGGGCATTTCAAACTTCTGGTGTCAGGTCTTGATGGCAGATGCCTGTGAAAGGAGGATAAACAACATTAGGAAATGCTTCCCTGTTGTTAGAAGTGCAATGGGGCAGCCACCAATATGTAAATGAAATGAATGCCTCCTCTGAATGCTCATTCAATGGTGTTATGTTAATGTTACTCAGCTTTTATTCTTCACCTGCCACCCAATAAATACAATTAATGAGTACATACTTTAACTTTTGACAAAGGTTTCCGTGTAGTAGCATGTTCAAGACTACCTGCTTCTCCCACAAAGTAGTCATATGCCAACCCACGACCAGAAGCCACCACATCAACAGGCTAGAAATAAAGAACTTCTGTTAACTGAGAGGAAGGTTTACAGCTTTCTGTAATCTAGCCCCTAGTCTAGGGGACTTGTGGGGGGGGGGGTATGTGAGGTACATTGGAGACATTGTGACAGTTGCCAGTTGACTAGCTAACAGCATGTCGTACAAATGGCAGAGGAGTGGGGAGAAAGAAGTGTGGTGCATTGAGCAGCATGGATTCCACTTTTGCTTTCTGCAATAATTGTTTTTATGTTTATTCTTAGAAACCAGAGTGTAGTAACTCTTGAACCTTTCAAGGACAAATGCAAGTATGGTGGAAAGGGAACGCTGCTTTGTTACACAAGCACTCTTGAGCCAGGAACATGCCAGCAGTGTACATTGTACATCAATGTAAGATAACAAAATGAAAGCCAAAAGCATTCAGATCACATTAGAGTAAATTAAAGAGGAAATGAAGATAACTTAGCTGGACATTACTAAAGTCATATGCCTAGCACCTTGTTCATCCATGCCACCTTTGCAGGGATGGGCTTAGCAGGCGGATGTTCATTACTGCTTAATGGCAGGAGTGGCCTAGTGGTCACTGGGCAATCAAACCTGTGTTTCTGTGGCAGGGTGTGGGTCTTGTAAAATGCAGCCATGGACTCTACCCCTTAAAGTTCTCTGGTTCTCTCACAAGGCACAATCATCCCTTCAGGTTCTCGTGTTCTCTCACATGGCACATCTACTACTTTAGGTTATCCGTTTCTATCACAGGGAGCAGGCACACCTTAAGCTTCTCCTACAGGGCAGAGCCACTCCTTACAGTTTTCAAGTTCTCCCAGAGGGTTCAATCAACATTTTATGTTCTCAGATTCTCCCACAAGGTGCAGCCACTACTTAAGGTTGTCAGGGTCTCACAAATGGTGCAGCCATCCTTAAGGTTTTCTGGGTCTCCAACAGTTGGGAGCCACCTCCTACGGTTCTCATATTCTCCTAAAAGGATCAGTCATCCCTTGAGGTTCTCAGGTTCTCAACATGATGCAGCCATCCCTTATGATTCCCATGTTTTAGCAACTTATTGAGGTTATCAGGTTCTCCCAAAGGTAGTACCCATCCCTTAAGGTTCTGTCACAAGAAACAGAGCGATGTCCATCAGCCACACTGATTCTTGATTCCTTTCTACTGGACAGCAGTATTGTTTGTTATTTGATCCTCATCATGCAATTTGAATCAAAGCTCTTTGTGAGCCTTGCACGCACTACTAGTTATCTAGTTATCTAGGACCACATTTCCCACTGGTTCTGTGGACCTGTGCTGCCCTCATATTTCCGACCCCGGCGCGAATGCGCCTCCGTGCACGGGTCAAGCCAGTCAGCATCAGTTCACGTACAGCTGCGTTGCGCTGTGCTGCTACATCTCCTACTCTTACTTACGAGGACCATGGGGATACAGGAGGTCCTTGCCGCCCTGGAAGCAGCCAACGTAAACACCAGGTCCTAACTGTATTCGTAAAAAAATGAACTTATTGAAAACAGCACTAGTCGACATAAACAAAATACTTGCACTGGAAGATACTTGTGACCAGGCTATTACACAGCGCGCACACCAGCCTGACCCTGTTACCTTCTCCCAACACAGCGTATCTGACATTGACCCACTCGCCAGCTCTGCCCTTGATAATATATTCATTATTAACGCCTCACAGTGACCCTTCTTTGGTCACTGATAATAAACCCTCATTCAAAGAAGAATATATCTCTAACTCTGCACTCAAAAAAACCCTCACCCATCACACTTCCATTAAATTTCTCCTTATGAATACCAGATGCCTCGTCAAACACGCTGTGGAGATTGCCACACACATCGAGGAATATGATATAGATTTGTCTGATATCTCAGAAACTTGGGACCATATAGCAACAGGTCCCTCTCTTAACCTAGCAATTCCGCCAGGTTATGGAATGATTAGACGTGATAGGAAAGATGGTAGGGGGGGTGTTGCTTTTATATACAAATTAGCCTTTAACATTTGGGAAAGTAGGAAATTTGTAATGGAAGGTGTTGATTCCCTTTGCATTAAAACTAGCTTGAATGCAGAGAGCACTCTGAATATACTCCTTATATATAAACCACCTAACATAATTGCAGATTTTGTGAAAAACCTTTCTAATTTTCTGCTCTCCTCTCTCAAAGAAAATACTAAATATTTGCTCATGGGAGATTTCAACTTAAGGATGATAAAATCGCACTCAAACTGCAAGACGTTCTGCTTGAATTGGGTTTCACGCAACTTATTCAAGAGCCCACACATAGAATGGGCCACACCCTAGATTGGGTAGCTGGATATGCAATCAACATTAAGGACATACTAGTATCACCCTGTCCCTTTTGTGAATTTTGACATCACGGTGGATCCCCCCATTAAAATGAAATGTCAAAAAAAAACTGAAACAACGTATCAGAATTTAAAAATATCACTATGAGTAAAGTAGAACCAATACTTAATAGCCTACCCGTGCATCCTAAAACTGACACCCCGGATGATTTAGCAAAACTGATTTCTACCAATTTAGAAACTGTAGCTAAGATCTTGGCCCCCATTAAAAATAAGTCCGCAAAACCTGACCTCAAATGTAACCCATGGTTTACACCGGAGATTCAGTCCTTGAAGTCACTGACTCCCAAATCTTAACACATATGGAAGACATATAATACACCCCTGCTCCTCAGTAAATATAAAGCTACTGCTTCCACCTATAAAAAGGTCATTATCCAGGCCAAACATAACGTTTTCAATAGCAGGATCCAAAAGGCTCAACACTACTGTGATGCTGGAAAGGCATTGGAGGGACAGGGCCTCCTTGTCATTGTCCTGTAGTCCTTTTTCAATTGTGTTATGTATTGTTTTCTGCCCAGGAGTCCATGTGGGACTCCTGGTAGTGCAGCTCTTCCTGTTTTTGGTTTGGTGTACAGACCCATGGGATACCCTTTTGGCACCCATGGGTGGGGGTGCAACCCTGTGCCCCTGTGTATATTTCTTGGCACCTGTGTGTGGCCCACAGAGCAGGGTATGGGCTGGTGGCAGCTCCATGCTGAATTTGACGGGTGTTCTGAGTATCCTCCATTTTGGGATACCAGGCCCTGCCATTGGAATCAGTTGATTCCTGGTAGGAAACAAGATGGCCCCTGTGGCCTCTTGCTTTCTATTGCCTGTTAACTTGCTTTCCCAATGTCCTGGGAAGCCCCGACTCTGTCCCTTCCCCCTGACTGGCTGTTGGGTAGAAGTTCCATATATGGTGTTGTTGTGAAGTCCAGACCAGACTGGCTGGAGCCTTCCCAGTGACTGTATGTTGTGGGTACACCCTGCGGGTGGGACCTGGGTGAATGGAGTGTGTGACAAAACACATTCTGTGTTGTGGATGTCTAGTATCTGGTGTTTGACACAATGACTGAGACAGCCCTCCCCGAAACTGGTATGAATGCAGTGTGGAGTGTTGAATGGCTGGGTACTTGTCCCAATACCCATAACTTGTTGTGAGTGTCTGGAGACAAGTGAATGGCCTGAATGCACTATGCACCTGATTGGCTGCCTGTCTGCATGAATGCCCTTCTGACCAATTGGTTGCCTGAGTGTGACCGAGCAGAATGAATGGGAGATCAACTAGTATATCTGGGGGCCTCTCACTGCTAGAATTTGTGTTCAGAAGCTGAATAGAAACTGGAGTTGAAACTGAAGCTTGACCTTGAGGCCCTGCTGGAAGAGAAGAATTGCTGTTGCCCTTCTTCTTCATCCGAAAGCTGCTGTGTCTCCAAGGACTGACCCAGAGAGGACCTGGTAAGGCGCCCTCTTCCCGAGCTACGAGGGACCATCGTGCACCATCTGATCTCTGCCAAAGCTCCCTGGTAGACAGACCTACGACAGGCTGCCGACCGGAGACGGGGACTGTGACGGAATCCCAAAGAGAAGCAACCGGACTGTTGTCCGTCACCGTCGCCAGACCTTCCGCCGTCACCGACTGGAGCCGCTGTGCTCCCGTTGCCTAAGAACTTCATTTGATCCAAGGATGCTCTTGCCTGCACCTTCGCCCACTTTATCCCGCCAGAGAAGGTTAGGCTGCCGATGCGCCGAGGAGCATCCATCGGTAGGTTTACCCCCACCTAAAGACCACCGAGACGCCGATGACTCGACGCCATTGCTGGGCCACAGTTCTTCAAACTCTTTGCGGTCCTGAACTATCGACATCAAGGTGCTGCGCATGCCTCTTCCTTGCAGGATGTCAATGCTCTGTCGTCGCTGAGCACCGCTAGGAACGAAGCTGCCACTTCACCACCGTAGTTCACCTTGTTCATCGCCAGACGTTCGACAACCTGTGGCACCTGCCTTAAAGGGAGTGCACTCAAAAAGGGCCGTCGATTTCCCGACGAGGAACTCTACAACACCAGGCACTTTGGGGTTGCTGAACTATTGGAAAGATTCTTGTGAACAATATATGGTCTGGGCTTGTGATATATCTTTATTTTACAGGTTGCCCAGGTCGGGGGATCTCCACACAGAACTGTGTCTAGGTAAACAGGGCCAGTATTCTGCCTATTGTTCTTTCCTTTACAAACTGATTTGTGTGACATTTAACCATACAGTTGATGCACTTTAATGAGATCTAATAGTATTAGTGGTACCACATAGAACTGTATATTTGCCATTATAGATAACCGAGTACAAAGTGAGTTATTGTGATATTGTACATAACCTTGAATATTAATTATATAAAGACTGTGTTTTAACTAATACAGTGTGCAGATATTCCTTTGTGGGGACTTGGGGACTACACTGTACTTAAGAACCATCCTGCATCACCTCTTGAGAAGCTAGGCCTTGATTGCTCGATCACGGTACCAATAATAGAGAATCTTGGCTGGGGTCCTCTGTGCCTCTCCTCTGCCATATAGAGAGCAGAAGTACAGACCCCCCCTCCAGTCTTTACAATGACACAAAAGAACTCTTCTGTATACTAAAAAGAACCAATCATACAATCCCAGAGAGATCTATCACAGATGATGCCTCTTGGTGTAATGTAATGCAACAAGCCATGCATAAGACACTAGACATTTATAAGGAAAACATCATGGAAAATAGTAATAATTTAAAATGTAACAAGATCAAGCCCACTGATTGGTCTTTTCAAAGATCTCTGCTCATTCCTATCTTTAACATATCCCCTATCACAGAAAAGGAACTATAAATCATCATCAATCAAGTTAAGCCCACCAAATGTAAGAATGACATCTATACCACTATGTTGATCAAAACATGTGCCCCCTCCCTAATCACTTCTATCTGTACATTTGTTAACATTTCTATAATCTCTGGCACGGTTCCACAGGATCTCAAGAAGGCCTGGGTTATGCCTATCTTAAAAAAACCTGGCCTCTCAGTCAATGTCCTAAATAACTATCAGCCTATTACTAACACAGCGCTTCCTCTCACAATTCTTGATCGTGTGGCCTACATACAAATTGCAGACCACTTAAAGAAATATCCCGTACTAAATGACTACCAGTCTGGGTTCCGGGTTGGATTCGGAACGGAGACTGCTCTCTTGGAATTCAAGTCTAAGTTAATGTCCCGCATGGATCGTAATGAGGCTTCATTTCTCATGTTACTTGATCTTTCTGTGTCCTTCGACCTGGTGGATCATGATATCATGGCCACCAGGTTGCATGAAGTTTCAAACTTTTCCCCCCTTGCATCTAAATGGGTCTCATCATTTCTTAATAAACATGACATTAAGCTCTTTTGTGGCACAGCAGAATCAGAATCCATTACGATCACTTGCGGGGTACCTCAGGGAGCCTGCACTTCCCCCTGCTTCTATAATATTTTTACAACCCCATTATTTGCAATGCCTGACTATGAGAATATAATATTCACTAGCTACGCGGATGACGCTCAATGTGTCATCCCGCTGTCTGGTTCACATAGCTTAGATGAACTTGCCATCAAAAAGGTTTTTGCCATAATTGAAACATGGATGGTTGTTAACAAGTTGGCCCTGAATAAATCGAAGACTGAACTGCTCGTCATAGGATCTTCACATACACTAAGCAAACTTGGACTGCGGTATGATAGTTTTCAGCTAGGAGAAGAAACTATCACGCCATTGAAAAAGGTGAAAACATTTGGGGGTGACTTTCGACCAACGACTGACTATGAAGCAACATGTCAACAGTCTGTTATCATCATGCGCCTACTATATTAAACTTTTAGCACACTTAAGGCCCCTTATATATCAAGATGCGGAAACCATTGCTAGAGCAATAATAGGATCAAAAATGGACTATTGCTCAAGTCTCTTAATGGGACTAAATAAGTCTGACTGCAACAAATTGCAAGTGTGCCGAAATGGGGCAGTCATAACTATCTTGAAACTTAAACGCTGAGACCATGTCACAACTGCAAGACGTGCTATACATTGGTTGTCCGTAGAGTCCAGAATTTTGTTCAGGACTCTGACTCTAGTACAGTAATGTAGACTTGGCAATATGTCTGACTACTTACAACAACTCCTTGTCACGAGAACTAATACTAGAACACTAAGATCTAATAACCAGCACTTGCTACTTGTGCCGAAATGTCCAACTGTTAAAGTGGCCAATTGAGCCTTTTTCTCCATTGGGCCCAAGGCCTGGAATGCTCTTCCTCTGGATATGAGATGCTTTGAGTCACTTGAGATTATTACGAAAAGATTGAAGACTCACCTTTTTAATCAATGTATTCATAGTTTTACCTGATGATTGTAACTTCTCTTATTAGCCCCACCAAGGTATTTCTTATGATCTATGTTATTTGTTGTCTATGTCTTGTAGTGCCCTCAAGCCCTAAGGACTATGGCTGCGCTATACAAATGCAATAAAGTAAAGTAAAGTGAAGTAAAGTTCACCTGTGTTTAGGGATGATGCTCTATTACAGTATTGGTACAACAAACAGTCAATCTACCACAGAAGCACCTGTTCAGGTGGATGCTGAATTGCTAGGCTTACCCCACAAGAGTGAAGTCCTAAACCTTTAATAGTACACCTGGGGCTATTGTTTGTTATCACAGGTGGAGCCTCACAATTGGGCATATTGAACAATTAGCATTTATAGAAATGACCAGTCAGATCATTGCAGAGGACTATGGAATTACATGTATCCATAGCAAACACACCAGCATGGATGATGACAATTAATACCGAATACATTGTCAGACTCTGAAAATTGGAGTGGGGTTGTTTTGTGGTATGCATGTGTTGTTGGAAAACATACTGAAAGGTCCTGACCAGTTACTGACTTACACATGCTGTTGCATGTTGTGCAAGCAATGTTTGTTAAATCTCTTGTCAAAGGTTATCTGGTTTACACAAGGGCATAGCCACCTCTCAAGGTTCTCGTGTTTGTTCACAGGGCACAGCCCTGTTTTCTGAGGTACTTCCATGGATTGCAATCACCTGTTACGTTTCTTTCAATGGGAACAAACAGCTGTACATCAGTTGCACAGATGCCCGATGCCTATCTACTGGGTGCTTTAACCATGTGCAGGAATGATAATCCATCAACTATTGGTACAGAAAGTGGTCCATCTGGCCAGGAGAAAATGTGAACATTGATGTTGAATTGCTAAGCTACCCTCCACCAGTGCTTTCTCTTACAAGCTTCACTTTTAGTGTGGCCTGGACAATTCAGTGAGGCCTCACAGTTGAGCATGTTGAACAATTGCCATTTATGGAATGTAACAGTTCATTCATGGCAGAAGACTATTGAAAGGCATCTATCCATTGCCAGCCCTCCACCATAGATGATGAAGATGATTTCTTGCCTGGTACTTGCCAGACACTGAAAGGTGGAGCAAATGTGTGTTGTGGTGACTGTGGTTGGGATATGGATTGCTATAGTAGCGACTGAGGGTCCCTGACCAGCTGCTGACTTTCATATGCCATTGCCTATTGTGGAAATAATGATTTGAATCCTTGTATTTTGTCGTAATGATCACACCACCATTCAAAGGTTCTTGGCTTCTATCACCATGCACAGCTACCCACTAACGTGATTTGGTTCTATCATATGGTGTAATCACCCACTAATGTTATCAGGTAGTCTCACTGGGTGTATTCACCCCTTAATGTTCTCAGATGTTCACATAGAGTGCAGTCACCTATTAAGTTTCTCAAGTTCTATTACATGATGCAGCCACCAACTAAAGTTCTCGCCTTGAGACAGAAGGTGCAGTTACGCCTTAAGACTACTGTCTTCTGTTTCAGGGTGGAGCCACTCACTAAAGGCCTCGGGTTCTCTCAAAGGGAGCTGCCAACCACTACTATTCTTCTGGGCTTGCCATTTCCCATCTCTCCCCACTGTACCCTCTTTCCACAGCCATCCAGTATGCATTCAGAGCGGTTCAGACACCACGTCGGATGGTCTTCCCTGGTTTCAAAGCTAAATAGTCCCACACTTAGAAATATGTGGACTATCAGAGGTAGATGTTGCAGCTCCATGGTGAACCTCCTGTGCCTGGCTTGTCCCCTTCACCTTTGCAGAAGTGGGTAAAGCCTGCCTCTACACCAGGATTGCCAAGAGCCTAGGAAATCTAGCGACCATACAGCATTTGTGTTTTGTTGAGCAAAACCACATCTTGGACACACTGCAATCTGGTTTTAATCCCAAGCGTGGAACCAAATCAGCTTGGGTTTCAGTGTGGGATGATATTCTGAAGTATGCTGATTATGGTTAACTCTCCATGCTAGTTGTGGTGGCCCTCTCTTCACATTTGATACTATGGATCACACTATTCTTCTTGCTCACCTAAAAATATTGTCAGCATGACTGATCATGCTCACAGAGGGTTATACAGTTTCTTGGAAGGAAGATCTAATGGTCAATGTAGGTGCCTGTATGTCCCCTCCCACCACCATTAAGTGTGGAGCACCACAGGGATCTCCACTGTATAATTTACTATTTAACATTTACTTGCAAATTCTTATGAAAATTTTTCTGAAATACCATCTGCCCTTTTAGTCTTATGCCAATGATTTCTATTTATCTATCTATATAGGAGTTGAATAGCTCAACTATCACCGGTAGCATCATGGCACTAGCAAAGAAGGGGATAAAGGAAGAGAGAAAAGAATACGAATCAGCAAAACAGATATCTTTTTAACTTAATTTTGAAGAGCTTGGGATAAAATATAGCCCTTAGGAAGAAAGGAATTTTATTCCATAACTTAGTTCCGGCACCAGAGAATGCCCGACCACTGCAGCGTGCCAGCCGATATGAGGAACGGTTAGAATCCGCAGGCTGGATGAATGTAATGGGATAGGGGACAGTACAGGGTGCTTTTCTTTTGAAGAGAAATAAAACCCTGTTTATGGGCATCATCAGTATAGTTATACAAACAGATGCCATTGGAATGAATGATTTTAGCCAGAGGTTGAATATAAATGTTAAAAAGTAGAGGGAAGAGTGCAAATCCCTGTGGAACTCCAAATCCAAGGGGTACACGATTAGATCAAAAAAGAGCAAAGGATAGTGATTGAAAGTGGGAAGAGGGATAAACACCAAACCAATCTAACACAGCCCCAGATATACCAGACTCCCAAATGATGCACACATTTTCATCAAAACAAATAATCTAAATGGGAATTTTTCCCACCTTGAGAACTGCTTATTCGAGGTGAAACAATGGGTGACTAACAATGTATTCCAATTAAATCCTTTCAAAATAGAAATGATGTTTCTGGGTCCTACACATCCGTGGAAGAAACCTAGCTCTGTTCTCTCCACACCAACGATGTTTGGATTGCCCACTTCTTTTGCCAGCACAATCAGGAATACCAGGTTGAACTGGGAGTCCAATCACTCACTTACTTGCCAGGTTATTGAAGTGGTTAGATCAGCAATTTCTCAACTTTGGCTGCTTCCTTGGACTACCTGGGTAGGTTGCATCTACCTGGGACCATTGGGCAAAAGTGGTGGGTTGTCTTAATAATTTCAAGCTGTACTATGCCATTGCTCTACATGTTGGTATTTCAGATTGTCTTTTGAATTGTCTTCATGTTGTTCAAAATTATGAAAACTGCCTTATTTTTAAATTATCAAAAAGAAATTCTGTTTTACCTCATCCAATATCTTTTCATTGGCTACCGGTTTGTCAGTGCCTACTTTTTAAGGTCTTATGTTAAGTATTTAAGTGTATTCAGTATCTTTTCCCAGCTTATTGCAGAATCAAGATTCTGCCCTATACGCATGCTAGAGCCCTGCGCTCACAGAATAAATAAGTGTTGATCATCCCTCACACTAAATTTAAATCAAGAGGAATTAGGTGTTTTTCAATTGTTTCGTCAAGACTATGGAATCAACTCCCTCGGGTAATGTGTCAGATTGAGGCTATATACATGTTTGGAAAAAAAATAAGCTTATTTTTTTCAATAAATCTCTGCACGCTTACTATCTCATTGTAAATAGATTTCATCTGTGCTAGATGCATGTTACCCTGCCAAGTTCCCCTCATTTGGATATGTGCATTACGAATAATCAAATCAAATCAAATCAAATCAAATCAAATCAAATAAAACCATCACCTCCTGGACATTCTACTTGAACTGCTCTTCCTCTATCTCAGGTAAGCCCTTCACTTGCTGCAGCACATCCACAGGCTGACCCTTCTCTGAGCCTCTTTTTTTATGGACGTCCCCCTCATTCTCAGCAGCACCCTTGTCCTCAGATGACCACTCCCTACTTAATGCCCGCCCCCAAATAAGTGCCACCTCATGGTCCTCCTCCAGGGTGTTTTCTGTGGGTGCCCCATACTTTCACATAAGGAACCTGGCCTCTTGGCCCTCTACCACTGGCCTTGCCTTCATGAGGAGAATGCACTAGAAGCCAACCCCATACTGCTTCTGTTTTTGCATCTACAAAAGGCCCTGCCTCCCCTGCCGCTGTAGAAATCTGCACTTGAGGACTTGAAATGCTAGCAGCAGCACTGTGGACCCTCCACCAACCCTACTGGTTTCCCCACTGCCCGACTGGTACAGGGCCTGGAAAAGCCCAACAAGGAGATTGGTGAAGGAGAATTCACCGTATGGGTGGCCTTGTTTGTCTTTATGAAGAGTTGTGTTCATTTTGCTACTGGTTGCTTCATGCCTCGGATAAGAACAAACTAATCACCCTTCCTATACTATGTACTCTTACCCTCCCCTCTCTAGCCCGCCTCCTGCTAACCAGAGACTGGGGAGACCAGCCCCTCGCTTCCCAAGGTAGTTTCTCACAGCCTTGGATATACCAAATAATGCAGACATTTTAATCCCAAAAGGTGACAAGTGGTAGGAACTGTTAACATATCACAAAGTTCATTCAATGGGTTGCAGCTTCCAGGTCCCAGAAGTCTGCGTTTGTGATTGGTAGGAAAGATTTCTCTTTAGGCAACTTTCCATCCATATTCTATGGACCCCCAAATGTTTTGCTTTTGTTTTTGAATTGTCCTAACATGGTGCAGCGAAGTGAAGCCTTCACCTACACTCCCTTGGTCTTTTGCTCATTTTGTCATGAGGAAACTGATCAGTCCTTCATACTATCAGTACTGGGAAACTATGTATCTCTTTTGTCTTTTTTGCATTTGATTTTTTCTGGTAACTTTTTAACAGTGCACACAGCATCTTCCATTGCAATGCAGTGAGGATACTTTTGTATCATCCTAGTACTTTACACTTATGATGATATACCCAAGTGTGTCAAGGCGCGATTGGGATTTTCGGTTACTTTGTTTTATATGTGCCTAAAGACAAGCTGGTGGCAGCAGATACATTTTTACAATGTTTGCATTATTTTCAGGGTGCACATTTGTGTTTACTGAGTATGACTACTAAATGTGGCTAGTGCTCTAAAATGGCGGTTCTGAGAGATTTTTCAATTGCCTTTTGGCCATATTGTTGTTTGGCCTTGTTCCTGCCTTCTCAGGTCAGGAAATCCCATGTAAAGTCATGAACTTGCCTGGTAAAACTGCTGCTTTTGTGGGCTAGTGATGCCTTGTGTGTGTGTGGCCCAGGACGTGAGTGGGACTGACTGGTCCAATTCCACATCCGTGGTGCCAGAGAGTCTTAGTTTTTGGTATAAGTGACACCAACAGTGGTCCATGATTGGACCACTGCTGGCTGTATGAATGGTGCCGATCCTTATCATTGGTGGACTTGGACTTGCTTCCAGCCAGGATTTAGGATAAGAAGAGCACTCCTGCAACCATTTCATGAAATCAGTGTTGACGCCAAGCATCCTGTGTAGAAGATCAGCTGACTGAAGATCATTGGAGGACTCCCAAAGAGGTCTGGCAACCCTTCCTGCGTTTGACCTTCCGAAGCCCTGCTGGACTACCTGCTCTATGAAGACACTGAGCAGTGCTTCAACCCATGGTCTGGTGGGACCAACCAGCCTTGATGCTTTCTCGAGGATCCATCCATCCTAAGCCATCAGAGGTGTTTTGCACTGGAACTTTGGTGATCACCACATGTTTCCACTATCCAGAATAAAGTTATCCTGCTCTGGAAGGTCTTCTTCAACCACAACTGAAGGGATGCCTGCTGTCACCTGTGTACGGTTGCTGTCACTGGAACACACATTCCCCCATCTGTTGAGGTGTCCTGAAGAGGTCTGCATCAGGGCTTTCTGAATTTCATTTTCACAAAGGTTAGCACTCTGCTCCTGGAACCGACTGGAAGAATCCTTGCACACACCGCTCCTGTGCATCTTCTACTGGATCCAACGGCAAGAAAACCTACCTCCAGCGACCCCCAGTCATAGGGATTGGATTTATAAAGTTAGGGCATACTTCTTGTGAACTGGTTTTATTCTACTGCATCTCTACTTACTCTGTGGGGTCAGTAATGCAAGGCCGACAACTGCTCTCAGAATGAAACATTTTTATTAAAAGAAAAATATACAAATAAATCCTCACTAAGCCAGGGACGTCATTTCACCAAAATGACAGGGGTAGCAGAAGTGACATCACATGACCCTTGACCTATGATGACATCACAGGAAGTGCTATCATTTGACTCTACCCCAAAGTGACATCACAGAAAGCGATGAAACACAACCTTTCACCCAACGACAAAACAGGAAGTGGCATCACATAGCATTGTTTCTGAGTACACTACGAAAAATATGATTAAACTATCACTCTAAAGTGATATACATTTCATACAAGAATGGATTACCATATGTATCATTAATATCAGTGCGTATAGGCCCATATTACCAAATCACCATGAATGCAAGCAGACACCAACGTCAAACGATAATGGTGTGTTATTATATATCACTTACGATTAAGCGCTTCATATAGAACAAATAAACATACAATATCACCCAACCTGTGTTGGTGCTCATTTAACAAACTCAGCAGGATGAAAGGCTGAGTTGACCTTGCTGGGAGTCGAACCTGCAGCTCATACACACATTGCAGCAGCAGGTGCTCAACCCACTGAGATATCTTACCGGCTATAGCTATCACAAAACCAGCCACACCAGGAACAAAGTGCCACATGCTGTTGGCCACAGTCCAGGATCTCAATAATAAAAAAAAAACATTTAAACTATTTTTTATTTAGGGGTAGCAAGGGAGACCACAGGGGTAGCAAGGGAGACCTCAGGGGTTGCAGGTGCGGCCCCTGCCGGGCCCTAAATGACATCCATGCAAGAGGCCTAATCTATCAGAGAGTTCCCCAACTAGTCTAAGAACTGAGGTCATCATTCCTAACAGAAACAAACAGGCCCTCACACTAAACAACAAAACATATAAAGTAAATGCACAACAACATAATTGAATTAATAATAAACCACCAGTAATTTGCATGACCTTCACCTATCCTGGGCAAATTTTCAAACAGAAGAATAAAGTCTTGAACGAGTTCTTGTACGTTCCAAATAAAGCAAAACTTTCACCAAACAAAAATCCACTTATAACAGTTCTTCGGCTTTGTATTGAAAATATCCATTTCCAATTTTAGCCAAGGAAATAGCCCCAATGGTACTCCTGGACGTCTTCCTTCCAGGACTGATTTGTTTTAGTTCAGAAAATAAATTAGCCACTTCTTCTGCAATTCCACAACCATTCATAGCCTTTTCAGTACAGCTGGTATAATTGTCAGGAGGCTTCTTCTTGGGTTGTTGTACTCCTCTTAACAACCACTTTTTACTACTATTACTATGAAAACAGACTTCCTCAGTGTGCCACTATTTCAATCAACCTCATGTGACATCTTCTGACAGTGTTTTACACAACCACAGTTCTGGTACTTCTAATTCAACTTTATATATGAGAATGGTTAGGGATTTTACAGACAAGACACTTCAACCTCTGCTGGTAGACAAGGCACTCTTCTTTACTATGTTCCACAAAAAGGACAGCCTCTTTGCTTGTTCAGCCTGCCTTACTGCCACAAGGACAATCTGCCTCTGCTTCCAGGCTGACATTCTGCCCACTTCAACAGTCTCAGCATTACAAGTTATGCTTAATCTTCTTACAGGCACCGGGCTCCCTTGCCCAGCTTTGTAGTCATCGTCTTAGTTCCAGTGACTACCTTGAAGCTGTATTCCCACACTACTAACTTCAGATAACAATGTCTCACTTGTATCAGAGGACACTGGTTCTTTAACAACTTCCCTGTTAGGTGGATAGTTTTCTTCACTATAGAAAGGGTTTGCCCCTTGGCTTGGGTAATGCTTGTTCTCATTAGTATTACAATGACTTCTGCTTTTAAAGAACATTTGATCTTAGATTTATAAGGTTCAGTCTTCAAAGGAAAAACAATTTTAGGTATATGCAACCACTCATGCAGGTACATCTTCAACTTCAATTGTCAATAAGAGTTTGTATTCCCACGTATTAACCCAGAGATACGTTCTACTCCAGTTGGGAATCGTAATTGGTCACACGCAAACTTTATTTGATGCCGTAAGGTCTTGTAACACTTGTGAAAGTTAGCTTCAGAATTTTTGGAGACTTTAAAAAAGGTTCCCCCATTTCATTGGAGACACGCAAACAGTCTGGTAATATTTAAATGTTCAACAATGAGAAATAAAAGGCTTTTCTTCATACGCGAGCACTATAGCTTTTACTCAAGGTGCGCGGGATACATTCCCACTGTAAAGAACAGCTTTCACAATGACGAACTAATTCTACTTGCTTCCCCTGTTACTCAAGACACTTTAGAGCTGTTAACAGTTACCAGCAAGAATTTAAGAGTGAATGTGAACGCCAAGCTTCACTCACCAGCTCCAGTAACACTGCAGTGGCGGTTTGCTTCAACTTCCTGAATTCTGCTCCTCCTTATACGGCTTCGGGCACCTTTGGGACCCACAACTCTCTGCAACACGAGTTTCTATGGTCCAGCCATGCCAACTTGGATTGCCCTGCACTCCTCTGTCCCTTGCTTGCTTCTTGCTATGGACCTCAGGCTTCAGCACAGCTGTGCAATTGCAGCCACTAGGCCTGGGAAGGCCTTCACTTTCAGCACATCTCTCTCAGTGCAGCCACAGCAAGGCATGTTTTGTGAACACAGGACCCTCTCAGAACATGCAGGTGAAATCTGCTCTCTCAAAATGTCCCGGTGCCCCTTAAGTGATCAGAGTTCCTCATAAACTGTCAGCCTCGTGCTCTTCTTCTACTACTACTGCCAGCCTTCCAGCCCCTGCCCCAGCTCTTTTCCCACCTCCTTCTCCCTTCCCCATCCTGGTGCAGCATTGTATGCCCCTTAGGTGGGGCAATTGATTTCTGGTGCAGGATATTATTGTTAATTGCATGAACCTGGCAAAGGCTGTTAGGCCTAATTGCCTGTCCTCTACTTCTACATGCCTCTTCAACCCTCTTCTTCGTCTCAGTCCCTATGGGATTCTGGGACATGTCGTTCACTTTCACAAAGCTAGGATTTCTCACTTCTTCAATTTGACAAAGGGCCATACAAAAAGGGAGGGATTATGGGGAAAGTTAAAAAGGGATTCCTGTCTGATTGCCCATGTGATTCTCCCGCAGTACACCACCCCCAGTGTCAGGATCAGAAAGTGACTGCCTTACCCTGGCCACATGAGAAGGGTCCCAGAACAGGTTTCTGGGCGAATCCCATCAGATGCTTTTTTTTTTAATCAATTTTATTGTTTTTTACAACAAACAATCAACATTCAACAAAATCAGAAGTAGTTGTCATAACACTTTAGCATCATGTACATATCTTTACATATCTACCGCTTACCCTTTACCCTCCCCCAACTCGAACCTACTCCACTTCGCGTTCTGCTTCTCTTTCCTTAGGGGGAACCTCCCCTTCCGTATTCTCAACAGTTTCCTTGTCGCTTAAGCAATCCTGGGTGGACCCATGCAACATGGCCACTAAGTGTTTCCACGTCATCAGGGTTTCTGCTTCCTCCTCCCCTCCCCTACTTCCCGCTTCATGCCACACTGCCGTTTCAGCTTTGGTCCAGTTCTGGAGGTCACTCGACCAAACTTCTACCCTCGGTCTGTTGCATGCCTTCCACCCCATAGAAATTCTGCACTTGGCGGGTATGTATGCCAAGTCCTTAAGCTTGCTCACATGTTTAAATTGGCGTGTCTTAGGGACCCCCCCTACCATGCATGCCCACACTGATTCCACATTCAGCTTGATCCCTTCTCATGTAATCGGTGGGCTATTTCTCCTCAGAACTTCCCAATTTCCGGACATGCCCAAAACATATGTGTCATCCCTGCATTTTCTTCCCTGCATTTGGGGCATGTTTGTCGTCCGGCGTTCTTAAACCTTGCTATCCTTTGGGGGGTCATGTATGCCCTGTGGGTTACATATAGCTGTATTTGTTGCAGGTTAGCGTTCCTAGACACTTTTTTATGGTACCCTTGAGCCCTCTCCCATAGCCCGTCACCCATGAGTTCCCCTGTTTCCTCTTCCCAATCTTATCTTAATTGGACCACTTCTTTTCCCACCCTGGACATCAGCAACTCATAGATATGAGAAACCTCATGCCCTCCCTCTGCTATATCATATATCGTTTCTATGGCAGCATCCGGTTGATCTTCCAGTATTCTTTCAGACCATGTGTCTCTGATCCGCCGTACCATTCTTGTATAAGTAATATACTGCCCTACATGTAGAGCCGTTACCTCTGCCAATACCCTGAATTCTTTTACTTCCCCCTCCTGCCATATGTCTCCCACCATGCCTATCGCCACCGGTTCCCAATGCGTATGAATCGTTTTCCTTAGTTGCACGTCTCCTCCAGTCAATGCCACTAGCGGGGAAAACGGGGTTGGGCTCTCCATGGCCTGACAACCTTTGCGCCATATCTTCCATCCCAATCCCAACATTCATGGGTGTCCTTTTAGCTCAGATTTGGGCAGCCATATCACTTCTTTCAGACAAAACGGGGCACACTCCCATCTCAACAATCTGGACTTTGATGTTGAGTCTTCTGTTAGCCATTTGACCATGTATTGCAGTTGACTAGCAAAGTAATAGATCTCAAAATTAGGCACTTTTATACCCCCTTTATCATACGTGTTCTGTAACTTCCACAAGGCAATTCTGTTCCTAGTTCCATGCCAAATAAAGCCCCTGCACATGCCCTGGAGTTTGACAAAGAAACGCTTTGGTATCATGTATGGTATGTTTCCAAAAAAATGTAATAGCCTAGGCAATACAACCATCTCAACAATGCCCCCCTCCACATCATGGCCAAGGGCAGCTTAGTCCAGAACCTCACGCTATTTTCAATGTTCACTATCGCTTTCTCAGTGTTGTGTTTATATTCTGCTTCCACCGTGTGATAAATGTCCATCCTCAGGTATCTGAAAGTGCTGGTCCCCCATGGTATTTGTAAGACTGGCAGGTGTTCTCGTGGGACCCCTAAATACATTCCCAGGGGGAATATACACAATTTCTTGGGATTAACTGCAATGCCAGAGAGCAACGCAAATCGCTACATTAATTCCAGAATATATTGAAGATTTTCCTCAGGGTATCTTAAGTACATTAACATGTCATCTGCATATACCGAGATTAAGTGTGGTCCCCCCTTTGTGTAAATACCGACTTCCTCATATTGCTGTCTCAAGTATATCACCAGGGGTTCCAATGCTAGGATGTACACCATAGGGGACCAAGGACATCCTTGTCTGGTGCCTCAACTAAGTTGCCACCTCTCTGAGATGATCGCTCCCATTTTAACTCTGGCTAGCGGTGAACTTTACAGTAATTTCACCCACTTAAGGTACCCGGGCCCCATCCCATATTTTCTTAGAGCTGCCATCAGCCAAGGCCCTTTGACTGAGTCAAAGGCCTTCACTGCATCAAGTGATACAATTGCAATCTCGCTCGAGTCCCCTATTGTGTGCTCTATGACCCAGTGGAGTCGTCTGAGATTGTCTGATATGCTTCTGCACGGGACATACGCAGACTGCTCAGGGTGTATTAATCTGCTTATAACCTGTCTCATTCTGTTTGCCAACACACAGCCGTGAGTATCTTGTTCTCCTGGTTCAGCATCGACAGTGGTCTAAATGACCTGCAGTCTTTGCTTGGCTTATTGGGTTTGGGGAGTGGGATAATGATCGCCTCTCGGGGATTCTGGTAGCGTCCCTGTTTCAAATGCCTCATTTAACATCCCTGAGCAGCTGGGGAGCACTTCTTCCCTATACGTTTTGTAAAACTCACTGGGTAGTCCATCCGCTCCCAGGGTCTTGCTAGTGGGTAGTTGCTCAAGCACCGCTTCTAAGTCTTCCAATGTAATCAGGGCATCTATGTCCTCTTGCTCTTCAGCACTTATTTTTGGCAGGCCGGTATCCTCTAATGTTTCCATTATCTCGCTATTTTCACTCTCTCCTCCTTCCCTGTATAATTGTTTATAATATTCAAGGAACTCTCTGTTCACTCCCTTCTGGGTATCCAATATTTGCCCACTCCCCCCTTCTACTGTTCTGATCATTGGTCTGGGGGTCTCACTTTTACACAACCATGCTAGCAATCTCCCAGGCTTGTCTCACCCCGCATGTTGCCTCTCAATGTATTTCTTATAGTTTAGATTCCACAATCTCTCCCGTGCCCCGCGCATTCATGCTGCATTTGGTTTATAGTATCAGCATCCTCCCGGGTGTTACCTCCTTTACCCAAAACCGTCCCTAGATTCATCTCTGCCTTCTACTGTTCCCTTAGTACGCCTCCCTGTAGCCCTTTGGATTTAGCTATTGCTGATCCTCTCATCACCACTTTAAATGCTTCCCATAGGGTGCCAGCCGATTCAACATCCCCAGTATTATTTTCAACGTATTCTATAATGTCTACTCTCAGGTCCTCCCTGAACATTGTGTCTTTTAATGCTTCAGCTCTGAGTCGCCATGTTGCAATCCTGGCCCTTGGGGGCAGGTATTGCCATGTTAAAACCAATGGCGAATGGTCCAAAAGGACCCTCGTTTTGTACTCTGTTCGCACTATTTCCATCATCATCTCCTGTGAGGCAAACATACAGTCTAACCCTGTGTACAAGTTTTGTGGGGCAGAGTAATGTGAATGCCGTCTATCGTGTGGGTGGTGTAACCTCCATATATCCTCTAGCCGGAGGTCTATCAACAGAGTCTTAAGGGCTTTGGCAGCAGGGGTTGGTTTGTCTGATTTCCTGTCTGATCTGCCTACCCTTGGGTCCAACGTGCAGTTAAAGTCACCTCCCCATATCACCGCCCCTCCCAGGTACGGACTCATTTTACTATATAGGGTTTTGAAGTAAGCCACTGTGTCCTGGTTCGGGGTATATGTATTGATAATGCATATTTCTCTATTTTCTATCAATCACCTTATTGCCACCATCCTCCCATCCGCCTCTACTGTGCTCTGTAGCAGTTTGAAAGGGACATGAGGTGCCAACCAAGTGATCACCCCTCTGGCATAAGTCACGTATGTTGCACCTATGACAGTACCCCTCCATTTCCTCTGTATCACCTCTTGTTTCTCTTTCGTGAGATGTGTTTCCTGTATTAGGGCTATATCTATTTTCTGCCTTCTTAAGTACATCATAATCTTGTTCCTCTTCAGGTAACTATTGAGCCCCCTGACATTCCAGGTGACTATCTTAAGATCCCCATATTTTTCCATATCCAGCCCCTTCCATTGTCTCTACCTATTATCCGCATTAAGCAAAGGCGCGCATGTGTGTAAGCTTGTTTCCCAACAAATAACACTGCAAATCCCCCAACTGCCTTTCCTCCCCTCACCCCTCCGTTACCCAACCGCCCCAGCTTCCCAAACAATTGCCCAGCACCATCCCTGGATCTCAGGCTACCCCGCATCTAGTCCCTTTCTACAGCCTAGCCGATACTCAGAACTCAGCAGGGGGATACTTTACTACTAATATCCTACCTAATCTAACTACTGGGGGTATAGGCACATCTCCTCCGCTCTTGCATTGAAGCTACACTTTATAATACGTTACTATATGTTAGGCACTGCATAACTTCCACAACTCGGATCAACTCTCTTCTGTACATTTTAAAGATCTGGGGTACGGATCTAGTGCGCAATTATAATCTAGTACCAAAGTCAATATACATGCTGTACTTATCTCTATGGGATCTGTATGTCCGCCTGTGTGGCCTTGTTAAGGTCCCAATTCACTTCTCCATCTCCCTCTCCACCTGGTCTCCCGGTCCAGATGGGCAGTTCCTTGCATGCAGCCGTGCCATCACATCCTCTGGTGAGTAAAATAAAATAGCCTTGCTTTTATGGAGCACTTCCATCTTCGCCAGATACAGCAGCATGTATCTGTATCCCACCTCCCGCAGCCTCCTTTTGACCGCCACATAGTTCATACGCTGTCTCAGCACCAAGAGGGTGTAGTCCGGATACTCCATGATGGTTGCTGATGCTCTGCTTATCGTCCCCCCTTTGCGGAAATGTTCCAAGATCTTCTGTCTGTCCTTATAGTTCAGCATTTTGGTGATGATCGGCCGCGGAGGGGCTCCAGGTGGGGGCCTTCTGACCAAGGCTCCGTGCGCCTGTTCCACTGCAAATCCCTGGCTGAGTGCACCGTCGTTTATCTCTTGTAATAACATATTCTCAGCGTAATTTGTCGGGTTCGATCCTTCCTCTCCTTCCGGAAGACCCACAATGTGTACATTATTTCGGCGCACACGCCCTTCCGCTTCTTCAGCTCTGCTTTCGAGGTTGTGCACTTGTTGTTGTAGTGTGTCGATCTCTTTGGCATTAGTCGAGCATGTGCCTGTGTTGGCTTTCACCTCCTTTTCCTCCGTTCCCTGTGCGCTCGGCTAGCACTCGAACATCTTGTTGCAGTAGGTTAACGTCCACACTTACTGTGTCAATTTTTCACTCAAGCGAGGTCTTCAATTCCTGGAGAGCAGCACCCATCTTGTTCTCCCAAGATACTTTCAATTCTGCTGTGGCATCTAGTATTTGTTTGTCGCTGCGAGCTGTGATTTCTTCCTGTTATGTATGCTGTCCCTTAGGTCTGGCCTCTTCCACTGCTGGTGGTGATTTGGTGAACTCCTCTAGGGTAGGTTGTTTCCCCTTTGCTTTGGGCAGCTTAGATGCCATCTTCACACGAGTAACGCGAATGTGTCAGGTGCTGCTTTGTGATAGGTCTCTCTTCAGTGGACGTGCCCCCCAACAAGAGTAGTTGTTGCAGTTCACTGAGTCATTGGGGACGCTATGGCTATCAGTCGGGTTTATGCTATCGCGCTCCGGTAGCCTTGCTCTCTTTAGGGCTCAATCTGTGGCTGCTGTGTTCCACTTGAATAATTTGCAGCTTTGTGACCACCCGAGATTCACTGTGCCTGTGTAACACCCTTTTGACTGTGACACACACCTTTTACATCTCATCATATGTCCCTCCGGGCGCTAGTGGGTCCTTTACCGCGGTTTTAAACCTCTGCACACCTCAGATTTTTTACTATGCTGCTGATCGCTGCGAGTGCCCTTTCTCGGCTGTCCAATGTGCAGGCGTTCCACTATCCAAAGGACCGTCTATTGTCTACCGCACATTCAGTCATGCCTGCTTCTTCCCGCAACCTCCAGGACCTGCCCTATGGCAGCAGTGCCCAAAAGTGTTGTTGACAGGGCTATGTTGCTTTGGGCCGTCTTGTCTTTCTGGATCTTGGCCTTTGCCCTCGCTTGTTCCACCACTTTTATTTAACCTGTATTATTCACATGTGATACAATGTCTCATGGCTCTGCATGAGCTTATCTTCAATGGCCTCTTTACACGCTTTCCGCTTTTTGTTCCGAGCCTCCTATTAATTAATGTGCCTGGGCGCTTCCTGGTCAGACTCATTGTTGTGTGTCCTGTTTCATTCCAGCCTGAGCAGCTCTGCTATTTACAAGTCCCCACAGCTGCCCTCTACGTGGCTCCTTGCATGGGGTCACCTCCTCAGGGTCCCAGCTTTACGGAGGGTACTGCTTCCCACTCCACCGAATGCTGGTGTCTCTGCTATTCCACATGCCTGCTCAGGGTCAGTTTCTCACAATCTTCGGGCTCCAGTGTCCACTCCACAAACTGCCCATTAATGCTCTTATATTAATACAATGTATCTGTTCTGGCCAGCACGCTCGCTGCTCACTGTTGTGATTTGTGTTGGGCATCGAGCCAGGGCACATCGATCTCTTCGCTGTGATGCTTGGTGGCCTCTTTCAGCTGTCCTGGCCTGCTTATATCCGCAGTAGCCCACGTTACCTCTGGGCTCTGCGGCTCAGCTTGGCTTCTCTATCCGAGTCGACAGTGGCTCTTCTTTCTTTATATTCGGCCACTCGCAGTCACTGTCACTGGGTGCCCCATCCGTCCTCGCTGCTGCGGACATGCTCTGCTCTCTCATGCACCCTCGGTCCCCTGGTGAGAAGACCCCAGGCAGCCGCTGGATTTCATTCCCCTCCTTTAACCTTGGGATCGGGGCCCGCCGCCAAACACTCCTCGTTAGCAGGGGTTCGAAAAACCTGCCCCTTCAAGCTGCTCTCCGGCACATTCAAGTCTGTATGCGGTCCAATGTCATTTCTGCTGCATTCGCTTTGGTAAACCGGCGTCCGGTGCCTTCCTTTGTTCTATAGTTATGCAGCGAGCGCCATTTTGGTCCTTTCACTCCGGGATTCTCCCGGCCTTTTATTCCGCCGCAGTTAGGGTTCCTAGCCTCGGATCCTCATGAGAATATCACCTTCACGTTTCTCATATATTCATGCAGAGGCTGCATTACTTCCCTGCCACAGTGCTCTAGTGTCAACGCTTGTGCATGTGAGGATGATTACGGATCCGCAGGAGCATCCTCGAGACACGTCTGCTTACATGGCTGCTTAGCCACGCCCCCAATCCCATCAGATTCTTCACATTACCTTTTTATGGTTGTTTAATTATTGTATGTATTCCTAAAAACCTAAAGGTGACTGTATATATGTTTGATAATTGTGTATTGTGTGATATTATCACCTGCTTGATTCATTTTCTTAGTGTGTTTTAGGGCCTATAAAAAATACAGCATTTTCGTACTTACCTGTCTAAATTGAATTATTATATGCTTCACTGTGTGGTGTCATTGTAGACTCCTAACCCCACTCATTTCCTCCTGAGACTAAGCTGTGACCACTACCCATGCTTACCTTGATTGGGTTTGGCTAACCTCACAGAGTTCCCCAATTCACTATCACTAGGGTGGGTTCCTAACATCTGTCCAACAGGCTAGATTATTTAAATCCATTTGATCAATAATCCCAGTTCCTTCACTGAGAATTGAGCAGCCATGTCCCAGTTCCTTCAATGTGATGCATGTATCCACATGTTCGCTATCCCTTGCTTAGCATCCAGGTTCCTGTGTTTTGGCTGATAGGAATTCATGTGTGTCTTGTCCCAAAATGCTAAAGTATTCCTCTGTTGCCTTTATTTTCACAGGGATCTCAGAGTTTTGGCTCAGATGGACTGGCTCAAGTGAACATTTCTCACACTTTATCGCTAAGTGAGGTACGCATGATTTCATTCTTTCACTAGTTGCCTCTTACTTGATTGTAATAGCTATGTTCCTCTTATTGCAGCTGCTCAGAGCTAGTCAGATGGCTTTGAAAGGTTGCAGATGGTGCAAGGATCAAGACGGATAAACACATGGGCCAGTGTCAAAACGTTGAGCAGCGTGATTGAATTTGGGTGCAGTTTAAATAGTGCCTTTGAAGTGGTGTTGACAAAGAGCATGTTGTTCCCCCTGCTCATCCATAATGGAGAAATCCACCTCCTCCTACAAGGAGACATGGAGCTCCTGTGCCTCCCCCTACAGACTTCTTCTTTCCCCTTTCAGTATCACCTGCACAAAATGAGAGCCACACGTGGCAATTGTCAAAGCTGAGTAAGAACTGTGTGTGAGCACACCCCAAGAACCCAACATTGTGAAACACCAAATCAGCACAGAGATCCCCCATCCCCCTAAAAATAATAAGTAAAAGCATTAATAACTAGAATCCATTACCAACACAAACAAAATAACATGACAAACCGACAGAACAGTTACTGTGGAGATGAGATGACAACAATAAACACACAAGGAGAAACAGAAATGGTAAACCGTTTATTTGGTTTTTGGGGGGGTTTCAAGGTTTTTGAGGGTATGATTAGGGGCTATACACATTTCTTTGACTTTATTACGTTTTAAAAGGGGTAAGGAAAATTTCACAAAAGGGAAAGGCCTTTTCTTCATTTGAGGGAACTCATAACAAAGTATCAACACACTGAACAAACACTAAAACAACCAGGCAGAAAATTAAACTAGATGAAAGACAAACACCAAATAATTCTGCAACAATATTCAACTCCCTGGTCTAGATGTTACCCTGCCCTGTGTACTCCTTCCCTCACACCATATCAAAAGGAAAAGGAAGTGACCTGGGCCTTCTACAGAGGGTTAGTATTCCTTCAGGAGATGATATGGATCTGGCTCAATTAACTCAAATTACCTTGACAAATCAGCTAGAGAGGGCTCTGATTTGCTGGACAAACTCAACAAATTAACCTTGGATTCCCCAAAGATTCAAGGCTCCTAATTAGAAGACAAATCATTGCATGCGACTCAGAAGTAGGCAATATGTTCATCCAGGAGAACCATTTTTAGGAAAACCCCTTTCAAACACATTGTGTATAGGCGCTATATAAATAAACTATCATATCATATCATAACCATCTCCGGTTCCGGAAGCACCTCAATAACTTCCCTTTGCTTCTGCCTTCTCTCCTTCTCTCCCTTGTTGATCTGTTCTGTCCCAGCATCGTGCACCTGGTCACCCTCTGAATTCGGTCCTTGGTACCTGTTCACCCTGCCACCCACCCGCACTGCCTCCTTTTCAATCCCTTGCACTGGGGTCTGTATCAGTTACCCTGCAGTACCCCCACCCCATTGTTTTTTCTGCACTTATCAGACACACCCTATGCCCTCAACCTAGCACTTGCCTCTTGTTGGTTGCACATCCACTGTCTGCTGATGTTATTATTTATTTATTATTGTTTCATATATTTATTTGTTTTTGTTTCCTTTTGTCCAGCACTTTCCACCTCTCCCCCTTCCCTTGCACTTTCCCTTTTTCCTTCTCCCATGCACTTGTGCATTCTCAATGTCACTGGGCCTAGCAAGATCGTTGTTGTTGTTCTTCCTTGTTCCCCTCCCTTGACTCGTCGCGCTCTGAATCACTTGTGTATGAGCGCGATATAAATAAAATATAAATATCGATATCAGGGATTCATCTGCAGCAGAATCCCATCCCTTTCCCATGTAAGGGACAAATCTTTCTTAATTGAATATATGGGGATTACTGTTTTTTTATACAGTTTTTCCAAGCTTATTAAAATTGAAAGACTGTGAAAATGTATGCCATACTTCTCAGCAGACGTTAAAGCGAAAATAAATCATTTCTATATCCTCCCATCAATGCCTTCATCACCTCTGGACTGCACACAAAAAGTACAAAGCAAAGTTAACTTATACAACGGCACCCCATATCATGTCCCAAATTGACACTGGAAAAAACCATTCAAGGAAACTATATGACCTAGTATAACATGCCATTACTCGTATGCCTGAATCAGTTCTCCCTCAATGAGTGATCGGTGTTAGGACCATGCAGATTTTTTCTTCATACAATCTGCGCACTAGCCATGATCAAAGCTTAACTTAATCTGACCACTAGCCATACCCGGAGACCAGCATCTCTTTGACAAAAATACAAACCCACTCACGTTTCACATAATGCAACACAGCCCAACATACATTCAATCAGTATGCATTAAATAAACCACCAAATGTATGGCACCAAACTCCCTCCATAGTTAATTCAGTGATGTCCACGGACAGCCTAATAGTCCTTGGACGTTTTCTGATTTCCGTGAACATCAAGCTAGACCGCAGCAACACCGCACAAAACATAAGACTCTTTTGTTGTGCAAGAACACATATATTCTGCACATACACTGAATCAGGAACTGAGCCCACGGACCAGACTGAGATATCACTCCTTTTTTTTTTATTTTACCTACACTTTCCATATATATATATATATATATATATATATATATATATATATATATATATTAAAAAAGCCAGCTGGGTTATAATCAAATTAGCAAAAGCACGCTTTCAGGAGCAGGCCAACGCTCCTCGCACATGTTCAAATCCATCCAGCGGTTTGAACTGTAGGCACATGCAACAATTTTTCCCATTCAGATCTATCCGCATTTCGAAAATGTTAGAACTCCCCCTACAACTTTGTGCCCCTTTGACTAGAAGCCAAAAACCTTTGCAAAACAATTCATAGTTCGGGCTATATTTTATTTGCAAGTTTTTATGTGGATTTGTCAAATATCATGAAAGTTATTAGTCACCCAAAAACTGTTCTTCTAGTGGAAAAGGCAGCGTAACCATAACTACAGTGGTCACAACCACTGGAGCATGGGCTTCAGCCATGTTGCATGGTGTGCTTAGCATCAGAAAGTAGATATTGGGCATTGCCAGAGGCCAGGCACAGCACCCACCTTAACACAATAGCCAGTCCATGGAGGCCATGCCTCAAGCACCAAAGTTATATCAGTATTTCTGTGTATCTACATTTTGGTAAAGGACAGATTAACACCAAATACACTTTCAGGACCTGATTGAAGCTCCTTGAGCAAGTTTGGTGCAAATCTGTCCAGTGGTTTGGGCTGTAGCAAGAAAATATTCAACCCTATTTGGATTTTGAACATTCTGGGACCCCTCTACAACATTGTCCCGCCTTGACAAAACCATAACAACATTAAAAAATATTTTAGAATTGGGTCTATATTTTTTCTTCAAAGGTACGTGTGGATCTGTCAAATGGCTCCAAAGTTATAAGCCGCCAAAAACGATGTTTCGCAGACTCTGTAATGAATATGTAACTATCATGCATGAATGCTGTCAAACATTTGTCAAGTTTGCAGTTGCAAACATCACAAACACCACAACAAGATCTCTGAAAATCAGATGTTTGAAGACCATGGAAAAGAAATAACAGCAGTTTGCTGGCTTTTTCTGGGCATATTTCACCCCAGCTTCCCCACCTCTCACCTCCCCAGAGGTTGTGTCATTTGTAAGACAAGTGTAATGTTGTGTTTGCGATATTTGTGGACTATGTCTCAGGAGGATAGCTCAGGGGCAACACGATTGCCTTGAAAGCAAGATGATGCAGAGCAACACAGGTTGTATCCCCAGGTCTGTGCTTAGAAATCTCTGGGTATTAAGCGTGATATAAATAACCAATTATTATATCACGAGTGAAGTTTGCGGATCCAACTTGGTGTCCATTTCATCTTTCTATGTGATGTCAGTGAATGTTACGTGGCTTCTTCATTGGTCCAGAGGTGTCCGCAGGGCCCGATACAGGAAGTGTGTTGGCGAACTGGACGCAGATATCACTAATTATTTTTACCTCTTGTTTCTACATATTTTTAAAAAACACTGGAAGGATTAGCACCGAATTTTCAAAAGCATGCTTTTGGGTCCAGGACACCGTTCCTCGCGGAGGTTTGATGCAAATCTGTCCAGCGGTTTGGGCTGTACCTGCAAGCAAATATGTTTTCTCATTCAAGCCTATTGGGTTTACAAAAGGTTTGGGATCCCAACTACAACTTTGCCCCCTCTTGATGAAACTGCAACAATCTTTGTAAAATAATTCAGCCGGGTCTATATATATTTTTTGCAATGTTTTGGGTACATTCGTCGAGCTCTGCCAAACTTAAAAGCCGCCCAAGAACTGCTCTATCTATGGGAAAGCCAACTTAACCATAACCACATGGTCGGCAATAGTGGCCCTGTAGTTATGATTGCGTTGCCTTTCATATATAATGCTTAGTTGTGCCTAAATATTGACTCCATACATGAAATTTGAATGTAGAAATGTAGAAATGTAGAAATGAAAGTATACTCTGAGTGTTAACACACATATAGTTTAAGACTTTTGCAACTGTCCATTTTCTTTTGAATAAAGAATGGTGTGCTGTGTGATATAGACTATGAACAAAGCTTATTAATGTTTAAAATACATGGCCATAGTACAAATAATTTGTCATGTAGCTCTAAGCTGAATACCATGCGTCATCTAGCAATGGGCACTGGCGTCATTGTCATCATCAGCTCACAGTTTGAAGCAGGATATTTCAAAGAAAACGAAGAATAAAAAAATAAAAAGTGCTTAAGCGACGCTTACAGTAATTCTTATATCGTTTAAAGGCTGTGTGATTAGAGAGATACAGGGATGATGACATACGTGATCGAAACAGTGATGTCATAATTGAGGTCATCGATTGTGCAACGGGGCACGCAATTAAGGTAGCATTGCTTTCAACAGCCACTGAATTTCTGGGGATGTGTTGCATTAAATGATCACATTAACGTTTCTTTAACCACGAAGGAGTCTGTGAAAGACTGATTTGCTTATTCTCTGAATCTATGCTCTGTATTTGGCAGTTTTAGAAAATGCCATATTAAATTATCTACTCAGCCGAATACGAAATAGACTGTTCAGCAGATCCCTAAATGTAGTCATGAATTATAGAGAATGCACCTTTCCTTTGCATTTTAGGAGTATGTTTCCCCTTCCAGATTAGTGTTTTTGCAATAAAGTGCATTTGTTTCTATTAACACTGGTGAGAAGTGGATGGACTCTTTTTCATCCTTGGGACAGTCTGTCAGTTTATTGTACTGAAAATCATGGGAACAGTAGAATGGTTTGTATAACAGTATTTCTGAACATTTTCTCATGGTCCTCGTGTTTGTTCTCACAGCACCGTCCGTCCCACGCAACTCTCTTCAATCAACCCTTAGTTCTATCTGGTGTGAACATATGGTTAACAGAAAGCAAATAGCAGTGCCTAACCCAAGCAAGGCTTCATGGGTATTCAAATGAGACCTGACTGATTTCTGGAGCGTGCCGGATTGGTACTTATCAGAGAAATTGAGACACAATATAGGCTAAAGAGCAAACAAATACAATAACAGTCTGGCAGACAAGTGGACGCACTGGTACATTTCTTCAATGTTAAATGTAAAAAAGTAAGCATTGACAAAGGCAATTGGTCTGCCTTTGCGGAGCGTGAGCCTATTTTGTGTTTTGCTGCCCCCCCCCCAAAAAAAAATCGTAGCCACTGTATTTACAAACTCAGACCCGTTGACTTTCCCGGTGCTTGATTTTACGAGCATCTGTTTGCTTAGTGGAATTTGCAGGTATGGGGGAAAGGGCAGGGTTGGAGTTTGTGGTGTCTAGAAGGAGGTGAGAATGTTTAGTAATTTTGTCGACCCCCTTAGTGTACGACTCGGACCTCTACGCGAATTTTCACTGAATAATTAGTGACAAAAGGAGTTGTACCGACCGACATGTCTACTTTTTGGCTTTTGAATGGAGTGTGTCTGTTCTTGCTATTTAACAGTCGAACGGGGTCTGGCATTTCGTTTTCTTGCATTTCTTTTTCTTGTGTAACTCCTCCATGACCCAGTTCAATAATGGTATTCAAAACAGTACTACAGGGTGCATATGGCACTCCTTAGGACAAGCTGAAAAAGCCTTTAAAGATTGCATATTTCCTCACCAAGGACAGATGTCTGAAAAGTAAACATTCCGCTGCATTTTTCTGCAAGCTCGGGACGGAAAAGGCAGCGCGGGCACGGAACTTCTCTACAATCCCAGCTCTCTCGTGCAGGGGCGCGCGCGCAAGAAGAGCCGTTACTATTTATCTCACGTCTTGCTCCTTGATAGCTACTCACCGCGGCAGGCATGACCTCTGGAGCGCGCACATTAATTTCACCTCGGTATTTCTATAGCATCAATTAATAAAAAGTGACTACGTGTTCAACAAAGGAACTTGTACTGATAAATGAGGGTCCTGGCATAATTGCTCTGTAAATTAAGAGCTCACAGTGGTGACAATGCAAGAGTAGTTTTAATATTTAAAAACTCATTAAATGTGTGTACCATTTGAATCATTTAATCCGTCGGACAATTTAAAGAGCTAATTTAAACATGGCGTCGAAATGCACAATGGCGAATATACTAACCAATGGCTTGCCTTGTGTTTTCGTTATGTCACGGATTCGTTAGGACGTTTCTTAGTGCTAGATTTTTCGTGAGGCCTTACTTTGGTGTTTGGAGCACTTGCGTTCCTACTTAGAAATTACTTCCGGGGAAACAGCAGAGAGAAGCTCTACAGCCTTAGACGTCTGTGGCCAAGCTACACTTCCTGGAGACTGCCATATGGAAAATCTCTGCAGCCCAGTACCAATGGCCCTACGCCATGCTTCTCCATTCCGTGAGCATTCAAACCCTCCATCTTTAAATCCTTTAGATCCCTATCTGTCACCTTTATTAGATTTAAATATTTAATGTCTTGGTGGAAATAATTTTTTTGTTTATGACTTGCAGATGTACAAAAGGCTACACTCCACGTACACAACTGTGTCTCATTTTGACAGCGGTCAAAGGGTGCTAGAGGGTCCGCAGACCTCAGAGAGGTTCTTTATGATTGTTTTAAAAATATATGACTTCTCATGATATAATGTTTTATACAGCGCTTTATGAAAGCTACTTCCACTTCTAAGTGCTGCAACAACAGCTGTTATCACAATCCAATCTAATGGCACTCAGTTTCTCAGCCTCAGAAGGAAGAAGGGCAGAGGCAGCCCTGATGGAATTTGATCTTTCAAAACACACACTGGTCCCATGTCAGTGGTGGGCGATGAACACGTGAGCTTCCCTCCCACAGTGAATGACTTGGGAAGTGAAGCGTTTGGCGGTAGGAAATTCAAGTGCTATTGGCAACAGATGTCACAACTGAGAGGCTTTGGCTACAGGACACAAGTGAATAGTAAAATGGTGATTTACTCCAGTCCAGTTCAGTCCTTGAAGCAATCTGTGTAGAGTGATTGTGTAAATTGCAAGTATTCAGTTCCTTACAATTCATAGGGCTTAGTTTATGCGTTTGGGACAAGCTTATAAAGGCTCAGTTTGCAAGTGGCCAGCACTCCTTCAATATTTTAAGTAGATGCAATAGAAGTCATGTACTCTTGACTGTTGGGTTTAGTTCATGTAATCGTCTATGGCTACCTGTGTTTCCTTGGACTGATCCATTCAGCAGTCTAAGACAACTGTCCAACCATCTATTGACAACTAAGAACATAGGAATCGGTGTGCAGAGCGACGGGTCACTGATATAAGAATAGGAACGCATACAATGGGCATTACACTGTTTAAATGTTTTCTTCCCTCGATCATTTCCATTTTCCCTCAGTGACCACTGCTTGATTAAAGGTGATCCCAGCCACCACAAGACTTTAAAGAAGTTTATCACTCTGAGAGCCTGATTCTAGGAGGCTAGGATTGGTAACTGAAGTTTAGCTAACACCTAGCAACACCTAGCACCCAAAAATTGGAACGCACTCCCCACCGCCTTAAGAAGCGAAAAATCATACCATGCCTTCCGTAGACTACTCAAAACCACGCTGTTCCACTAACCCCGCCTCACCTGTACTCTCACCACTGTAATTATGGAAATAACAGCAAATGTATGAAAAAACGCGTCTATGCTAATCTGTATATCTGTATATTCACCATGTATGCCTGTAACAAGTAAGACTTCTTAGCGCCACGATGCCCCCGGGCAGATGTGCGCTCTACAAATCCAAATAAATAAAAATAAATAAATAAATTGGCTCTACATCATGGTTGTGGGCATTAATACCAATCTGCCATATCCTGAGAATGCAGCAATCAGTGGTCCGTCCTGGGCATGGCACTGAATCAGGCCTGCTTGACTTAAAGAACCACCTTGATGAGATTAAGGATGCTGGAAAGCCGGCACTCCTTCTACTCCTACAACTCTTGGCAACGTTCAACCTGGTAGACCACAAGACCCTCTGCCAGCGTGTCTCCTCTGCGGACAACTTCTCGCCCAATGCCACGCCCTGGATCTCCTCCTCCTTCCTGAAGGATAGAACTATCAGAGTTTTCTCAGAAAGTGCCAGTGCCCCCCGGCACCTATCGCATGCAGTGTTCTGCAAGGCTTATGTGTCTCCCCATCCCTTTATATCATCTTTATGTTGATGATACACAAGTCCTCCTTCCCCTATCAGACAATTACTCTGATGATTCTGTCACCTTAAACACCGTCTACCAGATTGTCCAGGAATGTATGGCCACGCGCGTTCTATGTCTTTATGATGAAAAACTGGAATCCTCCTCATAGGACCCACTGCGGTTCTCAAAACCCTTAACCATTGATATGCTTCCTAAACCATTGACAGCATCCCCATCCCTGTTTACCAGATGGTGAAGACATTGGGAGTTTACCTAGATGCCTATCTTTCTCTCACTCACCAAGTTAATGCCATTGCTTCATCGGCCCCCCAAACCACCAAACTTATCAACGCCCGCAGACCATTTCTCTGCCAGGAAAGCTGTTTTACCATTGCCAGAGCCTTTATTGGCTCTTGACTAGACTGCAATGCACTTTTTGCAAGCACTTCAAATCCCATCCAAAAGATGCAAGTCACCCAGAACAATGCTCTCCGAGCAACCCTCAACATTCCTAGACAAGAACACATATCAGCAGCAAGCAGCAAGATAAAAGTTCCCGTTCTCTACCAATACGAGAACAGATTACCTTAAAAACATTGTCTATCACCCACAGATGCCTCTCAAACACCGCCTGCCCTTACCTCACACAGAAAACACGAAAGCACAGTCAGACCAACCTGGTCTGCCTATGCTCACCGTCTTATCATGCCTGCATTTAAAGGGGCCAAAGTCGGCAGTTCAAGTTTCCCTGTCAAGGCAGCCAAACCGGAACAAACCACCACTTGGCTTGAGAGCTTAGCAATCTTACTGGACTTTCTGCAAGCTCCTGAAAACCTGGCTCTTCACAAAGGTTAACAGATATGGTTCTCTCCTGCTAGACCAGTGGTATTCAAACTGTGGGTCGCGACCCCCTAGGGGTCCGCAGGTGCATCCCAGGGGGGCCCTGAGAGCTCAGCATGAAAAAAGATTTTTTTTTTTTTTTTTTTTAGATTGGAAGAAATGGGCATGGGCGGGCTGAAGCATGAAACTGTCTCAGGCAACAATGAAAAAGTGGCCCACAGTTGTAAATGGATATTCATTCTTTTAGTCACAGACTGGGCCTCATTACTACTATGGCGGACCAGTAACAACGGTGCTGGTAAGCTACCGGCACCGTTGCTACCGTTCCGCCATAGTAAGAGTTGTGCTCGTGGGTGCTTGACAGCCCCCGCCAGGTCTGACCTCAGCTCGTCGGATGCACCGGCACCGTTATTAACGGTGCCGGTGCATCCGAGCTCCCCATTCCCATTTGAGCAATATGGGCTCAAATGGGAATGGGGATCTACCGGCACCTTCGAAAGGGCAATTATCATGTCCGCCTAACTCGGCATGACCTAGTAATTGCCCATTCGCGGGTGCCAGACCCGGATGCAACTCCAGTGGCAGCCGTGCCGGTTTTACCGGCACAGCTACCGCCAGAGTAGTTAGGAAGCCCACTGTTTCAATAGTACCCAAAGGGGTGCTTTGTGTTAAAATGTAAGTAAATTGTGATATATTCAGCAACAATGGTCAACATTACTAACTGCATAGTTAAGTAACTCATCAAAATGGTCCACATTGGCCAAAATGGTGGCCCATTTTGATTGGCCCAAACTAGCATTTTACATTTTTGGTACAGGCATTGCCCTATAGGCCTGTCCGAGCCTGGCGGCTCATCCATAATGGCATGAGGCGCCCACCCAGTGGCCCCTCACCCATTATGGAGGAGCTAAGGAGCCAGCCCAGTGAAACAGTGAGCACTCCCTCAGCTGCTTTATCCAGCTAATGGAGTGCTCCTGGGCTGGCTGAACTGTCAAAGGGAAACACTGTTTCCCTTTGACAGTTCAGTTTAGTTCCCCAGCCGCACATGCTCACTGAGCCATGCAAGTGCTGGGGCGTTTTGCTTCGCCAGCATTGCATAGCTCATTGGAAATGCTGGCTGGGGCACTGCATGTCTGTATGTCCGAGGGGGAGCTCCTGCGCCTCCTCGCACATACGGACAGAGCAGCTGGAGCAGGCCGTTTCAGCACCCACACACAGGCCAATGCAGAAGGTACGTTTATGTTCATTGTTTTTATTTAAACATGTGTATGGATGCGTTATGAGTGAGTGTATGGTGATGGATGCTCATGTGAATGATAGAGTGATTGCTGTATGAATGTGCAGCGCCTTGCATATACACATAATCATGTTCATTGTGTTAGGACCAGTGGGGCCCAGGGGACAGGGATGGTATCTTTTTACCGGACATCTATCATTCAAAACCCTCTGCCTTGTCCACAAGGCTTTCTGGGGCCTGGGTCCAAAATACCTTCAGCTATTCCTCCGCAAATACCTCCCCTCTCGAGCTCTTCACTCCTCTACCTCCAACTCCCTCAGGGTCAGTCGTTTATCAAAGAAACGAGCTGGGGGTAGATCTCCGTCTTCGGCTGGGGCCTCCCTCTGGAACAGCGCCCTGCCACTCTAAAACTTGAGGAGAACCATCTTTCTTCCTGCACTTATCAGACCTACCCTGTCTGCTGCCTTAAACGTAGCACTTGCAAATTGCTGGCTGCACTACCACTGTTTGTTGCCTTTATTATTTATTTATTGTTATTTATCTGTTTCTCCTCTGCTTCGCACTTTCCACTTCTCCCCCCTTCCATGCACTTTTCCCCTCACACTTGCGCGTTCTCAATGTCACTGGGCCTAGTAAGATCGCTGTTTTATTCTCCTCTGTTCCCCTCCCTTGCCTTGTCACGCTCTGAAACACTTGTGTACGAGCGCGATAGAAATAAAATATCAATGCCTGCCCCCTGGACTCCCAGCAACAATTGCAAACTGTTTGGCTATTTACCCATTTTTTGTTAAAAGTATGCTCTACAATGCAACATTTTAACCTATTATTTAAAAAAAAATTCACAGGGGGAAACCCCCCCGAACCTCCCCTTAATGCCCCTCCACTTAAAAAAGATTCACCAGCCGCCACTGGCCCTCAGACTGTGTTGGGAACGGGATGAGGGAACCGAGGGACTATGGTGGGAGCACAATGGGCGGGAACCATGGGATAGTGATGGGAGCAGAGTGGGGAGAGCCCTGGGTGTGTGATGGGGTGGGGAGAGACCAGCGACTGGGTAGGAGTGGGATGAGGGAGCCCAGCGACTTTGATGGGAGCAGGTGATGGCGCGCAATATATACTGTCCATTTGGCATTTCTGGGGGGTCCCGACCTGCCCAAATTTTGCTCAGGGGGGCCCTGGCCAAAAAAGTTTGAAGACCACTGTGCTAGACCCTCTGTCAACTCAAGAAATTCGAACATGCAACATTGTATTTAACAGCGCCTTGATGCCCAAGGGTTTAGTGCTCTTTATACATTTAAAATAAAAAATAAAAATAAATAAATAAAATGATATGTGCTGGAGTGAAGAGGAGCGAATTGTGACCTAAGCAGTTTCCAGGGCCCAAAAATGGAGCAAGGGGGCAGTTGCCTGTCAATAGCACCTTTTTCTGGTCGTGGCTATTCGACAACAGCAAACCAGTCTTCTGGTTGCTGTTTGTGAGTTGGAAGCGGCTGAAGTGTGGCGGTCTCATTGTATTAGATGGGGACTAATGTTGAGCAGGGTTAAGCTAAAGTTTGTTGCAGTTCGTAAGAATCTGTTGAAGAAGGGCAGATTGTCAGTGCCACCAGGGTCGGTTCGATGATCGGTTCAACTGCGAAGATGCTGGTGACTGGTTGCACTGTTCTATCTTGTCAGTTTGATGAGGTGCTCGAAGAAGTGTGGATTGTTTGGGTCAGCAGGGTTGGTTTGATGGTTGGCTGAGCAACGAAGAAGATGGTGACTGAATGTGTAATCAAGTCAGGCAGTTTGATGCAGCATCCGATGATCGTGGTTTAATGGGCCACCAGTGTCGGTTTGACTGGTGAAGGACGAACAATGGTTTGAATTCTGCAGATGCAACGTGGAGCTTTGAGTTTGAGCCTAGGCAACATGTTCAGCTGGCATGGTGCAGCAGTGAATGGGTTTCAAAATGCAGTTTAGCTGTTTGAAGGTTTGGTGAGTGCCAAAGGAAGAACAGGAGGGTCCTTCTGGTTTGATGCAGTGAAGTGAGCTGGAATCAAGGTTCAGAGCAGTCTGACAGTAGGAAAGGGGAGAATTGTGGCTTTCTTGTCCCCCAGATGTCGTGAGTCCCACTCAGGTGTCTCAGGGACAAGCGTAGCCCTTATTCTCAGGCTCCCAATGAGAGGAAGGCTGGTGCACACCGTAAGAGGCCATTCACCACAATGAGGTCCTGGGCAGTCATTGACTGGCACAGATGCCGGTCTTATTCCAGCAGCAGGTCACCACTAATGTGCCCTGGGGATGAGTAGGAAACAGAGATTCCTTCTGCCTTGGAAACCCAGTCTTCACCTCAGTGGTGGAGGGCTTTCGAAGTCAACTCTCTACATGAAGATCCAACAAAATACTTCCTTAGCTGTAGTTGCCAAAATGGATCTGAGCAGAAGACCCCCTATTTAAAGGTAAACGCCCACAGGGGATTTGACTAAATCATGCCTGCTTTCGGGGTTCAATTCTAGTTTCTGGAAATATTGGACTTTGCCTTCTAACATCACGCCCAAAGTGGTCTGTACTAGAGGAAGAGGAGGGGACAGCAAGGAGAGATATAAACAGAGAGAAGCAAGATGGTGCTCCCTCTGTCTACACAAATCCTGCACACTTCCCTTCTCAGTAGCATAAAGGTCGTTTTGGTATGCAGCAGTCTGGTGTGAGGCTGGTACTTTTGGGATGGCTGTGCCCTTTGATTCATTTTCCAAGGAAAGCTTCTTGTGGATATCTCACGCAAGAGGGTGTTACCTGCCCTCTAAAGGATCAAACAGAGGATCCCCCAGGGCTACAGTCTTGCTGTGCTCAGCAGAGCTAGTCTGGCTGGTGGAAATACACACAACCCTTTGATAGGTCAGCTGGACTCAGAGGGCTGACACATGTGTGATATCAAATTGAGGGGGCTTGTATTATCATGAGAGATAACATCCATCATAGCATAACTAACTTGGAATACATTTGGAATAGAAGTTCATATCTTAAATGCATCCCCTGTGCTTCAGTGACTTGGCTGTCGGTGCATCTGCCAAGAGAGCACCTGTAACCTGATACTGCTCTTTGCCACAGAAGAGCAGGGGCTGCAGATCAGGCTACTGATTCAGCCGGGCATAGGTGTGCACTATGCTTTGGGCATAGAGTTTGGGGAGAGGTAGGTCTGGTTAGCAAATCACCCTCTCAGAGCGAGAATTACCCGCATCATTTTATATGTAATGAACCACACAAAAGCTGGGGTTTCTACACCCTTGCCAGGTGGCAATTCTTCACACTATGTCATTATCTTTGAGGTAATGTCTCATCTCTGTGGATATGAAATTCAGCTTGCTATCTGTCAACACTATGACGAAGTACCCTTTACTCTGATGAATGCTGTACAACACAATTTTGTTGTACTCTTCTATACAGGAACAATTATGTGTAGGCCAAGCCTATCCGAGTGTGCCTTATGGAGCTGGAATTACATCAGAGTCTGATGACACATTTTCTGTCAACACTTTCACATATAAGACATTTTGAAACCACTCTTTCAATTTGCTGGCTTACCTTCAGTACCATGTACCCATTGTCCACTTCCTCCTCTTCTAAATGACATGTTAGAGAGGACAGGCATTCTGCTGTCTTCTGCTTGGTGCCTGACAATTCAGTTATTCTGAATATGTATTCTTGTAAACAGGACATTAAAATAGACACCTGGTCTAAGTCCTTTGTTGCATGGGTTCTTGTAGAGGCTTGTGACCTGTACCCATTTCAAAGTGGGTCCGGCATATGAATGATTGACATTTATAGATTGCCAATTTTATCACTATGACAGAATATGACGTTGCTGTGCACCTGAGGGCATGATGCAAAGGCTTTAACTATTTATGTCCCATCTTCTACTTCTAGCAGCACTGCATCCAGACCTTCATTGCTGGCATTTGGGCAAATTATTATATTGTGACTAATTTCTGTGGGACTGAGCTCTGCTAAATCCATCTTCATATTATTAAAATCAGCTGTGCATGATTTACTTTATATGAAGGCAATTCATTCTTTGAGTAATTGACACATGCTAATGGTAATTTCTGAGATGTTTGGTATAAACCTATAAAAGTATCCAGCCATGTCTAAGAATGAGAGAAAATGTTCCTTATATTTTTAGATGTTGTACTTTCTTGAAAGTTTTAAAGTCTTCCCTTGGATTTATAGCAAAACCTGCTGATTGCGGGAAGGTTTAGAGTAAATCTCACCCTCTCTGGCATTGTTCTGGGCAACACTCCAGGCCATTGTTCTACGCCTGGCAAGCCAAAAGACCATATGCAAATCAGGCTGGTTTCCACCCAAAAGGGGCAGTCCAGCCAGAACTGCTTGGTCACATCCCTTCTGCATGAGACCACAAACATCCCCAGACATGTTTCGGCCTCATTGGGCATCATCAGTGAGGAGTAGCTTGGGTCTAGAGGCCAAGCATGAATGGGACCAAGGTCTGGGCATACCCGCCCCACTTGGGGTGACCATAGCAAAAAAAAAGAGGTGATTGCTGGAAGGTTTAGAATACATCTTAAACTCTGGCATTGCTCTGGGCAAACCTCCAGACCATCATGATTTGCCTGCCAAGCCATTACAAAAGGAAAAACACAATATGCAAATCAGGCTTGGTCCCACTCCCAAAGAGGAGAGCACTACAATTTGTTTACTGGAAGCAAATGAATTGCCACATGAGGGCCTCTTGTGGAACCTAAATATATCGGTTTTGACTGCTGCATACTGAGATTTTAAAGATGTTGAAATGCACCCCATCAACTGGAAGTAGATCTTGTGAGAAACCATTGGTTTATTTTCAAAAATATATAATTGGAATCAAGGTCCTGGCATGACAACCACTACAGCCTTTGTTGTTCTGCTCAACCTGTTCTTGGTAATCTTTCTGTAGCAAATCTGCTGAATTCATCTACACTTTTGTTAGTGGTTTGACAATTACCCAAATTTCAACTGAAATTTTAGGACTACAGTTCATAGCCAAGAACACCTACTACAAATATCAGTGGAAATACTTCTACTCTGCAATAGATGAAGCACAATGGCAAGATCAAGCAGCATTGACTTAGGCACTTTCCTTAAAAACATTTTGGTTGTCCATGAAGGTCAGTGTGACAGCCCTGGCTTTAGTATTAAATATTTCACTTATCATTTTCAGGATTGAAACATGAGAAATATTATAGGCTCTGTGGTTGTCACTGTTGCAGACTATACTCTCAAGGGCAGGTTTTACATGGGCACTCCGGGTCTTCTCTCTGCCGAGGCCCCTTGCCACGGAATTGAAACCACTGAGTTAGGTGACCTCAGAGAAGGTGACCTGTTAGGTAAGGGGGAAACAATCCTGGAAGGTGTGTGTTAGGATGGATTTCTAAACTGTGACCTGGTGGGCAAAGGTTTAGGAGGCCACCCTAGTTTAGTGAAACAGGGGAACCTTCTGGACAAGCCAGACCAATCCAGGTAGTTTGGCGGATGGTCAAACTAAGTCTCAGGAGGGGTGAGAGTGATTGGAAGCCCACAATGAGCACAAACAGCAATGGACCACAAATTACACTTAGACAAGTGTATATGAAAAATATCTCTACATTTATTGTTGGCCGGACCAATGGACACAAGTAAACTTTAGTTATATAAAAACAGTTGCCACACAAATACTCTGCTAGATACTATACAATATGTTTCCTAATGTGACAGAGGAGTAAAACACAGCCACTACCTGTAAAGAGAAGGGGGAGTTAACACTCTAGGAGCATTAGACAATTATGTGGAGTCATTCCCTAACTTTCGAGTCCAGCCCTAAGAAGTGGGGAGCCTTGTGCTCAACAGTACAGTTGTACGATAAAACGCATGATCGCACAGGCAGAACAAAAAGTGGGTCTTCTTGGGAGAGCTGTAGCAAGTCAAGAATGGTCTTGAGGCGATAAAGAATTGCTTCCCACTATTCGAGTAGAGTCTGCGCTTGGCAGCAGAGCAGTTTTCAGAAGGTGAGAATAGCTAGGGAGCACTGGCTAACCCAGCCAAAAGTGAATACCTTTTTAGGGATATTTGTGTGTAAAAGAGATTGGTTGTGCCAGAGGGCCACCGGTAAGTGGTACAAGTACTCACCAACCCTCGGCACAGTCCGAACCAAACTTTGCGGTTTAGTCAAGGTCGCTAGTAGGTGCAAGTCCTGCAGTTTCACAGCACCAACAGGTAGTGATGCTGGAATCACAGATTTGTGCATTATTATGCACTCTCCTAATTCAGGACCTAGAGGAGCTAGACCTATGAAATTGGATGCGAGAGGGCACAGGACCACATGCAAGCAATGTCCCAACTCTTAAATTTCCACTCGAGACGGCAGCGATTCTGCAGGATACACTGAGGTAGAGCTGGACAGTTCACCTGATGGCCCAGGAGCACTTCTAAAGTTGCTCCTTTGGCGGGTGAGCAGGGGGCGTCTAGAGTAGTGTTTCCCACTACTCCAAAGGAGCAAAGCACCCTTGCAGGCCTTCTTGATCGATGAAGAAAACAGGGTTCTGATGGGACAGCAGTGGGAGAAGGGTGGCAAACCTTACAAAGCATCTCCGGCGGTTCCACAAGTCTGTTTCTTCATTGCAGAATACTTGGTTCCTTCTGTAGTTTAGGGAGAACTCAGGTGATTAAACTGGAATGGATGCATAGCCCCGTATCTTAGCCAAGATTAGCATTGCACTAAAATTGAGGACCTCTAATCGAAGATCTGCTCTCATGCAGGCATCCCAGTCGTGGACCAATCACGGCCCACAGTGTTCCAAATCATTTAGGCACTCCAGACATCCTGGCACCAGTAGTGTGTATTGAGACCAGACAGTCCTAACCCACTTCCTGGGCCCAACCATGTGACATGCAGGAGCCTGCGAGAGATCGTTTTTTGTGGTAGGCTGCATGCCCAAATAAGGAAAACCTGGCTTATTCGACCTGGATGAAGGCAAGGGACAACATGACTATGGGACAGAACAAAAGACGTGGCTCTGCCATTTTCAGACCTGGCCACGGTCTTGAACCAAACGTGGTAAACATGATGTAATGCTGTAAAAAGAAGTAAAACACTTATAAAAAGTAACTGCTGCCATCAGCTCATCCGAGGCACACTCGTACAATCACCAAAAAAAGTCCTTTGTGGGTTTCGAGGGCCATTAAACAAAAAGGACCCCAGTGCACAGTACTGGAAGGTACATTGTGCACTGTCAACATTTTCCAAGAATTGGCAACATAGTTGAAGACTAAGGGAAACATAGTTTCCTAGTACTGACAGTCTGAATGACGTGTCAGTTTCCCCATAATAAGTGTGCAAAAGCCATGGGGAGCACAGCTGAAGGCTGTGCTCCACTGGCAAAAGTCAGGATAGGATAGCCAAACAAAAGCAAAACGTTTGGGGGGTCCAGAAATAGAGGGACAATTACACATTGAAGAAATCTTTCCTAAAAGGGGGAACACCATAGAAGTATCTTGTAGCGAGTAAGGCAGATTAGAGGAAGACTCGGATGTTCAATGTTGAGGTATCCATAGTAACAGGATAAGCTGAGCTGATAAGCAGTTGGAATTTGTTTGCCAGGTATCCAGAAGGCAGAGACAACCAGCATTCATTCAAGGACAAAAAAAGGAGTAAGAGCATGGGAAGGGTAAATGGGAAAAGGCTTGTGCATGCACACGGTACTCATTCACATTAAGGTGCACGGCCTCCGCTGGTCTCTCTTGTTAAATCCATACTTGCGATTGCAGCACCAAACTGGAAAAAGAAGATGGCCTAGTTGGGTGAGGCAGATTGGAAAATGGAATGCCGCCACCTTGAGAAGGTCACAGCACAGATACAAGGGCACAGGTAAGCACACATGAATACCCCACAATGGCGAGCAGTGTCAGGTGCTGCATCGACCCAGGTGAGTTATGACATATACTTAATCTGTTGCAGTGCAGAAGCTTGATTTAAACAAATAGATTTAATAGCTTCACTCTGGAGATTTAGAAGTTCAACTGCTAGCAACAAACATGTGAGCATAACCAAAGGCATGCGAACGACGTTGACGCAGATCGGGCATCAATTCATCCTTTAGCATGTTTCTAAATCTGTGGTCAAGCAAAAAAGCTGCATGGAAAAAAAAATGTGACAAACTAATGATTGGTTCACAGTCAACAAGTAATCATCTCTGTTAGAGTTCCTGTCATTGTAATCAATCCAAACGTGTTGAGAAGTGGCAATCACCTCTACACCATATTCATACAATGTGTGGTACACAAACATACAATACCATGCTTGCATACATCTGCCACTAGAGGAACAGGAGAGGAGAAATAAATGTCTGGAACCTCGGGCATCACTTCATACCGCCCTTGTGAATATGATATGTGACAAGGGATTGCCTAGAGATGTGAAGGGTCCTATCAAATTTGACTACAAAGGGGATTTGAAGGGATTTGTTTGAAATAATGTCCCAAATGATTGCAATTTAGCACCTATCGGATGGAAGTACAGAACGGGTTGGCAGTCATGGATCACAATGGAAATGTTGGTAGGGAACAGACAAAAACAGGTGTGGGTCCAAAGGGTAAGTAGGGTAGTGGCAGCCTTCACCAAAAGAAAGGAAGAGTGGGCTGCAAAGCCAATTTATGAACATGCATTTTGAATTCACGCACAACCTTATATTATATCTTTTATTATACGTCATGGCAACCTATAGTCATGGCATTGAAACCAGATATCAGCCAAATGCTAAACTATTTCCACCACACATTGCACACAAAGAACATCCTGCTATGCCTGCCATTGTCACCCAACTTAGTAGACGATTTAATTGAATATCTTTTGAACATCTTTTTATATTATGCTTTTGTAAAAAGTCACAATTAAGGCCCTATCTGATCAACTAATCATGTAAAGCCTTCTGTGCACACTGTAAAAAAGAAATATGAAGCATTCACAAAGCTCAGACTGTGTAGCATTTTCACATATCATTGAGTAATATGTCAAACAATGTTTAATGCATACTGCTGATAAGTGATTGAAAAGATGTAGGTATAGCACTTTCTGAGGTGATATCTGTCATTCACCACTCTAATTGTGTATCCTGCTCTTCTTAAAAGGGTGGTACAGTAACATAGATAGTTTTGTCCTGTGGCTGGGCCCCCCCTCAAACTAAAAAGAAAATCATCATTTTTTAAGCATCTTTAGGGTGGAGCCAGTCTTCAAATAGTGGTAGAGGAAAGGGGATCAGATTTAAAAAGTGGGTTTAAAAAGTGGGTTGCGGGTTGCAAGTGGGGCCATGGCTTATCATCCAATTCCCAATGTCCTTGCAATAGCCTGCATGCCTGCTCACACTTGTGCAGCCTTGCCTCTGTAACTCACAGCATACACAAGCCTTCTCTGCACCCAATCAGCCCGATAAAGAGAATGGGAAAAGGATGACGCAAAGAGGTTAGTATGAATAAGGTACTTGTACTTGGAATTAAACAGGCCTCTTTCTCCAGGTGATGTGGAGTGCATACAGGTCATAACAGCAAGCAAAAATGTGCTAGATGCGTGACCTGCCGGTTACACACAGAATTATGCAGTATGTGCATGAACCCAATGAACAGTTTTATCAGATGTTAAATCTGGGACTTGGACATTACACATACCTGGAGACACACTCTTCCACTTAGACCATAAGGCAGCATATGTTTGTGTACAGCATGAACAGCAGTGCAGCAACAACCTCCTCATGCCCCTATACACCACTGGTGGCATATCACACACGTGGCAACAGATTCCTAAATGTGGCATGTCACACTCAGTCTTAAAGCTCACTGCTGCAGATAAGGTAAAATATATGACCAAGTTGGTGTTGAAAAGCCCTTAGGCATATGGTGCTTCAATCACATGTATTTTTATGGTGTTGCCAGAAGAGCGCACTGGAGGGAGTGTGACATAGGAGTCTATTGAAGGGTAAAGTCTTTTAAACATGGTAAGCTCTCTGTAGTAGTGGTGGTCAGCAGGGATAATGGTATACCGGTTCCACTTGTATTAGATTGTGTTCCAGACTTCAATCCTAGTGTCTCCCGCATAAAAACCGTCGTGTGCCAAATACATTTGGTAGACACCACAAATTGACTGGGTGTCTGGATTCATCACACCTGTAGTCACTTTTTATTTTAGTTTTAAAGCGATTGAACGCTGGTATGTTTTCTTTTGACTAGGAGTGACAAAAAAAAGTTGCACAGGGAAATGTGTGCTTTCCATTGATTCAAGTTTTATTGCCAGGGGGTATTTCAGTTTGAGGTCTTGACAGATGTTTCTTTGTTGAATTGCAATTGACATAAAAAAGGGAGTCTAGATTCCACCTGCCCAGATATAGTAAAACCAAGGTCGGTTGGATGCTTGGACCCTTTGATAAAAACCCATGAAACCACTAATATTGTTTTTTCACGAGAAAAGACGATTAAGGAAAATATAGGTGCCCAATTTGCTAACATTTCCGAGCTAGCCACGTGTACAACAGGAAATGGAGACTATATGCATAATGCAAGTAATAAAAGCATTGCATTGCAGGGAAACTGATGACTGCAGCACTTGGGTTCTTTGTTTCTGAAGTAGCATTCCTTGTGGCGGCAATCAGAAAGCAGGCAAGGATCCTGTTTAAAATGTGCACTATGTAAATTATCATTGCTTATGTTATGTTAGTAGAATTTATGCTCTGCACCGTTGCCATTGGTATGTTCTTCAGATGCTCGCGTGGATCTGAAAGGGAAAGTAGGGGGGTTGGTAAGTGGAGGACGGATAAAGGGTGAGGTTTTGCTTGGCTGTTGGTGAGTGTAGAACCAGGACCAGTTGGACTTTGTGTGGGTATGTTTTCGAGGTGGATAATAAGTTGTACACCAGAGCATATTGCTTCAAGGTGGAAGGCCTAATGTGTCACATTTGTCAGGATGCTTTGTCTGCTGAGGGAGGTTTGAAAGTTGATTCAAGAGATGTGGAGTTGTGCCTGTAGCAAATATGTGATTCAGTGCAGTTTTTAATACATAAGGAGATGTGGATTTTTTTTAGGAGGTGGGACAAGCTGGTGTTCTATATTTTAAGGGTTCCATCAGTTGTGGTGTGTTTATTTATTTATGTGTTAATTTGTTGATGAATTGTACATCATGTACTTGAGAAATTAGTTGTGTTGTGCATGTGCTTATGTGCGTTTCTTCCTTGCGGTCAGTGGTGTCAAAACCGTTCATAAGCTTTGAACTTACTGAGGAACTTTCTTTGAGGTTTCTTTTCAATATTGTTGCCATTTTTTTTTTAAAAAAAGATCTATTGTCTCCAAAAGATACTGCCTACATGCATGATTCTGTCATGGCATGGTTTTACCAAGTGATGACTACTTCAGACAACATCAGCAATGGTCCTTTCTGAATAGAGAAAAGCTGCTCATGATGAGGCTCCAACCACAAAAGCAGGTTTTTGCACTTGTTGTTCCAGTGATTTTGAGCCATACCATGCAAATTCAACTGTGACATCATGATGGAGAATCACCCAACATCAGAAGGAAAATATTGACCGATATATCCAGCCCTGCCATTTTAGATCTCAGAGAAAGGACTGCAATTATTTTCCTGTGCTGTTGTTCCGTAGATTACACAAGTTTGGTTTTGTACTGAATTAACATGAAGCGTACCTTGAATATCATCCCCGTTTGGAATGGGAACTGCCCTGAACTGATCCTCGCACATTACCAAAACCGCACCAAGGACCTTTTTTCCTTACACTTCAGTAGATGTGCCTGAAAAGCCAATCATTTATATTAATTTTAAGGTAGTCTCTCCACAGTGGAAAATGAAAAAAATGAAAGGTCGATTTGTATCACATGTATTTTTTGTTTTACTTGTGCAAAGGGATAACGTGGGTTACCAAGTTCTAATATATGCTATTCGATAACATCTGACCTTTTTTTTAAATGGCATGTTACTTCAAATACTTACATTTCTGTGCTGACTGCTTTCTTCATTTCCCTTAAAACTGATTGCTTTGAAAAGTGCGAAAGGTTGTGTTGATAGGGGAAAGCAAGAACATCTTCTGCCTTTCCATGAAGACACGTGATTGCAGAAAGGTGTTGAGAATATGTTTTTCTCCATCAAGTACTTGTCAACAACAGGGGTGTGTAATACAGTGGCCCTCATTCCGAGGTTGGTGGTAGTCATGGCGCTATTTGCGCCATGACTACCACCAATAGCGGTACCGTGTCCGGATTGGTGAAATGGGGGCTTACCGGTCCAGTCCGACTGTGGCGGGACCGGTAAGTCCCCATTCACCAAGCCATTCCCCATTCCCATTGGGGAGGGCGCAAATAACGGGCTGGCATTTGCCAAGCCCGTTATTTGCGCACAGGTCCCTTAAAGGGCCCCGTCCATAACACCAGGTCAGACCTGGCATTAAGGAAGGATCCGCTAAGGGACCTCGTAGTAGGGCGGTAAGGGATTACTGGTACCGGTCTCCTTACCGGTGCCCGGTATCCCTTACCACCCTACTCGGAATGAGGGCCAGTGTGTACAACGTTTTACATCACTATTGTATTCAAAGTTAATTGACCAGGGTTTGACCCTACATTACCATAAGATGGCCATGACAAAGAAAGCTGAATTGCTGCATAAAAGGCTTGCAAATGTAAGTGATGCTCCACAGAAAACATGGCTACGTTTATTTATTTACTTGATTTATTTAGTTATATAGCGCCAGGAACCCACGAGCATCAGGGCACACATAGACACGAAGAACATTTATTAGACAGGACTGCACATTTATGTGGTAGTTACAGGAGAGACTGCCACATGAGGTAGTTTCTTTGCTATGAGGTGCCAGGTGGGTGTCCCTAAGATTGATTGAGCTTTCCTGTTGATTTATGTGAGAAAGGGGACATTCACTTGAAAAGAGTGAACATTTTAAGTTTGTTTTAGGAATTACCAGAAATATGTGACATAGACCTTAAAGATTTTTGCTTAGTGTCATTAGGTTGCAAACTGAGAGGATAACGGTGAAATGAGTCGAGATCAGCATTTTGGGAATAAGAAACCATGTTGTGTGTGAATAGCTTTGAAAGTTATTTAATTCAAAGAGGCATTAACATGGTTATGAGGCACAAATATGAGTGGCCCTATACTAATGATGGCTATACTGGCTCTTTATTTCATTTGTGAGAATAATTATGTCTTCCCTTTTTAAAAAATGGGCGGTGTGCCTCCCCCATTCCCTTTGACTCCATTTCACACCTGTGGGATGTATCGACCCACTCATCCAAGACCTGCAACATCACTGTGCATTGCTGGAAGCAGAAACATCATAATGGCCACTGGAAAGCATGCTGCTTGCTAGAAATCACCAGAAATTGTGCAGTGAAAACCTGAAAAATAGGCCACCATCCACTTTTGCCTATCTTAGTGAGCACAGGAGATCACTGCCAAAAACCACCATTGGGCTACCCACAAAGTAGCCTGAAACCACTTGGAAATAGCAATGCTGATTGAAAAAGAAACACAGAGCTGTTTGAAAATCCGTTTTCTTGATTACCAAAAATTGCTAAAATCATGGCTCACAAATCACTTAGAAGATCCAACCTCTTGTTGGGTGTTCCACATCATTTACTGCAAGAATCCACACAAATACCATGTCAGCAAAAATCATATGTTCTCAGAACAAAATCCTATTTTAAAGATACTTGATGGAAAGACAGCTGTCAAAATGGGTGTAATACCATTGCTCACCTCTACCAGAAAGCAAAGGTTTTAAAACCATGTGTGTACAGTTGAACAATTGAACCCAAACTACGCCAAAAGAAGAGAATTCCATCAAAATGCCATATAGAGTTCCACACAGTGATTGCATGTTGAAAAATATTTGATTGATGCTTATTTTAAGTTTATAAATGTTATTTATTTTCACAAGGAACTATGTTACAATTGATCAGAAAGTAACTTGATGCAGTTAAAACTCCAAAAGGTTTGCTTCCCCTGAGAACCCTTAACACCTTGTCATTCCCAACAGAAGGTGGATGTCGCATTGGCATGCTAATCAAAAAGGGAGGAGATTTTCTCTGCAGCCCGGAGAAAGGAACAATAGATGCCTTGAACTGAATAGGGAATGCTAATTTGGGGTGTGACTGACCACAAACTGCTGGCAGGAAACAAGACATGTGACCCTCTGAGTCAGCCAAGCTCTGGGGGCGGACCAGACTGAGATGTGGATTTAACATTAGAGTAAATGTATGTTTTATAAAAATGCTTATAACAAAGTGTACTGAACTGACAAAAATGTAAAACTTTGAGATTGTGAAATGAAAAATTCACTCACAGTTTAACGCGAAGCTGGACTCCGTGCGATGTTCTGAGACTAAACCCCAGAATTTATTTATATTGTAGATACTGTGTTCATGATAGAAACATAAAAACTTACAGTAATATGCTTAGAAAGGATATGCATGCATGTATCAAATCTGGTGCAGAATGAATATTGAGAAACCCTCCAAAAGTGCAAAAATGTTGTCATTTCTGAACTCAAGCTCGTAGAAACATGGGACTTGAACAGAAATGTACCTTAAGCAATCTGCCATGTAATTATGTATTCTCACAACTTGTGTATATGGGAAATATGTTTTTGGGGGAAAATAGATTTTCCATGTAAAAGCAAAAGGGAGGGATTTCTTTTGGACCATAAACACAGCATCACTCTGACTCATTCTGACACGCTGATCCTTTCTCCAATCAGGGGATAGGAAATCCTCTAACCTATCAGATCCTTAGAGGGTTGGGCATTGTAGAATCAGCCTGCCCACCCACTTTGGAAATACATAAATAGGGACTGTGAGTCCCCATAAATAGGGACTACTCAACTGATTTCTTGGCGCAGCACCCTGCAGGAAGACTCCAGACTCCAGATCTAGAACCAACTCTAGAACCAAACTCTAGAACCCTTAAGCAGAGGCCTTACTAAAAACTGAGCTCTTTGCAGCAGACCTTCAGAATCTTTTGCAACCTGATTCTAACCTCTAAACTTCCACGGGGCCTAACTAAACCATTCAACAGCCTGGCTGAGCTGTTTTGCTTCTAGCCAAGAACCCTGTGCTAGAACCCAGACCCAGAAAACAGCGCTGTATCCAGAACCCGTCCGATCCAGTCCAAGAGGCCGCCCAGTCCGCAGTGCAGTGCTGAGAGCAGAACCCAGAGTGCCTGAGACCTGTCCGGTGGCAAGAGTGAAGCCAAACCCTTGACCAGATCTTTCCATTCTAAAGCCTAGGAGTGAGTATTTAGTCTAGAACTGTGCATAGTCATCTCTTAGTTTAAAGTAATTCTATTCCAACCATTCCACTTATCCAGAACTGTGTCCATCCTGAATTCTTCTCATTATATTATTTGTGATAATTGTAGCAATAATCATCTTCGCGCTGATATTTTCTGAAGAGGGACAAGTGTTTTGAAGGACAGAGATCAGAGCGGAGGCTCCCTGTTCTGATGGCTGCCCGTTGAGTGTCTTGCTCCTTCATAGCTCCTTAGTCTAAGCCTATCCTTGTTGCTAAATCTTTAAAGCACAATCTGTCATATTTGAAATCTTGACTTTATTTCTGAAAATCTGCCTTCACAAAAACCTCAGTAACTTTTGAACCGCACGTCCTAGAACCGAAATTCAACTGACATTCCAATTCATTATAATTTTTCTGTAATCGCCTTTCACGCACGCGGAAAAGTTGCTGTGAATTGCAATTTAGCTCCATTTCACCACATGCCAAAATAGCTGTTTCTTGTTTTCAACTGCTGAAATTCGTTTTCAATCTGATAATCCTTCATGAATCATTGCTAGTGTTGACCTGTACCAATCCAAAGTAATTCTCACTAGTGCTGAATCTCCTTTAGTGAATTAAAATCATTTTAGCATATTTTCCCATTCATTGCTATCCCACTCAAAATCATTTTTGCCTGTTTTAAAATCATACCTGTTTTCTCTACGCCTGCTGGGGGGAACTGGGATTGAACTGCATTATTGATTGTATTCCTGAAACCTGTGTGCCCTCATTTCCATCTCTTCATATTGCATAGTGGGGGGGAGTGAGTAGTCACAGGGGAAAAAGTTATCATATTGTCTTTTGATTGAAACCATATCAAGTTTATTTCTGAGTTTCATTTTCTCATCCTTGCATTTCCTTGAACCATAAAAGTATTCTCTGCTACCTTATCCTTTCTATTCCTACTCCTAACTGATTAAAGAGATTGTTGATATTGTGATATTACCCGTTACGGATTACTGTTCATATTCATAAGTGTGCTATTCAGATATTATTATATTCATGAAAGTGTGATATATATATATATTGTTCAATTCTTCAAATAAACCTTTTAATTTGAAAAAAAACCTACTTCTTGGCTCAGTGAGGTCGGGGAGATCAAAAGAGAGGAGCGTTATATATCATCCAGATTTAAAGAACGTTGACATAAAAATATATAAATAAGGGCTTCCATTGGGCATCCCATCCTAAGCATTGACTTAGTTGGAGTGCTGGATTGAAATCACTTACACATCCATCCATTTCACCTCATCCCCCTTTTAGTTTTTTTCTCCTTTCAGGCTTACACATGTATTCACATTCACAGCCTTTATTTTCTGTCAATGAGAGGTTAAACTGAGATGTTTCTAACTGATACAATTAAGGTCATGGCCCACAGAGAGTTTGTAGATGGCTATTATTCCTAGGCCTTTGATCAAACGCTTTTTAGTTATCAAGGGCTGGTGTGATCAGTTATTTAAAGGCAGAAATTAGTCTGGGCCATTTACAATAAGGGCTATTGAAATGTTTGGTTTAAATGTGTGTGTGAATAACCAGTTACAAAAAATGACAACACATTTCTCTCACATTCTAAAAAACCTGAAATCGAGTTTGTTAGAAGGTGCATAATTGAAGGTTTATGAAAACACACCTAAAGACAAATGCCAAAGGTCTTTATTTAATCTCCTGATATGTAGAAGACTGACTTTCTATAGTTCAACCGAATAGAGCTTAAATATTTTAGATCAGTATGGAGTAGTCTGCCGTCAGGTCATTCTCTTCTTGTTTGGTTTAAGTACACATGAGGTGTTGATGTGGAAGCACTGCCATTTAAGAAGAGGAACTAAAAATGAGCTCTTGCCATTATGGTCAGATTATTGGGTTTGTTAGATACCTGCTAACTGAAGACATTATTTTTTTTATGACTCATCTACACCTTAAATTGCTTTGACAAACCAGTGGCATTCAGTGTATTCTAAATATTTACCCTGCTCCCAAGGCAATATTTGCTCTGTCTTTGTACTACATAAGTTTTGATCAACTTTGGTAAGACTTAGGGCCTGATTCACAAGCAATTTCCTATGGGATTGCACCAACACTTCTGTGAATCAAACCCTCAGTAATTAGTGAGCCATGTGATTAGGTTCTGGAGGCAGGTGACTTTAATGTAATTATGGGTCTGTCAAGAAGATAGGGAGAACGCACAAAGAGATGAGAAACAAGGCTACCTTGGCTACCCCCTTCACTACAACCAGCATCAGACTGGGGAGACTTAGTCAAGGAAATACACCCTACATGGGGAGTTGGTCTGCTTTTTCTGCACCCAAAAACTGATTTAATAGGAGAAAGAAGCGCGTCTTTGTCCACGCAATTGCCCTCATTGTATATCTTGAAGAGACAAGATGGTGATAGTTTCACTGAGGAAATTATTTTTTTGACACATCATCTTCTGATTTAACTGTTACTAGTCTTCAAAATATGGACACATAAAAAGGACGCAGAGTAGTATGGAGGTAGCATAGCTTAAGCACAGTTTAAATATTCCTAATAGTGTAGATCCATTAGATTAATGCCTGCAAGTGTAGCATACACATTCTTGATGAATATGAGGCTCAATTAGGTTTTCTTATGAGTGATATAGAAGTGATTACGAAAACAACTTCTAGTAATGTGCTTTATTGACACAAATTGTATGTGCCACTAAATATTTCATCTGAATTGCTGGCCTTAGTGAACTCAAACATAAGTATGGGAATGTTCTCAATTAAGTTAAAAGGAAAGAGCACAAAGATTGTTAGTAGATGATGTTGAACACTATTAAATTAACTAATATATCACCCATTTGGAAATTAGTATCACAGTGGTGTAATGAGTTAATCCTGTCCCTTTCTAGCTTAATTATGAAGATGCTAAAACCTTGAACCTGGGATAAATAGGAATACACTTTAGCCATATGCCAATTACAAAACAAATTGCTGAGATGAGTAAAATCTTTGAAGCATCAACGACATGTTTGCATTGTGGTCTTTCAAATGGTGTTCTTAAAATTAAAATTCTAAAATTGGCTAGAATCCTAGTATTGAATTAGGTGTAAAGGACTGTTCCCTGCAGACCCTGACCTATTGCTCCACTTTACATGGCAGAGAAGCTCTCCTCAAAGTTTCTGTTCCTTCAACTGGAGTGCTTGGGTGAGAAAAATGAGTTACCCTATTTTAAAAAGGGTTTCATAGTGGAACATCTTCCCTGAAAATTGTTGCATATGTCAGATGTGGCATTTTGATTAGTAAAATGGAAAACAAGACCCCACCTCTTTATTATTTTTTATTTTATTTATTTATTTTTGACATTTATATGGCACACCAACCTCAGAGGCATCTGGGTGCTTTAAGCTTAAGAATGTGGTTACAAACAAATGACAAGTGCATGTAATATGCAGGAACACACATTGGAAAAGCCTGACCTCATGTTACAAGGCGGCTACAGCAAGGCATGCAGTTACAAGTGGAAAGGTCCAAGTACATGAAATGGGAAAGCCTGACCTCATGCTACAAGGCGGCTACATCAGAACATGTAGATACACAAGGTAAAGTCCAGGTACATGCAATCGAAAGGCCTGACCTCATGTTGCAAGGCGGCTGCATAAGATCATGTGGGGATAGATAAGAAGAGTATGTAAAATGGGATAAACAGGACGTGCCATAGGTGAAGTAGAACGAGGGGGGTTAACAACAAGAAACAAGATTACAAAAACTAAATTCAAATTTGCATTAGCAATTGAAAACGGGCTAAATTCAAGATGGCAACAATCACTGAGAGTAGGCTAAATTTGAATTTGCACCATCAATTGAAAGGCTGAATTCGAGATGGCAACAGGTACTGAGAGTAGCCTAAATTCAAATGTACACCAGCAATTGAAAACAGGCTAAATTCAAGATGGCAACAGGCACTGCAAGTAGGCTAAATTCGAAATTGTACAAGCAATTGAAAACAAGCTAAATTTGTGATGGCAGCAGCAAATCAAAATGAACTTACAGCAAGCGGTGTAAGACACAGTACAGACACACGGTGTGGAGTGAGTGAACAGGAGGGATGGAGAGAGGCGAGGGATCAGTCAGAGGGAACTAACCCAGGGAGGAGGGGGTGAAAAAGTCAGAGTAGTCCAGGCTCCACTGGAAAGAGAGGGACAGGCAACATCAATGTTTCTATGAGGGGTGAAGGGGTCCTCACACAACGAACTGGCAGTGGACAAGGAGCAGACAGGAGCCTTAGATGCGGTCCTTTGATCACAAGGGCCAGCTCCTGTCTCCATGTGCTGTTGGCTGGCTGATAGTGAGTTAGCCAGCCAATGGGAGCGGGAGCAGGCTCAGGCCACAAATATCAGATGAAGAAAGTCAAGTGCATTACCAAGCTCATGGCAGCAAATGGAGAGGGCTTGCAGTGTTCGAAGATGGAAAAAGAGCAGTGAACAGTTGATCCTTCCTCCTCATATTGGTCACAGGAAGAAAGAAAGGACACAAAAGGCCTCGATGCAGGCCTTCGATCACAAGGGCCAGCTCCCGCCTCCCAGTGCTGGTGGTTGGCTGATAGTGAGCTAGCCAATGGGAGTGGGAGCAGGCTCAGGCCACAAACATCAGCTCAGGGAAAGCAATCAGGGCGACCATGATGTCAAGGCTCTGCATGTGCAGTGACTGCATCAGCGCTGCAATGTTAATATCAGTAGAACAAAGGTTTGACTAAAGTAAAGCGGGTCGCAAGTGTAACACCGAAAAACACAATGCCCAAATGAAATAATGTGGGGCAGAGTGCCTCCATGTGCAGGGTGGGCCACAGTGCCCCAGAAGAAAGTCAAGTGCCTTATCAGGCCCATGGTAGCAAATGGAGAGGGCCGATGGTGCTCAAAGATGGGAAAAGAGCAGTGAACAGCTGATCCTCTCTCCTCGCGCTGTTCATAGGAAGAAAGAAAGGACACAAAAGGCCTCGATGCAGGCCTTCGATCACAAGGGCCGGCTCCCGGTGCTCGTGGTTGACTGATAGTGATATAGCCAGCCAATGGGAGTGGGAGCAGGCTCAGGCTACAAACCTTAGCTGGGGGAAAGCAATGAGGGCGGCCATGATGTAAAGTCCCTGCCAGTGCGTGACTGAATCTGTGCTGCGATGTTAATATCAGTAGAACAATGGTTTCACTAAAGTAAAGCGGGTCGCAAGTGTAACGCCGAAAAACACAATGCCCAAATGAAATAATGGGAGGCAGAGTGCCTCCATGTGCAGGGTGGGCCACAGCGCCGCAGAAGAAAGTCAAGTGCCTTAGCAGGCCCGTGACAGTAAATGGAGAGGGCCGGCAGTGCTTGAAGATGGAAAAAGGACAGTGAACAGCTTATCCTCCCTCCTTGCGCTGTTCACAGGAATTGTTCTTATTAGAAGCACTTATTGCAACTTTCTTCCGTTGGCATCAATGCAGTTCCTCTTCATAGCTGCCTTCTTTCAGGATCCTGATTGATTTTTTAGGGTGAATGAGGTCCTTTTTCCTTGAATCACTCACCTGCTATTCTCATTTTGTTTAAGGTGCACTGGGCAGTCACTATGGCTACCAGTGGAGGAAATGTGTCTCCCTTCGTATGATGCCACTTATCAAGCCACTTTGAGTCGTGTGCTGCAGGGACTCTGCATACTTTTTTATTTTTCTGTACCTAACATCCCAGTTACATTTTTGAGGTTTACTTGTGGCAGTGAACCAATTTGTATCTTTTTTGCCGGTGCACAGATATGCACCGGCAAACATTTAATGCAATTGTGCCTTTTTGAATACCACATACTCAAAATGCCTGTTCCTCCTGATACAACACCTGTTCTTTATGCCATTGTCTTTGTTGGCCATCTTTTTTCTCAGGTCGAAAATTGCCAAATAAGGAAATGCACTTTCCCGACATTCTAGCTCTGGACTGCTGGTCATTGCTTTATGTATTTGAACTACTTGAAACTGGGATCTGGGACCATCTGGTTCCAATCCACACTTCAACCAGGCAATGTTCTGTTGCTGGGCCAAATCTGAGGTGGCCGGCTTACGCTAATTCGAAATCCTGAACATTTTTGAATTTTGTAGTTTCTTTTCACAGGTGAGCACAGGCAGTCAACAGCCCACAATCTGGGTAAAAGGAGAGAGTCTGGATCCACTCAAGATGGTTGAAAAAAGATCCAAGCATATGAAGCTGAAGGACTACCAGACACCCAGTGGAGGACTGCTTCTGTGACCAGAATTGACAAACCCAAACACAACATTCTGGATCTCTGCTTTAAAATGTACTGTGTTATGGTCCAAGTCATTGATGGATTTGTATTTGTCCTGCACCTGACTGGGATTAATATGGAACTTTGAACAGGCCCCTTCTTGCACCATCATTTGAATTCTTAAGCTGCTCAGAGCTCTGGTGGTTCCTTGCCAACCTGTTGCTGCCATCTCACACCACAGGGAAGGGTCTTCTAGAACCTGGTCTGACTGCGCTACTCTTGAGGACCTGCCAACTCTGTAATGGATCCACCAATTTCAACTCCCATCAGCTGCTTCAGAGGGGTCTTTCCATAATGCTGGAAACATATTCAAGCCACTTCACCCTGTCCTGGGGTCATTGGTGGAGCCTAACTTAACAGCCCCAAGCCTCCTGCAGCAAAGCCCACAGGGGGCCTCATGCTCCCCCAAATGCCCTGTCCTGTGGTGTCTGTTGGTGTTGCATGTAGGAGTCGGGCGATTGAGATACCTTTTATCACTTTACACATTTAATTCCCTATTGATTTCCATTGGGCATACAGCCTTTACATTAAATGTAGCTACCTTACCAAGCCACAAGTGGTACAACATGGATCAGGAGTCTACAAGATATCGTACACTGCTTGTGAAGACCTCCTCGATATACACCAAGAACAAGCGGATTTTCTCTCCTACATCTCGACTTTTAAAAGACTGGCAACTGAGACGGGGTGGACAGAGCAGTCCCAATTTGTCATCTTCAGGCAAGGTCTTCGAGAAGACATAAAGGATGAGTTGGCAAGATCCCCGAGACCTGCCACTTTGTCTGATTTACAGGCCTCGGCCCTACAGATTGAGTACAGACTTCAGGAGAGAAAGCAGGAAATACGTAGTCCTCACTCCTCAGCCTTTGCTACTGACCTTCCGCCTCCTCCCTCATCTGTCAATACACGCACTGAGGAACCTATGCAGATTGGGACCACCAGACCTTCACTTACTCCCAAAGAGCATAAGAGAAGAAGGGAGTATGTGCCTATTGTGCCTATTGTGGCTCTGATCAGCATCAAATCCCGAATTGCACCGAGATTCCTTCTCGGAAATCGGGAAACGAACACCCTCGGTCGTTGGAGGGACGGGACACCGAGGGGTTTCATCTAGTGCCTATGTTTCGCTGTCTGTAGCCCCAACTAACCAGTCAGAAGACTCAAGACTCATGATACTCAAGGTCACGCTTTGTGTGAATCAGCGCCAAGTGGAAGCACTGGCTCTTTTAGACTGTGGTGCTGCAGGAAATTTCATCGATACCATTTGGGCCAACAAGGTAGGGTTACAGAGAGTGGATAGAAAGGAAGACCAGAAGGTAGAAGGGGTAGATGGTAGCCCGCTAAGCTCTGGGCCCATTACTCAAACCACCGAACGTCTTCGTCTTCTGGTTCACCAACATTCAGAGGAGATTCAGTTTGGCATTATCAAAGCAGCACATTTTCCTGTGATTCTCACCATCACTTGGCTGCGAAAACACAACCCAGTAATTGACTGGTCTACTAACAGCTTGAGTTTTGAGTCTCTTTACTGCAAGAAGAATTGTTTTTGTAATCTCCTTTATCTGGAAGCAAGAACTCGCACTCCACCTCCGACAGATACCATTGGGGTCCATTCACTTCCCATTGGGCTGGTGGAATTTGAAACAGTCTTTGCTGACACCACACCAATGGAATTACCACCCCATCATCCAGAAGATTGCTCCATCGACCTAACTCCCAATGCTCTAGTGCCCTTTGGTCGCATGTTTGCCTTATCCCAACTGGAGAAGAAGGTCCTTTGCTTATATCTGGACGAGAATCTACAAAACGGTCTCATTAGACCTTCCAAATCCCCCGCTGGGGCTCTACTTTTCTTCATACCCAAGAAAGACCCCAAAGATCTCAGACCTTGCATAGATTACCTAGGGTTGAATAAGGTGACGAAACGGGATGGATATCCCATGCCTCGCACATCTGACATCATTGAGGCAGTTCAGGGTGCCAAAATCTTCACGAAGTTAGACCTCCGCAGCGCCTACCATTTATTGAGAATCCATTCCAGCGATGAATGGAAAACAGCATTCCACACTCCATTCGGCCTATTTGAGTATCATGTGATGCCCTTTGGGTTCTCTGGTAGTTCAAGGAGAATGGAGTAACAATAGACCAGAGTCCACCTGAGGAGGTAGAAGTATCAGGTACCAAAGCCAAGGAATAGACATAATGCGGTCCAAATACAGTTCAGAGGTCCAAAGCCAAAACCAAGGGATAAGCCAAAAGCAGTCCTATTAAAGTTCCAGGGTCAATGCAATCTAAATACAAATCCAGTCCAAGAATATAACCAGGCGACAAATCCAGAAAGGGCAAATCCGCTGCACAGAAGTTCCAGTAATACAAAGTCCAGGGTCCAAAATCCGTAGTAGTCCGAATTCGCCAGGAGAATGTAGCCACATGCTGCTGAACAGCTGAAAAGCTCTGCATGAATGAGCAGAGCAGTTTTTATGCCAGCATTTCCTGGTCACGTGACTCCCGTGTGGGAATCGCGTGAGCACGAGGCTGAGTGTGACCATGTGACTGCCTCTTTGTGAAAGCGTGAGGATTGCTGTGGTCATGTGACCGCTTCCTCGCAGTCGTTCTTGCAGGACGGCAGAATGAAGGGCGGAGCGTTCGCTGACACAAACGCCATGGCAACCCCCCAAACACCGACTTTTCCAGCGCCAGGGGTGCCACCACGCGTGACCGCCGGCCCCAAGGCGAGCACGAGCACCTCCAAAAGAAGAGTGCGGCTCATGTTGTTGCCGGGACCAGTCCCAGGGCTCGGATCGCTAGCGTGCCTTGTCTCGGGTGAGTTGTGCGAGCGTGAGTGTGTGCTTGCATGCATGACAAGGCACCTGCTGCAGGGAAGTTTGCATCCTTTTACCATTAGAACTGAGCATAAGAACGTACAGGTTCTCCAGAATATGGATTGCGTAAACTCAAAACAGGCCCGCTGGGCTCATTTTTTTGCTCAGTATGATTTTCGTATAAGCTTTATTCCTGGAAGCCAAAACACTCTAGCAGACACTTTGTCCCGCAAAAGAGACCACTCAGGTCCCTATTGTCCTCCCTTAGAGAAGCTTTTTCCAGGAACCAGAGTGATAAATCAAATCTCAACTTTCTTACAACAGGTCAAAGAAGCCACTGTATCTATGACTCCCATTCCTCCCAGGGAAGGGATCGTTGAGAGAGAGGGTCTGTGGTTTAAAGTGCATCGATTATACATACCCACGGAATCCCTACGCCGTCAGGTTTTGTTTTGGTGTCATGACCATAAGATTGCAGGACATCGAGGTCAAGCTGGTACGATGAATCTCATTCGCCGTACCTTTTATTGGTCTGAAATAAGGGCTGATGTCATTTGATACATTAAATCATGCAGAGTGTGCAATCAGAGCAAGAATAGCACTTCCAAACCTTTGGGTCTATTAGAGCAGAGGCCTGTTCCGGATTGCCCTTGGAGTCATATCTCCACAGACTTTATTGTCGATTTACCCAAGTCCCAGAACTGTACTTGTATAATGGTCACTGTTGACAATTTGAGTAAACTAACTCATTTCTCCCGACTACCTGGAGCTCCTACTGCCATAGAAATGGTGGTAGTTTTTGTCAGAGACATTTTCCGGTTACATGGTCTTCCAGAAAAGATCATTTCTTTCAGAGGAAGTCAGTATATTTCCAAGTTTTGGTCTACACTGTGTCAAGAGTTGGGTATAGAGTGCGCATTATACTCCGGATTCCACCCACAAACTAATGGGCAGACAGAGAGACTTAATGGTACTCTGGAACAATACCTTCGTAGTTACATCAATTGAGGACAAGATGATTGGGCTTCCTTGCTTCCTACAGCGGAGCTCACCTTTACCATCTCTCGTCACTCAGCCACTGGGCTCACCCCGTTTTTCTGTACCAATGGACTCCATCCCTGCACTTTCCTACCTAATTGGACCAGGCAGTCAAAGATACCTGCAGTAGGAGATTCCTTATCCAGAATCCAAGAAGCTCATCAAACGGCAAAGGCCAGTCTCGAAGACAGTCAATGGTCGTACAAGGCCCAAGCTAACCGCCACTGCTTGCAGGTGCCGGAATGGAAGGTGGGCACGAGGGTATGGCTCTGCACTAAATTTTTGCCACAATGGACTCGCCCCTCTAAGCTGTCACCTCGCTTTATTGGTCCGTATACCATTTTGGCTAAAATCAATTCTGTTGCCTATCGTCTCAAACTTCCCCCTTGTTTACAACAAGTTCATCCTGTATTTCACTCCTCCTTACCTAGGGAGGCTACATCTGCATTTCCTCTTCACGCTCCTCCACTAAGGGCTCCTTCTTCTGCTGATACCGTGCCGGAATACGAGGTATCCCAAATCATGGATTCTCGGTATCAGAGGGGTCATCTTGAGTATCTGGTACATTGGAAGGGGTACCCAGAAGCAGAGGATTCATGGGAACCTTCTTCATACATACAAGCCCCATTCCTACTTAGAAGGTTCCACCAGGCTCATCCTGGCAAGCCAGGAGGCTCGTACTGTCAAGCGCCTCACTTTGTGCCGCCTGCTGCCCCAGGGTCATTTACGAGGTGGCCATTATGGGTGCCACCACGTATCTTCTGTGCATACTGTAGCAGTCTAATTGTTTTCTCGTAGTGTTCAGGGAGGCTTATAGTCCATGCCCTCCCTGCGCGCTGCGCGTTGCAACCGCTTCAGTTCTGGGTTTCTTTCCGAGCCTGTAGCGTCTTTGGTTTGCTGCGCTAAGTTTTCCACTTTACCTTACCCACATTGGGTATTCCTTCTTGCTCTTGCTCATTACTTTCTCTTGGCCTTGCTGCTTGCCTTGTTTTCCTTTGTTCTGTTTGCCGTCTCTCTCTCTCTCTCTCTCTCTCTCTCTCTCTCTCTCTCTCTCTCTCTCTCTCTCGCTTGTCCCACTTTCTCTTACCTGGCATCTCTGGGTTTCTTCCTTGAAGTCCTACTTTTCGGTGTGCATTTTTCACCGCTTCTAGTTCCTGTGTTGCTCTGTTGTTCTGGAAGGTCTTCCCCGTCATCGGTCCGGATTTCATTCGAGTCTGCGGAGCCCATCTTCCATTTCCGATTCTTGGTTGTCAGGTGAGGAGGAGGTTGAAGAGGGGAGGTCAGGATCTTGGGAGTCTTCAGCCCGGGGGGTTTGACAATAAGACAGAATATCTGTTCTTTCACGGAAGAAAGAAAAATATTCCTTTTAAAAGAATAAAACAATGTGAATTTTTGGATACATTTCAAGAAGACTACACATACGATGTGCAATGCTCATTGTTATCCTTTTAAAGGAAGATTTTGTTAACTGTGCTGTACTTTATTCAGTGAAAGAACAGATATTCTTAAATTTGGGGACTTTTTTTGTGTCTATTTGCAGATCAAGAGATTGGTGTTAAAAAGAATGGTAAAAAGAACAACTTTTAAATGTAATCTTTTCTGTCAATAATCTAGATTTGAATGCCTTGCAGGACTGATCTGCTTACGTTTGATGCAATAATGCTGGCAATGTGCAGTCTTCGTTTTGCTGTTTAAACGCAAAAGTATTGATATATTTTTTAAATGGCTCAACCCCCATAGCAATGCTTTGAACGTGCCTGGGCTGGGAAATATAAAAGTTGTAGAACGTGTAGCAGCCTGTATATCAATCTTGCAAAATAAGGGACATATGTGGGAGCTCTAAAATGGAGTATCAAACGCGCAAAAAGGTGTGTGTTTAGTAAAAGTCAATTTTCTTTTATATTTGGATGTAAAACATAAAACTCATTTTTGTAATACTTGGAGGGGACAATTCTTAAAAACAAAATATTGTTTTGATTCAATAGAAATGTTTTTTTCTACATGGGGGTGGGAGAGAATAAAGCATGGAAATTGTGTGTTTTCAAATATATTGATGACATTTTATTGTAGGTGATGTCATACCAAATCTGTTTTATTGATAAATGCATGTCATTTTCTGCTATGTTTGCTTAAAACCTGTTTGTCTTTTTGTAAATCCGTATACTGGAACTGCTGAACAGTGCAGATCTACCCCTGAAGTACATGTCCAAACGGAAAGACCAATGTGTGCATCAGGAGGTTGGGCTTGCCTTACATGGGATGCACGCTGTTCCCTGAATATGAGTACTCTTCAGCACACTGAGGGCCCTTGATTGTTAACGCACAATTGGCATGGCGAAACAAATTGCGTAGTGATATGTAGATGATGGATTTTCGTGGTCAAATATGAAGGTCTTCAATGACTTTGTGGTGCACAACACATTCCATCAACTCTGTTTCCAGTTACCAAGAGCGGCAGAAGGAGGAGTTTCAGGTACAAATTCCATTAGACCGACTGCGTTACGACGTGCATATCAGTACACGCACAGTACTGTAGACAGGCTGAGCAGTGCAGGTTTGTGTTGCTGTAGTCCCTCCATGAATGTTTTGACACCGGATCATGGGTACGTGTGATGACCCTGCGAAGCACACACACACACACCCACACACGGGTGAGTAGCAGTTCGGAATCACAGGCATGTTGCTTGCTGATTCTGAGATACATGTGCCTGTTAGTGAAAACCTGCTCTTAGACCTGTGTGGTACAAGAGCCATGTGTGCATAGTGTTGTGTGGAAATCCCAGCAATATCATGCCATTCTATACAGCTCTATACCAGAATTTCAGAGCCAATACTGTCTTGTGGTTAAAATCCACTGACCACTAACTGCACGATTGTGTAACCGAAGCCAACTCGTAACTCCCACTTGCTAATCCCATGATGGTAACTTCACCTCTATGTACAATACCTGTAATATCTGTAAATATATATACTGCTTTGTATAATAATGTATGGTAATGTATTGCATTTTATGACTCACTGTAACTAAGCTTCGCATATTCTTGTATCTGTTGGGCCCTGATATCCTTGGGTCTGGTATGCATTAGAAATAATAAAACAAACAAACAAACAAGCTGAGTTGCTGGGTAATCTGGCTCGGTGGTGTAAGCATCCCAAGATGTTGGGTATTACTTTCTATAGGATTCTCAAGAAACAGTGTTGTGCGGTGTCATGGAAAGTGTGAGATTGCATTTAAATGTAGCACATGCACAGACGTGCCGGAATGTACACAGCTTCAACCAGGACACATTGCTGTTATCATTCTCCCTGTTTGTGTATATATATCCGTGGCGTACCCATCTTGACCACGTGCTGCAGCGTAGACTGGACTGGACAAACAGCAAGAGATTGGCTTTCCGCACGATTTATCACTTCTGAAGTTTCGATTAGCGCGCGACAGCTAGTCATCACTTAATTGTGCATTCTTCAGGGCCATAGCAGTAAAGCACAGTGAAGCACTTCACCTTCAATTTCCATAGCTTGCCTTGTGTAGTGATGCTGTTAGTCAATTACTGAAGCTGAATAAGCTGCATCATTACATGCTAAAATACAAAAAGTTATTTTTTCAACTAAATGACAACAATGCAAGATTACGTTCTGTGCATGCAACAGTGAACACCTCAATTATTCACAATTAAGGCATCAGAACATTGACATATAAAAGCCAACAAAGCCCTCATCAACACCAAACCGAGAACATGGAGGACTTTTAATAAGATGATGTCACAACATCTGGGAGGTTTTGTCATCTTCTCTCAACTAGCGCAGCCCAACCACATCAGAAAATGTCCTTTAGCGGCATTAAGGACTAAATGCTTTTGGACTCCCGTGATCCTTTGAAGTCCTCATTTTAAAGCGCTGCCTCGGCGAGCTGAACCTGTGCAGTCCCCTTTTGAGCGGCTGCGAGTTGATTAGATCTATTTCAGCCGAGGAGTGGTAATGGGCGCCTCTCTGTGAAGCTGCTTAGCCTCTGCTCCCCTGGCAGCTGGAGGAGCCGGAATTAATCAGGTCTGCTGGGGGACTTCTACAGCATCTCCGCAGGCCCGCGACTCTGGAATCATTTACGACAGAATCGTACTGTCAACTCTTTGTCATCTGGGCTTTTGATTATGCCGTCTTTCTTCTGAAAAATGGAAATGGGCGACAGATTATCCTAACGCCGACTTTCACAGGTTGCTGGTTGATGGTCTATTATTGTCCTTTGTACGTCTGACAAACGAATGGAGGTGTGCGCCAGGCATTCTGGGGCGGCCAGAGGAGGCCACATCAACCAACAGTAAAGGATACAGGAATGTGTCATTCTAATTAAGGGACTTCCATCTAATGGACTGAATACAGAGTGGAGACTTTTCATTGTGTGGTTCTGCGTTTCACAACAAATGCTAATCATTAAACTCAACCAGTACCAGCCAAATGATCCAATGTCGTGTATGCTACCGCCACACAGTCCTGCCCTACCAATCAGCCGCACATTGTGGGACCATAGGGAAAGACATAACTGGATGAACACAACTGCATAGACTAATCACCACGATTTGGGACAGTTCAACAGTTCCACACAGTGGTGTGTCATGGGGGCGGAAGGAGGGGGGGGGGGGAAGGTGCACAAGCTGCCCCCGCCCAGGCTCTTTTGAAAGACGGACACCAGGACTTTTGTCAGCAGGACACTTCTCCCATTCATCACCTCATTGAGGGTGCCCAACGGGAAAGGTGTCCCGCTGGGAGGACAATGTGTGCTGAGCAGTTCCTGCTCAGAACGCTCTTTGTCCTGGCAGCAGGACGGACACCTTACCCTTTCTGAACAGGAGAGGTGACCTGCTGCCAGGACAATGTCCCAAGGAGCTTCGGGTAGCAGAGGGGCTCTCATGTTGCTCTGTGTCAACAGAGCATTTCAATGTGAGCCATTAGGCACTGATAGGAGGGAGGGAGACTATTAGCAGGGACTTTTATCCCTATAGAAATGTGCATGGGAGGGAGTGATCAGCAATGAGAAGGAAATGGTGCATAATGTTGCATGCTTTATTTATTTATTTGTGTGTGTGTTTTTTTTTTTGTTAAACACGCTTAATACCTCAGTGAAATAATGACTATGGCTTTACCCAAGCGGGATTTGTTAGGCTCACATTAACCTGCGTAATGCTATTGCTCAACATATTTCTACGATGATGTATGCAATGTAGAGCTAATTACAAAAGGATAGTTTATTATGTAATGTGCTTCGCTTCCAAGGCATTGCTACAAATACAGTATTATTTAAGCACATAAAATGCAAAACGAAACCTTAATACATATCTTTATCAACTAAACCTGTGAAGATGTGGTCAGTTGCTCACATTTTCCACATCCCAGTTGCACCATTTAACCAAAGTGTGTGATCCTGGGCAGATCTGCAGCTCTGTAAGTGTTTTACTCAGTAAGTGTTTTACTTCAGAGTGCATGTTAATATATCATGCTGTTATTTAAAAAAAAGCCTGACTATAGAGTTGCTCCATATATAACAATCGTGCACTATTTTGAACCACAAAGTTATTTGACACTTGGCTTACTTATGGCAACTTATTCTAAAGTCACTTCCATGGTGCCTCCAAGTATCAAAGACTGATGCAATGTCCTTTTTTGTGAAGTCATGTTTGTTGGTGCAATCCATATGCAAATTAGGAGGTTTGTATGTATTTTGCCCCAGAGCCCCTGGACAGAGCTCTAATAGATGAGCTCCCTGCATCTGTAATTATGTATAGTTTAATTGTTTTGGTTATGTGGTAAAATGCCATTTATTTATTCGTATTTGTTAAGCGCACAGAGTCAGCCCTGGGCATCGTGGCGCTGCTTACAGAAATAGCGCTGGTTACAGAAATAGCGCAACTTAGTTACAACATAGAGGCATACAAGCATACAGGTTTAGACAATAACAATATTTAGCAATGTGTGCCTGTTTGGCTGTAGGTAGAGGAAATTTAGTTAAAGAGAGAGGTTTTGAGTTTTTTTCTAAATGCTGTGAGGGAGCCTTCTGCTCTTAGAGCGTGGGGAAGATTGTTCCAGAGTCTGGGTGCTATGTAGGGGAAACCCTGCCCTCCTGCTGTATTCATATTGATGTGTGGTACAGTGAGTTGGTTAGTGTAGCAAAGTCTGGTAGGTCTGGATGAGGTCGGTCTGAGAATAGTGTCTGAGAGATATGATGGTGCAGTGTGGTAGATACATTTGTGGGTAGTAGTCAGTACCTTGAAGGTGATGCGGTATTTGACAGCGAGCCAGTGAACAGATTGTCTTGCAAGTGAGATGTGGTCTCTTTTGGAGATGCTTAAGGCTGCTCTTAGAGCGTTATTTTGAGTGACCTGAAATTCGTTTAGGTTTTTTTCAGAGGTGCCAGCTAGGAGTGCATTACAATTGTCAAGTTAGCGCCTATGGTAGCTCTTGCTATTGATAGACAGTTTTCTTTGGAGAGCAATGGTTTGATGGCGTTGATGAATTTGGTGCTTAGTGCAGATGCGGAGACAATGGCACTAACTTGTTTGTCCATAGGCAAGGTTGCATCAATGTAGACCCCTAGCGATTTCACAGAAGATAGGACTGGGATAGTGCAGTTGTCAATGTTGAAATTGGCATAGCGACTATCTAGCCTGGCCAGTGTGGATTTTTGGCCGAGGATAAGGATTTCAGTCTTATCCCTGTTAAGACATAGGCCGTTAGTGGCCACCCAGGCTTTAATGGTGGCATATATATGTTTTAGAGCCAAGGCGTCTGTGTGGTGTCAAGTGTCTTGACCCACGTTTGAATTATTAGGCTTCAACATTTGGTGCTGTGGGCTTAGAAAATCCAAGATGGCCGAAAAGCCCACATTTGCACCAGAATCCAGGAAAACCGCGCAGTTTTACGCACACCAAAATGGTCGCCTGACCTGCCACCCACCAGTGCGAGCGTGATGGGCCAGAAGTGCCATGAGTGAAACGTGGTGCCAAAGGAAAAACAGCAGTGCCGGTTAGCTAAAAAAACGCTTTGAAATCACATTTGTTTCTCTGAAATGCAAGCTAAAAATGCCTATTTTAAACATTGCAAGATATTAAAAAATCTCACTGAACACCAGCAGACATTTGGCAGAATGTAGTCTTGTGTGCATACAAAATCTTGAAAGATGAAGAGCCTAAAGCAATGTTTATAACAAAACTGGCTGAGCTGTGGATGTCAGCAGCTTAAGTGAAATTGGATTTAAAACCACTAAAATCAAAATGTTTAAAATAAATGACTGACCTACTTTTGAGTGTCACATAGGTTGCAACTGTTTAAATGTCATAGTTTTGAACTTAGAATCAGCATTCTAGCTGCATGTGTAAAAATTGTAAGTTTGATTTTAATGAAGAAAACTGGAACAAAAGTGACATTTAGCTGAAGCCTGGCTTGAAGAGATGAATTCTGCCCGGCACCTACCCCGACAGGAGTTGAAACTTGCCCAGCAACTGCATTCACATGCCTGGCTGCCTTCTGCTGTTCCCACCAAAAGGAGATTACACCTCTCTGATTGAATCAGGGGAGGAGCACCTGGGAGTAGGGAAACAGAACAATTAACTTCCCTTTGCTCCAGGCAAATGCTAAATCAGGGGTGGTAAATGGCTTCCTCTTGGAAGAAACTGGGAAGAGCAGTGCCTCTGTGAGCAAGCTGAGCTTGGAGGCGGGGACAGACAGAAATTCCCCACTGTGCTTTGGAACCTAAACCACACCCATCTGGGCCAGAGCATAATTTGAAAAAGATGGATAATTCATAGTATATAACTGTCAAAATGATATAAATAATATCATCATTCCTGTGATTTTTCTGTGCACATTTTAAGAGGTGTTAGGACTCTGTGGTATGTTCTGGGGAGTAGTAGCGGAAAATAGGGTGTTACTCCGAATGTCTGTATGTTATAAATCTGACGCTTTATCATCTGATGCCCATAATCCTTGCGCACGTTTGTGTAAATTCTGGAAAAGTTTAGAGGTTGTGTTCTTGATGAAAAGGGCAGAATTCTGTTAGAAGTGGACAAGACATCTTACAAGGACAGGGATCGGATTGTTCGGTGCTACAGAAAATATGTTAAGTGGACATATAATATTAGAACAATTGTACATAGATAAATATGCATTTGGATCAAAAATAGATTTGTGTGCAAAGTGACAAGGGGAGGATCCTCTGACCCATAAACATACCTCATCACGATGACGCTCCATTTCCTTCCCCCAATCAAGGGAGAGAGGAGAACCTGGCAATGATAAGTTGTGAGGGGCAGGATTAGTTATGCCCACGCACACACCCACTTTCTAAAGACATAAAAGGAGTCATTGAGACCCAGGTAGAGACATTCACTTTTCCAGTTCAAACTGATTTCTTGTGAAGCATTTTGCCGGACCAGACAATCTCCAGAGACCAGAACTTAGAATCCAGACTCCAGAACTTGCAGCAGAGAGGCCTAGTCCAAAAGCTGAATCCTTCTCAGCAGGCCTCAGAATCCAGCAACCTAACCAAACTATTCAACAGCCGGGCGAGCTGTTTGATTCTGGCTAGAACCCTTTGCCAGAACCCAGAATGCAGTGCTGTATCCAGAGAGACCCAGACCAGACCGCTGTGCAGTGCCGAGACCAGAACCAGAGATCCAGAAACTCAGACCAGACCCAGACCAGATCGCTGTGAGCAGAACCAGTGCCAGAGACGGTCCTGTGGAGAGAGAACCGCAGCCAACCTGACCAGATCTTGATGGCCTATTTCAAATTTATAGTGTGAGTACCCAGCCAGAACTGTGCATAGTCATCTATTAGTTTAAAATAAGCTTATCCCATCCAATTCAACCTGCCTAGAACTGCATAGAAATCATGTGTCCATTCTGTGATTTCAAACCTGTGAAAGTGTCAAGTGCCATTCTGAATCATTATTTCATTTCTGAAAATCTACCTCCACAAAATTGTCCGTATCTTTGGAACCGCATATGCTAGGAACGAGATTTCATTTTTAAGCTAAGAATCAAAGCTTTCCAACAAGCCCTAAACTGACTTTCTACTCCTTATAGTTTTTCCGTAATCGTGCTCGACACACTCGGAAAAAGTGCTGCGAATTGAAAACTAGCTCAAACTTCTTCACCTGTCAAAAATAGCTGTCTTTTGCTTGCATTGCTGAAATTCGTTTTCAACCTGATAATCCCTCATGAATCATTGCTAGTGTAGACCTGAAATAATTCAAAGTAGCTGTCACCTACCCTGAATCTCCTATAGGGAATTAAAATCATTTTTAGCATATTTTCTAGATAGAGTGAAGGCAGAGAGCAACAAACTGATTCTGAAAGACCTGGATACCCAGACAGAATTTGAGGAAGAACGGCAGAAAGCTGGTGCCTTTCAAAGGCAGAGGGACGACCTGGCGGCACAGATGCAGGCTCTTAGCCAGGAAAGGGACACCTTAGGCCAGGAAGTCTGCCGATTAAAAGAAAAAATTAAAGAAAATCACTTGGCCCTCCAGGGACTGGGTGACATCCAAAAAGAGCATAAGAACTTGTTAGAGCATACCAGGAGGGTGGAAGATGCTCTGGCAAGAAAGGAGCAGGCCAGTAGGGATGGGACTCAGGAGGTAATCCTCCTGAAGCAAAGACTGGCCCAGTACTCCAGGACCAACCAGGAGGCACAGAGAGAAAATGAAGCTCTTTGTCAGCACAATGATAGGCTCCAGCAACAAGTTGCCATGCAGGAGAGACTCATAGAGTCTAGTAAGGCCTTAACTGAGGAACTGAAAGCGTAGGCTCTTGCATTGCAACAGGGAGCAGGGGCTGATAGAGATGAGGTTCGCTGGGAAAGGGAAACACCTGAGCATAACCTCAGGAGCCGTAGTACCAGAGGCCTTCATCCATCCCAGTCCCTGGACTCTGCCACCAGCATGTCCCCTGGCGCACAGGAGCCCAGGGCCACAGGGATGGCAGATTAATATCCAGCCAAACGTATGGGGCTCATAGGCCAGTACCACCCAGGAATGGATGGGCAGGCATCCGGGTATGGGCACCTAAGTACAGTGCAATTTAGGGGGGAACCCCAGGAGAGTAGGCCCACTAAGGGCATCCTGAAAACCTCTGCCCAGTTAGGTCCTTGCTGCCATCCAATCCTGGCAGCAAGGAGGGATCTGAAGACTCCTCTGAGCGTCACAGGACACAGGAGACCAGGTTCCCACATTCTGCCAGCCATTCCCAGCCTCGCAGAATCCGGGAAAACCTGGAAGATCAGACAGGCACCTCTGGGAGCAGTGCTTCTGAGTCAGAGGATGAATGGACCAGGATTACCCGAACCAAAAAGGCCAATAAGGCAAAAAGGGCCTTGCTTAAGGACCCCTTAAAACAGATTAAGGCAATAAGAGTGTCATCACCCCTTATCACAAGAACGCCAAGTATTCTGTTTGGGAACACTTGGAGCTTTACGAGCAAATGATGGAGACTTTCCATTTGAAGCACTGCAGTAGCTGCATTCAGTATGTCAAATGGACATTCTCCTCAGAATACTCCAGTTTCTTTGCGGGGCTGGAGGACCAAAACCATTCAAGATGGTCCACATATGGGGTGGCCATCTTGAAACATTTTTCTGTTCACAGAAATCCCCAAGAGGCTCGCAAAGCAGCCTACAATTTGCAATGTGGGAGGATCAGGCCCCACAAGAATTTGTGCAGGAATTGAACCGTGCCTTTGCGCAGACTACTAAAAGGGTGCGCACGGAGAGTAAAGAGTTTGTAAATACGTTTTTCCATGCCTTGCCCAAATACATCATGACCCAGCTAGTGAGAGATTTTCATGAGAAAAGGTCACTAGACTGGGTCATTGAACAGGCTACCCGGATCTATGAGGTGCAGAAACCCATAGAAAATAAAAATAACGCTCAGAAAAGCCCCAAATCGACCAGCACCCCTGCTGCCTCCAAGGTGGCAGAGGTAAAGGTTGCCCCATTTTAGATTTGGAGATGGGGGGCCTAAAAACCTGCCTGCACCGAATAATTCTCAGCCCAGAAGGCCCTCGGACCAGTCACAGACAGGGAGTCAAGGAGGTAGTCCCACAAATTGGGTCCCTCGCTCCCCTGACTATGTAAGTCCCCGCTACAAAGGAAACCGACCTATCCTGAGGTATGTGTGGACTCCTCCAGCCCAAGTGGGGGGATCCAACCAGGCACCCAACCCAGGGAACTTCCCTCCTAACTTCCCATAGGAAGGCAGAAATTCACCAAACCCTGGGCAGAACTTTTTCCCCAGGTATCCACCCAACTTCCAGACCCCAAATCATCCATCCTTCTTTCCCCAATTCCCTGAGCCCAGACCACCTAATCCGGGAGAGGAAGGTCAAGGGTGGAGGGGTACCCAAATCTTCCCAACCCGGGGTACTACCAGAGAAGGGATAGCTACCCTTCCTGGGATCAGCTCAGGGGAGAAAATAGAACCCTGTATCTGCCTGAGCGGGTTTTACAGTTAGAGCGCCAGGTCCAAAATATGGCACGGGATCTGGGTCACATGCTGAGGGCTCAACAGAACCCTCAGATGAGCATGCTGGCGCAGAATGCCCCAAACTCAGGGCCTGGTGCTCCAGAACAATGACGGGGGCAGCACCCCGATAACCCACCGGTTCCCATGGAGGAGGCACAAAGGGAATGGGGGTATAAAGCCTTGGAGGAAGCTTCCTTCCCCACTTGTAAACAGCCCCTGGAAACCCAGGAACCGGAAACAAAATCTCCTACCCCTGAAAGTCTGCCACCCAAGGAGCAGAGAGGAGGTATGAGAAACAAAGGACCCAAACAGACCCATTTTGTGGAGGAGGTACAGGTCTTCCAATTTGAGGGAGAGGGATCCTTAGAGGATCCTGGGAAAGGATCTTCTCCTTCAGAGATGGGGGAACTCCTCCCAAAGAAAAATGGGTCCCAAGGGATTCCAATCCAGACTGGGTAGATGTGGGGATTGAGCTGTAGCCTCCCATCATTCTATCCCAGAACCATCAATACCGAAAACCCCTGGTTCAAACCCATCCTGGTGACTGCCTCCAAAAGGGGGGGGGGCGGCCCAGAACCAGAACCAGGGGAACCCAAAACCGCATTTATAGACTGGGTAGATGTGGGGATTGAGCTGTCACCGCCGATCAATCTATCCCAGAACCAACAATACCGAAAACCCCTGGTTCAAACCCATCCTGGTGACTGCCTCCAAAAAGGGAGGGGGGGGCGGCCCAGAACCGGAACCAGGGGAACCCAAAACCGCATCACTATCCAATTGCCAACTTTTTCTTTCAGATTTCCAAAACTCCCTGCCGAACTCTGCCCAAATCTCTTCTCTCTCAATGTCCAAAACCAGAAAATTAGGCCACCAGTTGTCCAAAAATGTGCATTATCTGTGCCCCCTTGAGGAGAAGGAGGGAAGATACTATACCCCGGTACAAGTACAGGGGCAAGGTACAATTTTGGCACTGGTGGACACTGAATCCCAAGCTACCCTTCTGTCCAAAAGGGCCTTTGATGAACTAAATGCAGGAAGGGGGGAGAATTACCGAATTCCTCTCACCTCTCTTCCTGCACAACTTCAGAACTTTGACGGGAAGGAAATTCCTGTCGAGGGGACTTTAGATTTGGACATCAAAATTGGGCGACAGAAGGTGAAACACCCGGTCATAGTAGTGACTCCAGAGGGCACCCCTTGTTTACTCGGGAATGACCTCCTGAGAAGGTTGTCACCCCTAATAGATTGCGTAAACAAGGTCCTCTGGACCCAGACTAGCTGACCAATAAAATTAAAACATAGCGTCAACCATGTTAGTTTAAATGGCACCTGCCACATGGTTGAACACAAATCTGACCAAGTAGAATTTCACTTCCAGAACAACCAAATTCCAGATGTGACAGTGATAGCAGTAGGACAACAGACTGGTGAAGGGGGTCCCCTCTATTTCTGAAAATCAACCTTCCTTCCACTTTAAGGTGGTATTCCACACTGGAAGGAAACACTCTGAAATTCTTTACTAATCCACAATCCGACATTCCCACTCCAATAGTAAAGAAAGATGTGAAATCAGCTCAGAGCCTGGCTGATATTCAGCAAATTGGAGAGAAGTTGTTCATCCTTGTTCAGTTAAATGATGGGAAGGACTCTGTTCTCACCCGAGTGTGTGGGAACAACTGTAAGAGCTTCATCGGCGAAGCCATGTTACTCCAACTCCCAAAAGATCCAGCCATTCCCACATTCAAACTGATAGACAAATGGGAAATGGATCTGGAAACACCCAATACCAAACATCTCCTGCCAAGCAGGTGTATGCTCAAAATCTCCATTGGCAACAAGAGCATAGTCCATAATTGTTGGGTCGTGCGAGACATCACTGCCGCCTTTTACTTAGGCAGGAACATTCTCAATCACTTTGCCATTAGTTTGGACCTAATAAACATCAAAGCTTGGTCCCAATTAGCGGATAATCCCATGGGCTTTGATGATCCATAAAAAACATTTAGGTCAGCTCAATTGCTACCTTATGAAGTTGAAATTCAGATTAAAGAGGAAGTCACCATCCCATAAAGGACCTGACAATTCTCCCTGGAAGTGAAAGTTAAAAGAGGACAACATTTGAAAAATCCTGATGCTTATATTCATCTAAATGCTTCTCTCCAACAGCAACGGTTGGGGTAAACCCAACACCATTAGTCAAGATAGAACATGACACCATTCCAATAGAGGTGGATAACAGCGATTTAAAGAGTATTACTCTAGCCGCAGGCACCATTATTGGAATGGCGGTTGATTTAGGAAATGAAATGTTAGGACCAATCCCCAAGGACTGTTTTGACAGTGACAGTGATGACAACCCAACACCAGACAGGATCTTTAGCCGGCATGGGGGGAACTTCCTGGTGTACACTTCCTGCCCTTATGGTAAGGAAGATGTGACTTATGACTTCAGAAGGGATGAGGTGATTTTCCAGGTCCATCTGGGCTGCCTTTCCCACCTGAAGCCTCCAGTCCAAATCAGCTCCCTGACCAGGGACTTCTACACCCAGCTGGAGGAGGCCGCTGAGATAGCAAAACCAGAAGTCTTTCCAGGCTTCAGGCAGATGGTGGAAGAGAGAGTCAACCTAGCTGATGCCTGTGTGACTCTGGAACAGAAGCAAAAGTTGAAACAAATTTTCTTGGATTTTCAAGATCTCTTTGCGGTAGACTCATATGACTGTGGTCGCACTGACATCCACACAACAACAATTCCCACGGACCCTGGCATTACTCCAGTGTTTGTGAAGCAATATCGCTTGCCTCTTGCATCCATGGAGTCACTTACTGAAATAATTAAGAACCTTGAGTCCCTGGGAATAATCCGTCCAGTCCACAGCACCTTCAATAATCCGGTGCTGGGAATATTGAAGCCAAACGTCCAGTGGAGACTCTGCTCTGACCTTAGGGAGCTCAACAAACGGGTCCATAATTCCCGATGGCCTCTTCCCTACATTGACCAAGGGCTGGCCCAGATCCAGGGGTCACAGGTATTCACCGCAATAGACCTGACCAATGGGTACTGGACTGTGCCTGTCAGTAGGTAGGACCAATACAAGCTGGCTTTTACCTTTGGGGGCCAGCAGTACACATGGACCCGGACTCCCTTTGGATACCTCAACTCCGGCAATGAATTCAACATTTTCCTACATAAGGCCATGCCTGACCTGGGTGCGAGGGGTAACCTGGCTTATGTAGATGATGTCCTCATCAAAAGTTCATCTGTGTAGGAACACATAGCAGAGATCCGTTATGTTCTGACACAGTTGAGGGCTGCTGGAGCAAAACTTTCCTTTCAGAAAGCGCAGTGGTGTAGAACCCGTGTTAATTTCTTGGGGCATGAGATTACTCCTCAGGGTCTCTGTCCCAGGAAAAGAAAGTGGAAGCACTTCAGAAACTGAAAGACACCACAACTCTGCGGGAACTAAGGAGCCTCCTTGGACTGATTAATTACAGCAGAAAGTTCATTGAGGGCTACGCAGAGATCACCAGACCCCTGATTCATCTCTTGAAGTGGGGGTCAAGTGGGAATGGGATCCAGAACAATCTGAGGCAGTAAGACAGCTTAAAAGAAGCCTCTCACAAGCGCCTTGCCTAGCTTACCCTGTCAGAAACAAGGAGTTTTTTTGGAGACAGGGTTCTCTTATACATGCTTGACTGCAGTATTATATCAAAAGCATGACAAGGTCAATAAAATAATCTCCTATGCGAGCAAAACTTTATCCTCTGTGGAGGAAAAATTCAACGATTGTGAGAAGGCACTCCTAGCAACGGTGTGGGCATTGAAGAATTACCGCCTGTTTATCCAGGGGGAACATATCATAGTGGAGGCTCCACACGAGCCTCTGCAATACCTCCAAAGTGACAGAATCCGAGCCGGAAATGTGAGTAATTCCCAAATTACTTCCTGGATTCTGTCAATGCAAGGCTTTCCTGTGGAGGTCAGATATGGCCAAAACAAGAAGAGTCCCCTCGCGCAAGGTCTGGCTGACTTGCATGATTGTGCCAGAGAAAACTGTCTCGAGGACAAAAGTCTAAAAATCAAGGACAACCTGGAGGCATACCTTAATTCCCCACACAAAGTCTTTGAAGAAGACAAGTGTGAGGGAATGCCCACTGTCTATGTGGATGGATGCTCTTACCATGTTGACAACAACGGGGAAAAAGAACTTGTGGCCGGCGTAGGGAATGCATGGGTGAATGAGTCCCAAGAACCCTCCGCTGGGTACAAAATTGGTCCCCGAAGTAGTCAGGTGGCTGAGTTGATGGCTGTGCATCAGGCCACCCTCACTGTTGTCCAACATCATCTCCACGAACTGGTCATAATCACAGATTCAGATTATGTACAGAACGGGTTCATGGAGCACCTGGTTAATTGGAAAACCAGAGGCATGTTATGTGCTAATAACAAACCCTTGAAACATGGGAAGTTAATTCAAAACATTGATGGTCTGGCACCTCGAACGGGATGACCATCTACTGGAAAAAGATCAAGGGTCATTCCAAAGTAGAGGGACCAGACAAAACTGGAAATGACTTAGCTGATCAGCTGGCCAAAACCGGAGCCATCCAAGGGGATCTAATAGAGATTGAGTCCCTGTTGGAGGAAATCCAGGTCACTGCTATCACTAGGTCCCAGCCAAATGCTCACAATGATCTTTCAACTGCACAATGGAGTAAGGAGACCCCAGATGCTGATTTGATTACGGCGCAGAAGGGGGATCCAATAATTGGTAAGTTTTACAAACACATTGAGGACCCTGAGAACTTTCCCCTGACGGATTCCGATTACATTGGGAAAGAGGACCTTAGAGTGTTGATGAAATGTCCAAAAATGTTCCAGATCCAAGACGGTTTGTTGATAAGGAAATCCCACGCTGGCCATGATCAGTGGGTGGTCCCTACCTCATTCTGAAGCCTGATGTTAAGTCACGCCCATGATGCGGCCACCGCCGGTCATAGGGGGTTTCATACAACACTTGAGATCTTAAGAGAGGTTGCATACTGGCCACACATAGGGCAGGACCTCGACCAATACTTGAAGGGGTGTCTTGTGTGTGCACAAATTCAGCCAACACCCCTCACACTCCGTGTGCCTCTCCAAAAGAGGGGGATGACACTGCCATGGTCAGATTTGCAAGTTGACTTCATAGGCCCCGTGATTCGCTCCTCTAAGGGAAATAAGTACATGTTGACGGTGACATACTTATTTACTAAATGGGTGGAATGTCTGCCGGCCCCAAACTGCAAGGCAGAAACAGCAGCTGCCCTGATGATCAACCACATCTTTTTGTGTTTAAGTCTACCCCCAAAGGATTGAGTCAGACAGAGGTAGCCATTTTACCAGCGAAGTAATGACTTAAATGTGGGAGATACTGGGGGTTAAAAGGCAGCTACATATTGCTTACTGGCCAGCCTCTTCTGGTGCAGTGTAGAGATACAACAGAACCATGATACAACAGAGCATCTTAAAAAAGTTTGTGTCAGATTCTGGGCCAAGTTGGGATATCCGATTACCTCAAGTCCTAATGGCCATCAGATCTACCCCTTCATCTGCAACTAAAATGTCACCGTTTGAGCTGATGACTGGATGCAAGATGGTGCTTCCCCAGCATTTGCTCTACAGGACCCAAGAGCAAACCTTGATCAATGCTTCCACTACTCATGAATATATTGAGAATTTAAGGAAACACCTTCAACATGCTTTTGCCTATGCTCAGCGGAATCTAGAAAGATCAGCCGAGAGTATGAAAACTCACTATGATTTGAAGACTACTAGGAAAGAATACAATGTGGGAGACTGGGTCTATCTATACAATTTCCAAAGGAACCAGGCCAAACAGCGAACATTTCTGCCTACATGGAAGGGACCTTTTGTAATTGTAGACAAGACCTCCCCAGTCGCCTACAAGATCCACATCCCCAAAGGTAGTTTGGCTGAAGGGGAAGACAAGAGGCTCCATATAAATCAGTCAAAGTGTTGCCATCCCAGGCACACTCTGCAGCAACAGGAGAAGTCCTCTGCAATCCCAGAGGGGGCCGCTCCAGAGTAATACCAGTCCAACCCTAAAATATCCCACATATAGCCTATAAAATTCTATGATTCTTGAATGCAAATGTCTCCTGATTTACAAAATGTATATGTTCGCCCCACCATTAATAGTGGTGGGGAAATGTCTACGAATATGTTTCTGCCGCTTTGCTTTGTCATCCTAGGAGAGATGAAACTATGGAGACTGACTAAGGAGGACGACCCGGGGACCGAGAGCAAAGATCTGAGGGGCCCGGAGTACCGCCCATTACTCCCATCAGGACTGGCCAGGAGAACCGATCGATCCACCCTGATGGAGGAAAAGATGCTGAACTTTGCCATCTGTGGAATCGGAAGAAGATGATGCGGACATCCCAGCGCGTGGATCAAAACATCCTTTGCACCGACTCCCCCTCGACTCGAAATCAAAGTGCAGTCTGGTGGGGGGGCTTGTCATGTGTCTTGACCCACGTTTGAATTATTAGGCTACAACATTTGGTGCTGTGGGCTTAGAAAATCCAAGATGGCCGAAAAGCCCACATTTGCGCCAGAATCCAGGAAAACCGCACAGTTTTGCGCACACCAAAATGGTCGCCTGACCTGCCACCCACCAGTGCGAGCGTGATGGGCCAGAAGCACCATGAGTGAAACGTGGTGCCAAAGGAAAAGCAGCAGTGCCGGTTAGCGAAAAAAGCGCTTTGAAATCACATTTGTTTCTCTGAAATGCAAGCTAAAAATGCCTATTTTAAACATTGCAAGTTATTCAAAAATCTCACTGACCACCAGCAGACATTTGGCACAATGTAGTCTTGTGTGCATACAAAATCTGGAAAGATGAAGAGCCTAAAGCAATGTTTATAACAAAACTGGCTGAGCTGCGCATGTCAGCAGCTTAAGTGAAATTGGATTTAAAACCACTAAAATCAAAATGTTTAAAATAAATGAGTGACCTACTTTTGAATGTCACATAGGTTGCAACTGTTTAAATGTCATAGTTTTGAACTTAGAATCAGCGTTCTAGCTGCATGTGTAAAAATTGTAAGTTTGATTTGAATGAAGAAAACTGGAACAAAAGTGACATTTAGCTGAAGCCTGGCTTGAAGAGATGAATTCTGCCCGGCAACTACCCTGACAGGAGTTGAAACTTGCCCAGCAACTGCATTCACATGCCTGGCTGCCTTCTGCTGTTCCCACCAAAAGGAGATTACACCTCTCTGATTGAATCAGGGGAGGAACACCTGGGAGCAGGGAAACAGAACAATGAACTTCCCTTTGCTCCAGGCAAATGCTAAATCAGGGGTTGTAAATGGCTTCCTCTTGGAATAAACTGGGAGGAGCAGTGCCTCTGTGAGCAAGCTGAGCTTGGAGGCGGGGACAGACAGAAATTCCCCCATGTGCTTTGGAACCTAAACCACACCCATCTGGGCCAGAGCATAATTTTAAAAAGATAAAAAGATGGATAATTCATAGTACATAACTGTCAAAATTATATAAATAATATCATCATTCCTGTGATTTTTCTGTGCACAGTTTAAGAGGTGTTAGGACTCTGTGGTATGTTCTGGGGAGTAGTAGCGGAAAATATGGTGTTACTCCGAATGTCTGTATGTTATAAATCTGACTCTTTATCATCTGATGCCTCCTTGCGCACGTATGTGTAAATTCTGGAAAAGTTTAGAGGTTGTGTTCTTGATGAAAAGGGCAGAATTCTGTCAGAAGTGGACACAACATCTTACAAAGACAGGGATCGGATGGTTTGGTGCTACAGAAAATATGTTAACTGGTCATATAATATTAGAACAATTGAACATAGATACATATTCATTTGGATCAAAAATAGATTTGTGTGCAAAGTGACAAGGGGAGGATCCTCTGACCCATAAACATACCTCATCACAATGACACTCCATTTCCTTCCCCCAATCAAGGGAGAGAGGGGAACTTGGCCAATGATAAGTTGTGAGGGGCAGGATTAGTTATGCCCACGCACACACCCACTTTTCCAAAGACATAAAAGGAGTCATTGAGACCCAGGTAGAGACATTCACTTTTCCAGTTCAAACTGATTTCTTGCGCAGCACTTTGCCGGACCAGACAATCTCCAGAGACCAGAACTTAGAATCCAGACTTCAGAACTTGCAGCAGAGAGGCCTAGTTAAAATCTGAATCCTTCTCAGCAGGCCTCAGAATCCAGCAACCTAACCGAACTATTCAACAGCCAGGCGAGCTGTTTGATTCTGGCTGAACCCTGTGCCAGAACCCAGAAAGCAGTGCTGTATCTAGAGAGACCCAGACCAGACCGCTGTGCAGTGCCGAGACCAGAACCAGAGATCCAGAACTGCAGACCAGATCCAGACCAGATCGCTCTGAGCAGAACCAGTGCCGGAGACTGTCCTGTGGAGAGAGAACCGCAGCCACCCTGACCAGATCTTGACAGCTTATTTCAAATTTATAGTGTGAGTACCCAGCCAGAACTGTGCATAGTCATCTATTAGTTTAAAATAAGCTTATCCAATCCAATTCAACCTGCTTAGAACTGCATAGAAATCATGTGTCCATTCTGTGATTTCAAACCTGTGAAAGTGTCAAGTGCCATTCTGAATCATTATTTCATTTCTGAAAATCTACCTCCACAAAATTGTTTGTATCTTTGGAACCGCATATACTAGGAACGTGATTTTTTTAAGCTAAGAATCTAAGCTTACCAACAAGCCCTACACCGACTTTCTACTCCTTATAGTTTTCCCGTAATCGTGCTCGACGCACTCGGGAAAAAGTGCTGCAAATTGAAAACTAGCTCAAACTTCTTCACCTGTCAAAAATAGCTGTCTTTTGCTTACATTGCTGAAATTCGTTTTCAACCTGATAATCCCTCATGAATCATTGCTAGTGTAGACCTGTACTAATTCAAAGTAGCTGTCACCTACCCTGAATCTCCTATAGGGAATTAAAATCATTTTTAGCGTATTTTCACTTCTTTGCAAACCACATGCAAAGTATTTTTGCCTGTGTTTAAAAACATACCGGTTGCTCTAAGCTTGCTAGGGGGGAACTGAATTGGTATTGCATTTGATGGTATTCCTGAAAATTGTGTGCTCTGCTTCCACCTCTTTATTCTTCCTAGGGGGGGAGTGAATTGCCACAAGGGGAAAAGTGATTATATTCTCTCTTGTTGAAACCATATCAGTTTATCTCTGTGCTGCATTCTTTCCATCATTGTTTTTCCTTGAAACAATAAAAGCATTCTCAGCTACTTTATCCTTCCTATACCAACTCCTAAGTGATTACAAAAGTGTGCTAGTGTAATATTATCCATTGTTGATCACTGTCATATTCATAAGTGTGCGATCAAATATTAATTTATTATAAAAGTGTGATATATTATATATTGTTTAATTTTCAAATAAATCTTTTAATTTGCAAAACAAACCTAATTCTTGGGTCAGTGAGGTCAGGGGGATTCAAAGAGAGGGGCGTTATACAAGGGTTTATCATCCAGATTTATGAACTAGTCATACAAATATATAAATAAGGGCTTCCCTTGGGCATCCCAGACTAGGCACTGACTTAGTTGGAGTACTGAATTGAAGTCGCTTAACAGTGATATGAGCCAGTTAGTGGGAGGAGCACTTGGGTGTCGTCTGCATAGTTGGTGTAGACAATCCCAAGGGCATCCAGTTTATCAAAAAGGGGCTTAGTGAATAGGTTGTACAGCGTAGGTGCTTTACAAGAGCCTTGTGGGACACCGCAGTGTATTATGGATGGTGTTGTGTTAGAAGTGTTAGAAAAGACTTTCATGGCCCTCCCTTCAAGAAATGATGTTATCCAGGAGGTAGCTTGGTCAGAGAAGTGTGCAGAGTGGGAGAGATGTGAAGTGAGGGTCTTGTGGTCCACTAGTTCGAATACCACTGAGAGGTCAAGGAGAAGTAGAAGGGCGGGTTTACCTGTGTCCAGTATCTTAGTTATTTGGTTTTTAAGGTCCAGCAGAGAAGTCTCTGTTCCATGACCTTTGCGGAAGCCTGACTGTCTGGTACCTAGGATGGAGTTTGTTTCAAGGTATAGTTGGATTTGGCTGTGTGCCACTTTATCTAAAATCTTGAGAAGGAAAGGGACTGTCGTTATAGTTCTGTAGTTGTTGGGTACCGTGGGGTCGAGAGTGGGCTTTTATAGAAGTGGGCGCACCCATCTTTTTTAAGACTTTCTGGGATGGAGCAGGTCTTGAATGAGGCATTAATGAATGTGGTAGTGAGTGGGGCAAATTGTTCAGCGCAGTCCTTGATTAACTTTGGGGGGCATGTATCGCCTTTGCAGGTCGATGGTTTCAAATCTTTCAGAATGTCCAGGACTTCTAGTTCTGAAACTTCGTTAAAGGCAAATTTGGGGATGTTAATGGTTTTGCTAGAGGATTGAGAATGTGAGTGCCGACTCTGTTTCGGCAGGGTATTGTAGTGGTCACGGATTTTGTTTTGTAGGAGGTCTATTTTGTTGAGCATGGCAGCTTGGATACTGTTGCACCAGCCTTCATCCTTAATGATCTCGTCAGTGGAAGTGGGAGGCACTGTGAGCTCTTTAAAGATGGAGAAGAGTTCTCTTGAGTGGTTCTTCGAGTCTGATATTTGACGGTTGTATGACTCAGATTTGGCATTGAAGATGGCAGTTTTGCATTTTTTTGCGATGTCTTTGAATAAGTCTTTGGTGATGTCACATGGGTTGGCCTGCCAATTTTTAAGTGCTTGGCGCTTGTTGTTACACAGAGTCTGGAGGTCCTCTGTGAACCATGCGTTGGAATGGAAAGACTTTTTTTCTTTTTTTTCTTCTAGAGGAGCAATGGAATTTATAGCATTAGTGAGCGTATCCTTGAGGATGTCTGCTAGAATGTTAGGCTCTTGTGGGAAAGGGGGGGCGAGGCATGGTGTGTTGAGAAGGGGGTGTAAGTTGTCTTCAGTTAATTTTTTGGAGCTTCTGGCTAAGGTGGCAGATTTGTGTACTAGTGTTTTTTTGGTAGGTATTGTGGGGATAGAGAATTGTATGCAGCTGTGATCTGTCCAGGGGAGGAATGTATTGGATGTGATAGAGGAGTTGCAGTTATGGTCGGCCAGCCAATCTAGAGTTCTGCCTTTGGTGTGGGTGGGTGACACGATTTTTTGTGTGAAGTCTAAGTTGGAGAGTTCCTTAAGGAAGGAGATTGCTGTTTTGTCCTTGGGATCGTTATAGCCTAGATTAAGATCACCTAGGAAAGTTTTGGTGGATTTTTTAAAGTTTTCGCTGAGAATGTGCGTGATTTGCCCTTGAAAATCGTCTGGGAGTCCTGGGGGCTGGTAGATGACGTGGATGTTAATGGTGTTGTTGTGAGAGAGGGGTAGTTTGGCCGATAGTATGTCTGCATTCCCTTCCCATGTGCGGGGTGTGGGTCTGATATGATGGATGTCTTTATAGATTAAGGCAACCCGCCACCTGATTTTGTTGGTCTGTCTTGCCTAAGGATGGAGTAGCCTTCTGGCACAGCTAAAGTAATGGCGGGGCCAGAAGCTTCATCTAGACAGGTCTCTGTGATGCAGCAGGTCTAGGTTGAGACTGGAGATGAGCTCATTGATTTCTAAGGCATGGGCAGTGAGCGATCGAGTGTTAAGTAATGCGCATTTGAGTATTGGCGCTACCTGACTTCTGTTAGGAGGCTGCTGTTTTGTTTGTTTTTTCTGCTTGAATTTGGATGGGATGGATGATTTAGGAGTGGGCGTGAAGCTAGTACACGGTGTGAAGACGTGAGGAATGCTGGGCATAAGGTTGTGAGAGCCGGATGTGCGGGAACCTACTCTGTGGTTTCTGTGTGATGTTGGAATATGTTGCAAGGAGAAGGACCTGGGTAGCGTCCGCGTCCTCAGTCTGCACAGTCTGGTGCAACTATTAGGTATGGAGGTGTGAGGATGCGTGGTGTCGGGACTAGAGTGAGATGGTGTGGAGTTTGTGTTGGACGGCGTCATGATGCTGGAGCTAGGTAAGCAAGAGTGTAGATACTGTCGTCCATATATTGCGGTGGCGAGAAGTGTGCCTATGAGTAGTAGAGTGTTAATCTAGTGGTGCAGCCCTGGTAACATGCTGGAGTACTTTGTTGTGCACTTGCAGGGTGACGGGATGGAGCAGCAGTGGTTCTGGTAGTATGAGGCTCTAGCTGCCTAGAGGATATCAGATGGCAGAAATGTGCAAAAAGCATTCACTGTCTACAAATACGTAATGAGACATTTTGAATGATGAATATGAGCCATCTGCTACTAATTTTACAAACAACGGTAGATTGGGGCAGGGGAGGGTGGTTTGTAGGTGCTAATGAGACCATATGGAATTGCCTGCACTGCATTTGGGGGGAAAGTATTAGGACCTTTTTTCGTGTTTCGCCCTCCCACCCCCATTCATGCTTTGCTAGATACTCCACTGGTTCTATAGTTCATGCTCCCCATTACATGCATGAGACCTCAAAGTGATGCCAGGTAGCATGCAGGGACTGTGCCGTAAAACATGATTTCATGTTATGTTCAAGGGTCTTATTATAGCACGCTATTTGTTGTAACATTGCATCGTGGCACTTTGGATCCTGATAGCAAACATTGGCCAGATGCAAACCTTAAATAAGAGACCTGCTGCATATCAATAGCGAGGGAATCTTTTGAAAATCAGCTTCTCGTGCTTGTGGTTGGTCCGTTCACTGTTGATTTCTATGTCTCCCCTTCTGGTTTTACAGGTGTATTTGGAGTGTACACTGTAAAAATAAATCGAACCCTGGAAAACCGCGGAATACCGAAAATGAAGAATTTTAAAAACATGTGCTGAAAACAAAATGAGGAAAGCCAAACGTCCCAGTTTTATTATTTAATGTAAAAGTGTATGCAGATTAGATCAAAACAAAAATGAAAATCCTTTTGGCTGGAATCAGTATGGTTTATAAAAGGCACGGAGAAGAAAGAAGGGTTTAAATGTTTATTTGGGGCTTATTGGAACCTCATATTTTGTTGGTTATTTGTTTGAGCAGTTGACAGTTCGTAGGCCCCCCCCTATACATGTGAAGGAGATAGCGATGGCCTTACCTTACATCATTGGGATAGTCACTAGGCACGGGCTGGAAAACCTTGTGTGTTTTCCTTCACTGAGGAAGAAAAGAGACTAGGACATATAGGTAGCCAGAAGCTCTGTCTGGTTAGAACATCAACATCCTAAACGTCCACAGTTAATTGCTATTGCTCAGCAATTCACGAAAGGACTTTGATCCAGTTTTGAGACATCGAATCACTTTGTAATTGTAATCCTCGACCACTTCTTGTGAGTGAATGCATTCTGAACTATGAGATGCTGCTTTGCTTGTTGAGCCAACCACGCAATCCACGCACTCTCTCCTAGTTTGAAGCTGTCCACACTCTAAGCCGGCATTGTCAGGCCATCCCACGTATTGTAACAACTGGATTGAAAATACAGCATCCCCTGCAATCAAGGCACCTGTCAACGTTGTTAAGCCATGCTAACATAGAGACACTGCTGCACTACCTTGAAGGCCATCACACCATCTCGCCACCTGTTTGTAGACGCACATCAGAGAACTCAAATATAACATTAAAGATCACCACCATCAAACAGCAGCTTGAACTTGTAGGATGAGAATAGAAGAACATCTCTCAGCAGTGTAGCTGTCTAACACATCTAACTAATGCAAATAACATGTGGGCTAGGTTGCCTGAGCACCCTGAAACACACCTTACCTTGGGCTATAGAGACTGGTTAGATCCCATTTCCCTACAATCACTGCCCATCCCTTAGCCAAATCCCCACCACCTTGTCCAAATCCTTCTGAAATATTTTGGGAATCTGTTCTTTAACATGTGGTAAAATATTGCTATGTTGTTGGCCCATGGTTACCCTGCATGGCCCTTTGCATCTGGCGTTTGCCCTTTTGTAATGGCTTGGCAGGTGAAGTACAATGGTCTGATGGTTGGCCCAGAGCAAAGCCAGGGGGGTAGATTCATTTGAAACCTTCCAGCTTTCACCTCTTTTAATTTGCTGTAGTCACCCTGAATGGGACGGGTATGCCCAGATGTGGGTCCCATGCCTGCTGGGCCTAGAGACCCAAGCTACTCCTCACTGATGAGTCACAACAAGGCCACAACATTGTAGAGGAGCAGCTGAATGCCTCTTCAGGAAGTCCCGCCCCCACCCTTCCTATATGCTGGAAGCCAGATATCACGACTTCACAACACGACTGATGGTGCCTATTACATGGAGAGCATTTTCGAGAAAAGGTATCCATCGATAAACCATATCTGATGTATCCCCGTAGAGATGACAATCTCTTGGAGGAGATCCCAGAAAGAATATGAAGATGAGAGAAAGAGAAGTGGTGATGTCACAAGAAGTAAGCGTGACACACTGAGAAGAGTGGCTGAAGAAAAGTATGTATAGACGTTATGGAATCTGATTACGAAATAAAGAATCAAGTAAACTTTCATAGGCGGAATGAAGATTGCACTTGTGAAGTGTACTGTAGAAAATACAAGCCATTTTATAACTGTACAGATGCAGTAATGCAAGTAAACTAAGTGACCTTAAAGGCTAGCTATATGTAGTGAATAGACTTCAGGCGGTGCTGCCATTATTTAGAATTCTGAACATCAGTGTCACATATTTAGTAAGCTTGGACCCACGGAGAAGGAAGAATGGGAAGGCTATGCCGCAGCAACATGAAGCTATGAGCATGGAAAGGCCTGGAAGAGCTGTCTAGCCTGGTGTCAAAGGATGAAGTAGCCAAGAACTGGTTATCTATTGATGAAGAGCAGTAACTGTGAGACGCTGAATCAGCCCTTGGTAAAGTACAAAGAAAGCACATTATGAGTGCCAAGTTTATTGATTGAAGACAATTAAATGCTGAAAAACAGTCTGAAATACAGTCTCCAGTAACGTGAGCCAAGGATGGAAATAGGAGTTGGGCTGCAGACCAGGACTGTGATAAGAGTGTGCCTATATTCCCAGCAGCAAGGATACTTTGCAAGGCCAAGTTCAAAGACAATCTGAATGGCAGAAGGCATGAGTGATGAGAGATGTTGAGCTAATTGGATGGAGAGACATGGTCAAATCCATCCACTGACACCTGGGGTGCCAGCTTACATGCGGCTAGTGAGCCGAATGTTCCGGAAGGGTACAAGCGTGTCAAGCAATTGTAGAGGGCCATATAACGTAGGGCCTTACAGTTTGAGAGCCAATGATATATTGTGTACTTAATAACTATTGAAGATGACTTAGACTAGGGGTGAGCATAAGTTGTCCACCTGACTGTAGAGAACCCAATCACAACCTGTGCCTATATAGAAATTATACTTAGATGTTTCCTTTGAGTGTATCACAACACCCATAGTTTTTTCTTCTTTGCCACATGGTATGATGTCACGTATGATGAGTTTTTAGTATATAAATGTGTTTTTTAATAAAATGTTTGAGAGAACACAAGCAAACGTCCGTTGATGTCCGTTGTAACTCCCTGTTTTAGACAATTGATAATAAAACAGTTGGGAGAGACTTTTTGCAAACTTCCTCCATGCATGATATGTTACTGATTTAAGGACCCCAGAGGTTCAACATGTATGGTGATGCTTGTGGTCTTGTGCAGAAGGGATGTGACCAAGCAGTTTGGGCTGGACTTTCCCTTTTGGGGTGGGAACACGCCTGATTTGCATATGGTCCTTCCCCTTTTGTAATGGCTTGGCAGGTGAAGAATGATAGTGTGTAGGGTTGGCCAGAGCAATGCCAGAGGTTACGATAAATTCTAAACCTTCCAGCCACCACTCCTTTTTTGCGCTACCTTACCATAAGACATTTTTCTATTTTCATTCAATTTACTCACTTTTTCTCTCTTACAGTATATTTCCTTGAAGCTTCATCCCAGTTACAGTGCAGGGGGAGCATAGGGGTTTGTCATCCACTCATCTCCACCCTCGTGCCTGGTACAACCACTTTCCTCCTGCAAGGCTAGCACTTTGAGCACCAGCCCTGATTTTCCAATTTAGCAAAAAAAAATAATAAAGCATGCACAGCTCACTGACATGTGAGGCGCAGCACACTGTAGGTTGCTTTGCAAACACATTACTCAACCATGAGGTGCCTGTGCGCTCGGATGTTCTGGTCTGTCTGGTTTGTGCTGGCACTACATGCCTAAATTAGTGCCCACCGGGCACCCAATGCTGTGCTCATGCCCCGCTGTCCCGTGCACCTCTACTGTCTGAAGCCTGTTTTTGTATGATGCGTTTAAATGTTTTTGCGTGTTTGTACGACTAATTGAGTGAGTCTCTATCTGTGCATGCATGTATGTGTATGTTAGCATGAAAGTGTGTGTGCTCACGTGTGTTTGGCCCTGATTTTACATGCATGTGTTTGTATGGTGTCAGGCAGGAGCAGCAAAGAAATGCTGATTTCTGTTCAGCTTTCATGCTAGAGTGACTATTACTGCCATACACATTTGTGGTCTCACTCAGGCTTAAGAAAGTGATTTAGGATGACCATTACTGGCAGAGATAGGTTGTAACAGCAGTTTCATGCACATGATTTAAAGTGACCATTACTGGCAAACAGATTGTGGGCCCAGCTTCATGCAAGGAATTTACATTGATTATTGGTGGCATTGATAGTTTGTGAGCACAGCTTCAGCAAGGGATTTACAGTAGCCAACACTGGCATAGCGAGATTGTGGATGCAGCCTTATGCATGGAATCTACACTGAGCATTACTGCCATTGATAGATTGTGGCTTCAGATTCATGAACATTGTATAACGTGCTCCTGTAGAGTGTACTGTATGGCATTTACTGGATTTGCCCACGTGTTACAATGAGCAATTGCCATCTGGCAAGAGTGTACATGTCCTGTTTCTCTTATTTGTAATTATTAATATAATGGTGCAAGTAATTCCATCTCAGAAAGGGTGATCTGCTTATCAAATACCCCTGTCATACATTCCATGCCAAAAGCATAGTGTACACCTATGCCCATCTGAATCAGCATCCTGATCTGCAGCACATATTATCGAGTGGCACAAAGCTGGTAGATGGATCACAGGTGCCCATTTGACAGCTACTGTGACAACCAAGTCGCTTCAGCGCAGAGGTTGTAGTTAACGTTTGCACCTCTGTTCCAAAACTACATAGTCACGCGGAATTACTATTCTGCAGCAAGTTTAATTTTTTAACATGAAACCATACCTTATATTAGGGTACGGTGCATAAAAAAATCACATAACTAAATAAAAGTCACATCATTTTGATGTCATTCACATGTCAGCACTGTTAGCCCGGGTCAGCTATGGAAGGGCTTAGTGCACTCTGGTTTGACAGCCTGCCCAGCATGGAGGGCAGGAGACTGAATGACTGTGCCTCTCCTTTGATTATATCTGAAGTCTGGGAACACCTCCCAGCAGGAGCTTTCCTGGAAGCATGAATGAAAGGGCACATCCATTCTCCAAAAGTACTGGCCTCACACCTAGGTTTCTGCACACCAAAATGGACTTTGATGTTATGGACAAGCAAGAGGGTGGAGTTAGTGTAGACAGGGTAAGCTCAGCTCAAATGGAGGAACATTCCATTATTTTGTTTCTCTCCATCTCTCCCTTTCCTTCCTGTCTCTTCCACTTTCTTTAGCACCAATAACTTTGGGTATGAGGTCAGAAGGCAAAGACTGCTTGTCTCAAGGACAGGGATTCAACCCTTTCATGCAGGCTTGCCTTTATCCAATCACCTGTGGGCTTTTGTCTATAAAATAGGAGGTCTCCAATCTTTATTTGATTCATCTCTGGACTTCAACCCTTCAAGAATAATTTGTTTGACCCTCCCGGGAGAGCAGTCCTTTCCAAAGTCCTCCAGTTATGATGTGAAGGCAGGTAATCAAAGGCAGAGGTAAGGTCTGCACCATAACCATCCCCAGAGCACATTGGGGTGACCTGCTACTTGAGCAAGGCCTGCTTCTCTGCCAACTACACCGTTATGTAGGACGTCACTGGAGTTGAAGGACCCTGCAGGTGTTTTCCAACCTCCCCTGTCTTTGGAAGAATGAGAACAAGGATATATCTTGTTCCTGAGTCCCTGCTTGGGTCTCACAGCAACTGAAGAAGCCAACCACATTCAAATGCAGTCAAGCCAATGGAAACTGTGGTGCTGCCTTTGGCACTTCTTCAAACTCCTGGAAGACAGTTGCTGCATCCTCAAACTAGTTTGCTGGTGCACCGTTCAAATGAGCTTGCTGTTGCCTTGGAATAATTCAAGCCGCTGGGCCTCATTCCGAGTATGGCAGTCCGGAAATAAGTACCAGCACCAACAATGCCGGCAGGGGCCACAAATCCCCCTGCAGGGCTGACTTGCCGGGTTTTCAGGCCCTACCGGCATTGTTGTCATGGAAGCACCGGCACCATTAGAAACAGGGCTGGTGCTTACGTGTCCTCATTTCCATGGAGTCTTATGAGACTCCATGGAAATGGGGAGAATATTACTGCCACCCTTATGATAGCCTGTTTGCAATGGGATATCAGGTGGTGGGGTGGCTGTTACGGGGGTTGCAGGAACTTGCTGCCTACCAGTGTGTTTCCACTGTGTGCTCCATGTCAAACACGACTTAACACCAGTTTACCGTCTTGATCACTATGACTTGGCACATCTGAACCTGAAGTGAACTGCTCACAAAGCACCATAAATACTGGTTTGCCACGAACAGTGATAGCTTCCTGGCCCCGTGGTACATCTTTGGGCCTTAGAGACAGGTTAGGGCACCCTTAATCCTTTTTCTTGCACACAAACTGTGACAAATTCAAATCTGCCCTTTAGAGGTACGAGAATGAGCAGAGGCTAAAATGCCCACTCACCATTCACACTGCTATAAGCCAGGAGCCAACGCAATCATACAGGTAAAACAGGCACAGTTAAGAGATATAACTCCCTCTCCTTTTGTGGTAATGTGGGCCGAGGGAAGGCTATGCTCTTAATAGGGGTTTGAATGTGATTCAGTAGTGACCCAAACAGCAAAGCATAACAGTCCAAAATGAAGGGAATGTCCAATAAAGGTTCCATCAAAATCGAGATACTTTATTAAAAAAAATCTTCAAAAATAACTAAATCAAAAAACACTGTACAAAACCCACCCATGTGGAAAGAAAGAGAAGATGCAACAGATAGAAGAATGCAGCACCGTGAGCCTGAATACAGGGGTGATAGGAAAGTTCTAAACCACACAAATCATGTCTCTTGATGTACAAGTGAACTAACTAGTAAGGTCTCTTGGGCCTAAAATGGATCAAGGTTGCAGTTATTCGTAGATATTACCTTGTTTAGGGTATTTCATGGGTTGACAGTGTTGAACCAGGCTTTGAGCAGTGATGCAAGCAGATTGGGCTCTGTTCGGGTCTATTGGATGGTGTGGGGTCAAGCAGCAAGCGGGCATCAAGCCGGTTAAAATGAAATAGCGCTGTGCAGTATGAAGGCAGCATTCGGTCATGCAGGTTGGGGCACTAAACAGAATATGTTTGAGGTCGAGGCGGGTCAATCTGGGTTGTAACAGCCAGGAAGAGCCGATGAGTGATGCTACTGTTGTTCGAGTTGGTGGGCAGAGATCTCCGAAACAGTGACCGTATTGATCTGATAGGCAATTTGCAAAGCAACATTTCAAGGGTGAGTTGGGTCGAGCCGTGGTGTAACCCTTGGTTTGAGTTGGCAAGTGACTCTACAGCGGTACAAATCAGATTCCGCTGGTAAGTAGATGATTCAAGCAAAGCAGGTGACAGGCTCAGTGAGGGAATGATGCATTGTCGAGCAAGCTCGAGGTGCAGGAACTGTAGTTTGAAGTTTCTGAGGCATGACGAAAAGCAGCACCGGTGGGATCCCTTGTTGTCAAACACATCTCAACGTCGATTCTTCTGGTGTCAATGTGACAGAATGAGGAGCCTTAGCTGATCTGGTCCTCCAGATGCTGTGAGACCAACCTCAAGTGCTCGAAGACAGGGTGAGTCTTTTCAGGGTCTTCTCTCCGAGCCATGGGAGTTTCTGGTCCAGAGTAGCAGGTCCTGGTCCACAGCAAGAGTTACCCCCAGTGTGCCCTGAGAGTGGTTAGAGGGCAGAGCTCTCCTATGCCTCGGACTGCTCCTTCGTCATCTCAGTAGTTGAGGGCTTTAGAAAGTACAACTCCCCCAAAAGAGGTCCAATGAATCCTTCTCAGGTGTTTGTTCCATATTGAATCAAAGAAGTGGTGTGAGACCCATTTTTTTTATAGGTAAACCTCCACAGGTGATTGGACTAAAGTTAGCTTCATTTAGTGGTCCAATCCCTGTTCTAGAAAGTGTGGGACAGATTCTATTTAGCCTGCAAGAGTCAGCCTGACCTGTGACTCCAGCAAAAGCTACCTCACTCAGTTCTGACAAGCTATTCAGGTCTCAAACTTCCCTATCCACCATCTACGGTTCCTTTTCTACACCATTATGCAAACCTGTGTCCGCCTAGCCCTCTCGCAAGAGTAGGAGAACCAGGGTCTTCAGGACTGGATTCAGAGACACCCGGGGAGACCAGTCTCTCACATTCCCTAACTGAGGAATCCTCCTGTTTGTGGAACAGGCCAGGGCTTTTGCTCTGCGCCTGTTCCCTTTGGAGAAGTTTAGGACTCCCGCCCTGTACCTTCTCTGTGGTCTGCCTCAACAGACCTGTTAGAGTGGAACAGCCCTGATTTTCCTGACACTAGTCAGCCTAACCTTTGACTCCAGTAGCTGACAACTCACTCAGACCTGGACTACCCTTTAGGCTAGAAACTACCCTGTCCACAATCTCAGTTTCCTTTTCTACGCAGTAGTCAATTCTGAGATTATTGAACCTGGTGCTAACACAATAGTCACCTCAGCAGCCTGTTATGTTCTACCTGATCTGGTTGTTGCTGATGTGTGTGTCTGAGCATAGAGTGTTGAGAATGGAGTGTTGGCTATGTGTGGAATGTTATGATCTAAGCCCTCTGACACTCCAGAGAGTCAGTTGGGAACTGAAACTTGAGCACAGGGGGACCGGCAGATGTCTCTCACATTAAGTACTTGTCTTGAATGTACCTTACTACTCCTAATGTGCTTACCTGTAACTTACGAACCCAGTAAAGCTACTTGTGTCACCTGAGGCTCCAGAGTAATATGTACAACCCTAAACCTACAATTTAACACAGCCAATGGGCCCTTGCTCACAAGAGTAGGTGCCACATTGGACTTCACGCTTGGACAGAGAGCTGCAAGGGTCACAGTTACCTTTTGCGCTCTGGTTGAGAAAGCCTCAAGGTCTGCTGTGCTGCTCCCAGAATTTATGTGCCAGTAATTACGATGACGAGAACAACAAAGATGGGTATCCCCTTCATCACTGACACAGGGGAAAAGGAGAAATACAATACACCAAGGAAATGTGTGTGAAGCGGAAATACATTGTGAATAGATTGAACACAACTTCAAATGAACGGCTGTGAAGGAATACAGTAATGAACGGAACAATGCCGTGAATGCAGTATAACACATTTTATTAGTATCAAAAATATAAAAAACATTAAATCAGTAAATTCAATTCATAAAAACATCTTGGGCTTTCATAGTTGAAAAAGCACAAAAAAATGCAGAAGCACATTGTATGTGAACCTTAAGTAGGTTGGTAGTTTTGACGTAGTATGCATATAGCTAGAAACCACCTGATGCCCGTCTTCTTCAGGATGATGCACTCCAATTTAGTAAGGTATGCCTTGCCTAGTTGGAATATAGCTAATTTTTTTCATTAGTAACTCAATTACTGGAGTGGCCATGCCTCTAGATTGTTGCCACAATTATATAGTCTAGAATTTCTATATGCAAAACAAGAAAACAAAAAAACGAGAAGAAAAGAAAAACAACAATATTGTTAAAACCGCTCAAAGAGCTAAATGCCCAGCATGTTCACAGATGAAGTTCAACAAATTATACTGTGTTTATGGGAGAACAATGAGTGCCATTTTCTCAACCTATATGCAAGGTTATATCGTGCAGTCACTTGCAGTGTCAATTCAAACCCGCATAACCAGACCAAATAAATTGGACTGTGGAGTAACTACGATGACTCCATGTGGGTCAAGGAGGCCATTACCTAACAGAAACTCTGCTGGAATCGAAACCATGACTACAATATGGTGCGCAGAGGCTGTGCCCCTCTGACTAAGCCCTATCATTTGCAAGAGACAGTAACCTTGACCATCAAACTCTCTTACATGCGAGTTTGGTTTGAGAGTATACTGTCCTACCTTCAACAGTTCCTGGAGAGCTGTGACACTAACAACAGTTTCCCCTGTTTCTTGAGTCACAGTCTAGAAGAATCAGGGTTCTCCTGAATTGCAACTGCTCATCCATTCTCCCTCTGACCCTACTCACTGCCTTCTGGAGGCCATGGAGTTGCTGCACTGTTTTCAATGTCAGGTGCTCCTGGGATTTATACCTCTTTTTCATGATACAGAGTCTCTTGAGAACTGCCTACAGCTTCTAATAGAGACCGGGGTCTCCATAAGCACCTGGGCACATCTGCTCAGCTCTGCAGTGGTGATTTTGTGCCATGGGTGGTGCTAGTACCCTGCACAACTAGAAAAAGTACACTAACCATTGAAAGTGATGTGAAGCGTGCCTTGGTGATGACAATGGGAATCATTACGGGAGACCTGCCACCCTGCATAGTACACAGTGCCTGTATCCACTTTCACCTCCAATACATTCCTGACTGGTGCAGGCTCATCATGAAACAAGACCTTTGCGGATTCTCCAAGTGGAACTGGGAATTGAGGTGCAGATATTCAGTTGAAAGTAAATGGGATGTCCTTGGGAGGTGGCACCCATGATTTTTGTTGCTTTGCCACATTTAATTGTGACCTGGCAAGACCACAAAGGTGGTGATTCTAGTGGAGGAGTAGGTGGTTCATATGGCCATTGAGGTTGTGCTGATGGTGGCAATGGTGGTTTATAGAGAAAAAGTAGTCAGTGTTGCTGGTCACAGTTGATGCAGATCATGGTTTCAAAGCACCAGAGGTTGTTGGCTTCTGCTTTTTTATGGTCCCCCAGTAAGTGTTAGTGTCTTGATTGGCATCTGTTGCGAAATGCAGATGACATGGTTTCTGCATGTACTTCAATGGTTATGGACATGCCTGATATGACATAAATGACATTTGGAGGCCTCTATGTTACTGGTGCAATGTGCACATTAATGGATCAAAGTCTGTATTGCATAGCCTATATCTGGCTACTATGCTGTTTGACTTGTAGATATGTGGGAAATTGCACTTTTCAAATCATTTCACTATGTCAGTGGTGCCATGTTTGAGTACACAAGTGTGGCAGTGTTCCACTGATGCAGCAGCATTGATGTGTGACACAATTGTTGATGATGGGGAAGACGGAGCTACAAGGCAAATAAAACATGCATCTCAGCATATGAATTATAGGGATAACTGTGTTACATCACTGCTGATGAGCAATCAACATCCACGCTGTTGCATGTTTTTTGTCTGGTGAATTTGTATTATGCATAATACATCTTCTACTTCTGTGGTGATAGGTTGATGGTGAGGTTTTGAGAAATGTACTTTGTAGGGGGCAGGCGTAAGTTTGGTCTGCGTTTCACAGAGCATTCTGGGTCTTGCTGTGTTCCTTATGAAGTCAGGTAAAGCCCTCATCTGAAAGTAGGTTCCATTAATACTCAAAGGATTCTAATGCAAAAGTTTGGTGATCTGTAAATATTCATGGGACACTTTTGGTGGGAGAAGCCAATCAAACCCACTACCACAAAAGCAACCATATTCGTGCCCCCAGCCCCACACATATCAGTGGTTTCTCTCCACCCTCCTGAGCCACAAGTAAGACATCTTTTTTTCAAATTTCAGTGAAATGGATACCTGAATTTATGCGTTTTTATAGTTAGTCAGGGCCAGCAGGTTTCTTTCATGTGTATTGCTCTTTGATATGAAATTAACTCAGCTTTGAAAATTCAGAAAAAGGGTTTGTTTTGCAGACTTTTTTTTCTTCCCTTTTCGTTCTCAAACTGTGTCTGCTGCCAAGTGTATCTGAGTACAAGGTTGGTGGTAAGGTAAAAACCGAGGGTTTCTATTAATTAATGCAAATTGTATAATGTAGTATCATTTATATGTTCTCTTTTGTACCCAAGTTTATTCCGCATGACATGTTTTCTGAATAGACCCAAATGACAGTGTACATAAAAAAAGTTTCTAAAACTAAAACAGTTTGAGTTGAGTCTTTCTGTGTATAAATGCGCTCACTGGCAAAGAGATTGTGACGTTACAGGGAAGAGCCCCAGTTTACTGTAGGTGGTAATACGTTTTACCACACGTGGTAAAACCTGAAGTCAATTTTGGTGTTCATAGTAAGTAAGTTTAAAAGTGTGTGATGCATGTGTATATGTTGACTCATTCATTTAGAAAATGTTTTTGTGATTGGGCTGCTAGAGCATAGCTCAGCATCGTAGATAAGTTGCTGAGGGAAAATAGTGACACTGTCAAATACAAGTGTAATAAGTCTGGTAACTTTTACTTTGGGAGGTCTAGGGATGAAATACAGGCATTAGGGTATATTCTAAGGGGAGCATTACCACTCTAAATAGGGAAGACACCAATGTGTTACCACAATAACAAAATGCCACAAGATTAGGTGCATCTCTTCCAGACGGGCCTCATCATGAGTCTGGTGGTAACCCTTAAATGCAGCGGTAGCGCCATTACCACCGCATTTAAGGGTCCACCAGATCATGGCTTTGGTGGATTTCCCCCCAGCTCTGGCATGGGGGGAAATCCGTGGCAAATTTGACGATTTTTGGCACGATTACCGCAGGCAGGAAATCCACCGGCGGTAATAGTGCAAATTTTCCCCATTGCGCCCAATGGGGAATGAGGAATTCCCGAATGGGCCCAATGGGGAATGGGCAATAACCCTTCCGCCAAACCCGTGATCCGGCGCTAATAGTGCCGGGGGGTTTGGCGGTAGGGCTATTAGCGCTGGCGCTAACAGCGCCGGCGTTACCGCCCAATTCGTGATGATATCTCTAACATAGACACAAAAATGTTGGTTCAGAGAATGCACTGCAAAAGATATGAACAAAAAAATGCATACGCTTCTTTCTTCACCTTTCTTGGTATGCAGGTTCGTAGACTGAGAGCTGTCTCATGCCTCACTTAAATTTGCTCAGGGACTGTGCCAATGGAGCCATGTTAACACGTTAGGGCCCTCTGTGATCAAATTTTTCAGGTGATTGGGGCTGCGGACAGATTCAATAGTGTCTAGTAGTGTCTCTCAGAAGCCCACCCAAACAAGCACTGCTCCCTCACAGTAAATTGTGGGAGCATCATGCCTGAAAGCTGCAGTAGGCTCCTTATTAGGAAGCTGATTAGATTAGGTGGAGGACAGATGAAAGGTGGAGTTAAGATGTGTGAAAAGGTCTAAGAAAGCAGGGTGCTGTGGCTGCAGGAAGGTAAGAGAAAGAGAGCTGGCAGTTAAAGAACATGGAAGATGGCATAGAATATACAATCTAACACCCCTAAAATCTAGTGTTTACTGTGTCCCCTTTGCTTTACTATGTACTGGCCCCACCTCATTGGGAAGTTCTCATTTAGACCAACTAAAATGGAATGCTTTCTCAAAATATTAGGATAGATTATTTAGCACCAAACAAGAAACGTGATGAGTAGGTCTACAGGCCATTGTCAAGAAATGTGAAGGTTGCCCATTAATTCACTTAAAGCTGCATGCAGACACAGGAAACATGCTCTTTATCCTAGGTCCAGAATAAGGCTGCAGCTATGAAGGAGTGTCGTAGAAATGTCCCTCTGTGCAGGTTTAAAGAGAAACATGCATTGTGAAATACGTATGTAGCATTCATCTAATGATCTAATGTTAGGTCACTGTGGAAGCAGCAGAGAATCAAAACTATAAGGTATAAAAAACAAAAAAAACAGGATATGTTTTACCAAGTGGGACCATTTTGATTGACACTTCATTTTTCAAATAATCCCAAACATGTCTTAAAATTTACTGTTTGTAAAAAGAACCTGGAAATTTGAATCATATCTCATTGTGCTCAACATAATTTGGCATGTGCAAACATGTGTCAAGCATGGAATTTCTTACATCTGATGCACGCATTCCTACGTACGTGGACTAGTGGGTATCAAAGACATTAGAACTGCACACACTGCAGGTTATCATTGTTCCTGCTTCCACTCCTGGGAACCATGGCCAAAGATCTCACCATTCTCAATGACCTGCAAGGTCTCTGGACAAGTGGTGGAATGCTTCCTCTTGCTGTGGCCAAGTTATCCCCCTGGTGCTCAGTCACAAGAGTGTGACTTGGTACATGATGCCATTTCACCATTTATTGATCTCACTAAAAGTACGTGGTTGGGTGGAGGAAGCTAAGATGGGGTCTCTGATGGAATCCCACATGATGGTCTGCCCCCAGAACTGGTCTTTCTCATAAGTAGTCTCAGTGCTGGGGGGTTTCTTGTTCCCACTCTTCAACCTGAACGTCCACCTCTCCTGTGAAAAACTTACATTTATTGAGGCGCACATCAAAATCAGATCCACTACCGCTTTGTCGATTTCTCACAGATTGCGATTGGCCACTCACATTGCCTGGATATAAACAGGAAAATACAAGCATGTGTTAATGAACTCTTTTTGAAAAATCGACTTAAAGGTTGGTCCCATTTACTGCATCCAGTCTTTGGATGCTCCCATGTAGTCTGTTATCAAAACACAATCACATTTATCATAACATATTCACTGACAAATCCCCATGCGGTGATGATCGTTACAGCATGCAGAATATTCGCTGAACAATCTGCTGACTTATAATGAGGGCCATATTGTTTCCTTAATGTTTAAGTAAGATGGAGTCCAGATAAAGGGATATGACTAGGGGCCATGTAGAAATAGCAATAAGTTTCAGTTACTCATATCTCCACATTTGCTGAACTTGTACTTACACGCTCCTCTACAGGCCACTTTCTCTGTATCCTCAGTATCCCACTCCCCACATATCATTCTCTGAATCTGGCCCACCTCGTCACTTGGTAGTTTTGCCAAATTCTTTGTGGCATTGTTTTTATGGAGGCAAGCCCCCCCCCATACCACTCTCCCACATCCTCCACCCTTCCCACAGGCCCCACTACTCTATCATTGTTTAATATTCTCTTACACTGTCCCCCTAAAAAAACAATAGGCCTCATTACGGGTCCAGCGGTAACTATGCCGGTGCTTGGGTGAGTTGCCGCCGGACCCATCAAAATTACTGTCGCCGACTTCCCAGTGCCACTGGGCTTTTACAAGTCTGGCGGCCGGGAATTTAGGTGCTGGTAGTTTTGTTAATCCCCATTCCCATAGAGTCCCATAGGACTCTATGGGAGTGGGGACACAGAAGCACCAGCACCACTGTTAACAATGCTGGTGCTTCCGTGACGGTGTTGCCTATAGTGACCGCTGTGACCGGAAGGGTCAGACCTGTCGAGCACAGTGGCTCTGGCAGACAAATCCGTAGTTTGCCGGTCCAGAAACAAGGGTGCCAGTGAGCTTTCCGGCAACCTTATTTACAGACCGACAAACTCGCCATGAGGCCCAATGACAACAACAAAATATGGCAAACCTGATATTTCACCAAATGTAGTGAAACCGCTGCAACGGGGTTGGCGGGTACCCATTCTCTCACCAATGGTGGTCAAGTAGGTTTGGCATGCAGATATTGGGTTCTGTCCACTTCTTGGAATATTTTCTTCCCTGCTTCTCTCTTACGCTCCTGAATTCATCTTTCTGTGCAGTCCTATCTAAAAGCCTAAGGTTTGCAGTCCGAGGTCGAATCTACTTTGATTGTATTAGGGGAAATATATATGCCCATAGACACACAAGCCTAAGTGCTTTTATGGAAAAATTGAGCAAATCTTGATCTCACCAAACAATCACAAACCTGCTAGAAGTACTTACCGTTTGAGTACCAGTATTCTGCCACCAGTAACTTCTTGTGTCCTACTGTTACTTTACACCTCTGGACCCTACATGACCTCTGTCAGCATATTTAAGTCTTCATGCATCCAAGCAAAAACAACATTAAACACATCTTACTGACACCTCTATGCCTCTTAAATTGTTTAAGTTTAATTTGACTGTAGCAGCTCCCACTTTGCTCTGCTACTCCGCCCTTAGCTTCTCCTCACTGGTACCAAATCTTGAAAGCCAGGGTGGGAGGACTGTGCTAACCTCTGATAAGCCTCAGCATTAAGAACACCCCTAATTGTGGTAACACAACGACGTAAATAGTTTACATTACATTTGCAACTGCAATTTAATTGACCAGTTTCAAGAAGCCCCTCCTACAAATGAAAGCCAGGCATCTTCAGGAAGTGACAGGCCGCTATGCTGACATTTTGAAGTCTGATTCTCAACCGGTTGCCTGTTGCAGAACATCTGCGTCCTCCTCCTGCAGGAGGCTGCTGTGCCTGCAGTCACCAGCACCGACCTCCACTTCTCTGTTTGTCACCTGATGGCACTGACCATCAGTGAGCATGCACTGCGTCCTTATTTCTAACAATGTGTGACTATTTGCTTGGCGTGCTGGAGTTTGTCTGTGGACTGATGCAAAAGGTTAGTCCCATTCATGGAACATTTTCCTTCTAATTGTCTGCATGATAAATTAAATGTGTCGATTAAAGTTTATATCAGCTAAAGCAAGTTCAGTGTGTGGGTTCGCTTGATCACAGAATGCATGTGAGCGTATCATGACAGAACTAAGGTGTGCCAGGGCAGTGATGGGTATGCCTGGGCAAACAATGGAAATTATTGGTATGGGAGCGCGTTCCAAAGTACATGATGGGGAAAGGGTTTATGGTGTGAGCACCTAGACATATGCTGTCAGTGCTTGAATATGGTTCTTACACCTGAGTATGTGATGGCAACATTGAAGCAAATGATGTGAGCATATGAACATATGATGGGAGTACCCAGGCATGTACGGAAAATACCTTGGCATAGGTTGGAACATTCCACCGTATGTGATGGCAATACCTTGTTTATCATGTGGCTGCTCGACATATACAGGGGCATGTGCTGTAATCACCTAAGCATATGATGCAATACCTGGAATATGACGGGAGTACACATATATATGAGGGCAAACAAAGTATATGGTATACCTCGCCATACCACTGAGTACCTAGCTGTATCATGACAGTACCTGATATGGTGCATGCACCTGTGCACATGTTGCAGTGCTATATAATGTTAGTTCCTGGAGCATTACCAGGGCCAATTTTGACACTAAGTGGGCATATCTTTTTATAGTAATAACTTGCCATATTGTGCCAATTTCTTGTTGATATTGCTGGTAGCTCGATCTGTGACAGTTCAGATTGTTCTATGCTCCATCCAATCCAACCCAATATTCAGATTCCCCTCACATATCCACTAAAGGACAGATATACTTAAAACAAGGCAGATCGTATTGATTCATGAATGCAGGAGTCTTAAATCACTGGGCTATGTTACCAGGTGCTCAATGTCCAGATGTGTGCTCTGCGGGATTGGTCAATTCATGAATGGATCCACTGTGTAGGTCTGTGTGCAACTGAGAATTAACGTTTCCAATTGACAAGAGAGCTCAAGAGGTTAATGTTCACAAATATGTGCTTAAAATGTAAGTCATAGGTTTTTCTTCAGCAAGGTAGCTCAGAGAGTTAAGGCAGCTTAAGCCTTAAACAGCAGAATGTGTTATTCTATCTGGTGCATAGATAAAATGTAACCAATGGGCTTGAGCTTGGGCTGGCCTGACTCAATATTTCATCATTCATAAATTGAGGAAATCGGTGCCTTTGTTTTGGGGAATAATTTCACCTAATTTTATGGGGCAAGAAAAGATGGTGCAAACATAATTGAAATGTAACATCTGAAACATAAATACAGAATGCAGAATACTTCAATTCTTTGTCTGCTTTCTCTCCATATTCTCCTGGTATCATACATGCTGTTTTTTGGAACTCCTTTGCATTTTCTGATAGCTTTAGAAATAACAAGTAAAGGTTTCTGGGAGGGTAGGACCCAGCAAGCGGTATTCCCGTGGGTTTACCTGAGCGCCAAACCCTGTTGCAGGTCTCAAGGCAGGGTTTGAAGCCCACTGGCCATTTGCAAGGCCTGAGACTAGACTCGAGATGGGAGTTTGACGACCCAATCAGAGAACCTGAGCCATTCTAACACAGGATCAAGGGCCTTCAAAATGATCACCTTTGTTCCTGTATCCTTCGTGAGATTAGTTTGGCTGTCAAGTTTAGAGTGAAGAGTGCAACCCCATTAACTAGAAGTTTTGGGAGCATTCTTGAAGGCTTTTGGTGGGTTTAGGTGTGCTTTTGGGAGGTTTGTTAGTCGTTTTTACTGTTTCTTGGTGCATGTTTTACCCCTTTCTCTCTGTCTGTGTGTGGTCTTTAGACTCGCATCTAACATTCAATTTTTACATGTACCCCTTTTAAAAAAAACATTTGAAAAAGTGTTTCCTAACACCTTTCCATTCCTGGGCTTGTGTGGGACGGATAAGTCTTCCTGTGCTGTGCTCAATCACCTTCCCTACTGTTTATTTGTTTGTTTCAAGATCCCTTCCCCTTTATGTGTCTTAGTCACTTGTTTTGTGTTTTGCACATTGATAGCTTAGGCACATTATGGACCACATTTTTATTTTCAATATAGGGACCATAGCTAAGAGGTCCTTTTATTTTGAAGGAGGATCAGTGGATAGGATGAAGTTCTGTACTAATTATCAACGTCCGTGTCAGAGGTCGAGAGAGTCAACCTTCAGGGACAGAGAGAGCATGAGGAGTAGGGGCTGATCGAGGTTTAAATGAATGGGGTAGACAGTGGTTGAGGAGGGGAAAACTGTAGGTAATGTGGGGAAAATGGTGTTTGAGGAAGGAAGATGGTGATTGAGGAAGGGGAGGCAGTGTTTGAAGAGGAGGAGAAGGAGCCTGAGGTAGAGTAGGAAGTATCTATCAATCTGGAGGGGGATGTGCTAGAGGCAGAGTCACTCAAGAAGAACCTGCAGAATGTTAGGGAATAGCATTACCCTGGAGTTAAATGGTACTCCAGGAGCAGCAAGGAGGGATAGCCACAGAGGTGAATGAGGAAAAATGGCCGAGAGGATATAAGGAGGAGTTGCTGCAGGAGACTGAAGAGCACCATGCAGAGGAGTAAGATATGGTACGCTAGCAGATGGCTAATGAGGAGGGGACTGAGGTCAATTTAGCATTGGGTGGTTATGCTTGGGGAGAGCGAGTCAAGCTCAGAATTTCCTCAATAGGGAGATGTCAGGTCAAAGGAACCTCACCCATGTCATACTCGCCTGTCTGGTCATGGGTGTTGGACAACTTGAGCTTTCTGGAGTGTGTGTCTGTGAGGGTGAAGGTAGGGAGAGTAATAGATAATCTCTTCCAGAAGATAGTCCACTGGGGAAACTCATGTAAGAGTACTTTTAACATATTTTTTATGTGCAGATACTTTAAATTATGGAACAGTGATGTATTCAAGAAGATGACATGAAGTACAACAGATGGAGCTAGTGCAGCAGCCCTCAGCAGCTGTGACATTGGCCTCAAATGAGTGATACTCCAGCTTATCACCGGTCAAGCTCTTGCAAGCAACCTCCATCCACCAACTCAGGGCTACTCCAACTATCACATTGACCCCTCAGATCTGGCCAATCACAGCCTAATCCAGGGGCCAAATTGACTATAATGGCAACTTTATCACCAAAGTCCTCTGTTGGAGGTGATAGAATGCAGGATGTGGTACCATTTCGGCAAAACAGGTGAGGCAGAGCTATGAGGAATGCACACACATACTTCATGCATTGAATGACCTCTGTCAGTCGTGGTGAACAGGATGATGATCTAGTTGTGGATGGCACGAAGAGGCACATGCTCCTGCACCATCCTACTCTCTTCTATACTGTAGGGAGAAAAAGGGGGACATTTGGAATGGGGAGATTGCAGAAAAAGGCATTTGTGGCCCAGTTGTTTGGTATAGTTTTTATGTATGGTACTAGGATCGGAGAGTGGTTCTGCTGGTTGGTGGAGCCAAATGAAATGTAGCAGAATCAAGCTAAATCGAATTTTGTTGTTAACAGGGCTTAATCAGTGCAGAATGCATCACTTTGAAGAGTATGGTGTGTGAAGATCCTGGTCAGTAGAGCCAAACACATAGTGGCAGAACCTCCAGTTTGTGATCCTGGTACTTGGACTAAGAGAGTAGCTCCACTGGTAGGTAGAGGCAAATAAAATGATGCAGAAACACCAATGAATCTGATGATCGGACTCAAGAACTCAAGGACTAACACCATCGAGCAGTAGTCTTGAAAGTGTGAAGCTGGCTGCATGAGGTTGGCCCGAAGAATGTCCAGAAGGTGTGCGAGGATCTTAAGAAAGGGAATACGATAACTGCTTTTAATAGAAAATATAGGCAGTTTTAGCCTGTGCGGTGGTCCAGAAACTTTATTATTAATCATTGGGGCTTTTTATAACAAAGATTACATACAACAGGATGTTATGTGGCCCCGGTAAGTAGTAGATCCAAATAAAATGAGGCAAAACCTCCAGTTTATGAGCATGGTTCTAGGAAGAGGGCCTGCTGATTGGTATAGGTAGATAACATGCATTGCAAACAGCACTGTATCCCATTCTGCTGTTAACCAGAGAAGTCAAGAGTGCAACACATAGTAAAGAATGTTTCGTGACTTTGCTGGTTGGTAGAGGCACCTATGGTTACTTAGCAGAGACACATACATTGAGTTTGAAGGAAAAGAAAACCATTTACTTTTGTAATGCATTCAAACAATACCTTCAGAGACAAAGGGGGTCATTCCGAGTTTGGAGGTAAGTAAAGGTCCTTAGCGGCATGGCGTAAATAGCGTGTCCGGGCAGTCATTAGTCTGCTAATAGAGGACTATTACGACTTTGTGGGCACAAGCTTTGCGCCATGCCGGTAAGGTCATTATCGCCATGCCGTTAAAGGCACGGAAAATGCCCTCATCATGCATAGTGCAGATAGCACTACCAGCATGGCCCAATGCGGCATTAGCGGTGACCGTTATTAGCGGTCACCGCTAATAACGGTCACCGCTAATAAACGGAACCGGAAGTAGCGTCATCGTACAGGAACGGGAAGGAGCAGGTCGGCCATCTTTAAAAACACAAACCATTTCCATCCTCACCACACAGGACCTGTTGGAATCTGCTGTTGTTCTGAAAGCATTCCCCTATCACACCACTACGCCCAAGGCCCTTAAAAAGGGAGCTGCCCGCCAGCGCAAGGAGAGATTTAATGAGGATGAGCTGAAGATGCTGATCAGGACACTGCGGGAGCATGCTGGGATAGTCTTTTCCAGTAACTTTAAGAGGGAGGTAATTCTAAAAATAAAGGAGATCTGGGCGGTTGTTGCTCATAAAGTCAGTGCTGTTGGGAACACCCCATGCACCATCAAAGACTGCCGTAAGCGCTGGGACGACCTGTGACTCAGAGTTAAAAATATACTCTCAGTGAACAGGAGCCAGGCAATGGGAACAGGAGGAGGTCCCAGCTCACCAATCAAGCTGACCCCATGGGAGGACATCTGCACTAGCATGATCGGAATGGAGGGAATAGAAGGTTTTGGCGAGATGGAGTGTGGGGCCACAACATCGGGCGATGGAGGTGAGTGTCCTAAGAAAACATTGTAATGCCGAGTCTGATGAAAGTCAACCAATATGTCAGTCCAAAGAGTCAAGCAATGGTCCAACACACACACTCCCAGCAAAGTAGGGGGACGCATCACAGACTCATGCAGATGGCTGCTGCAAGGCAATGCCGTACCTGACACATACCACACAAAGATGTAAATGTCATGAGTCACACAGCATGCATGCCCCAAATAATATGCATGTCAGATAGCATAGCTCTTGGCCAACATGAGTGACGCCGACATATGCCTGCACAGCCCACCCATGGAACAAACAACATGCTCATCCAAACACAAATGCCTATTACCCCCAATTGTGTGGATGTTCAATTGTCCATATGTATGATGCCTAGCAAAACATCACTCATGCCGTCCCTCTCTTCGACCCCCACAGGCTCTGACCATGACAGCGATGGGCAGGACGCAACCCCCATAGAGACCACACCCTGGAAGAGGTCCCGAGATGACGCACAACCACCCTTCGACCTCGAGGGGACAACCCAGGTGCCGCTGTGCACCAACAGGCAAGACACCCCAGGTTGCCAAGACACTGGTGCCGCCAAGGGCCGTAGAGGCCGAAGCACCACCACCCATTGGCCATCCTGAGGAACCAGGCGAGGCACCACATTCTGAGGAGTCCAGTTTGGCTGGGGAGGTGGCAGCCACAGCACCCCTGGCTGTGGTGGACCCACAGGATGACTTATGGGTGCCCATTGAGGACGATGCATCAGAAGTGGTCTGTACGCCCAGTCCACCGGCATCCCCCCAAATATCGTCCCTCGAAACTGACATCACCCCGGAGCAGTCTGGTCAAGAGCAAATGGAAGGGCACTTCAATCCCATTTTGATGAGTATAGAGGCTGAGCAGGCTGAGCAGGACAGCCAGGGACCATCAACCTCCAGAGGTGCACCCGCAGGGCTGCAGCGGTCAGAAGAGCTGACAGCCCTTGTGCGGCAGTTTGTTGACCAGACAGGAGTGGCGTGAGAACTTCGCCTCTCTAGGCAGGTCCATCATGGAGAAAACCGCCTCCATGGCCAAAACCTTTGCAGATCACACCAGCCGCCTCTGCAAGGAGATCTCGGCCCTCCGCCAGGTCTTAGGCCGCATAGCCGATGCCATGGAGGCAGGGCATCCGGCTACCCAATCCAAGCAGGCGGCCACACCATCATTATCTAGTTCGACCCAGACGAGCCCGCTCCGCAGGTCAGCACGTACCCTGTGACCGGCAAGACATGCCGCCACCTGGACCAGGGAGTGCCAATTGATAGTCAGGGCAGCCTCATGTAGGTATTGGAGACTTGATGGGACATGTGTGGGGGATTTGTGGGGGAGGGGGAGAGGGGTGAGGGTGTGTGGTGGAGTTGGGGGAGGGGGAGGGGGTGAGGGTGTGTGGGGGAGTTGTGGGGGGAGGGGGAGGGAGGTGAGGGTGGTGGAGGGTTTTTGCACTTTAGTTATCATTGTTATATTTAATACACCCGTTGTGTGAAAAGCAAGACCTGAGTGGACAGTCATCATTGCGCATGTGTCATTAATTCATATACAGTGCATAGTGTACATGTACCCCCACACCCAGTTCCTTCTGTCCAACTATCTTGTCACCCTCTGCTGTCTGGTGTGACAGAAATATTGTGCAATCACTGACTGGTGCAAAGCATGTCCCTCCTGTGCATCGGCACCGCGATGATATCCAGCCACATCTTCTCATCCCCTTCATCATCACCAGGTGGTAGCAGTTCAATGTCAGGGGGCAGGGGCACATTCCGGCGGATACACAAATTGTGCAGCATGACACATGCCATGATGATCTTGGCCACCTTCTCATGCCTCTAGAGGAGTGCCCCAGCCGACCGGCTGAGGCAGCGAAATTGTGCCTTTAACAGGCCAAAGGTCTGCCCGATGACCACACGGGTACGGTTATGGGAATGATTGTAGTCCTCCTCGTGCCTGTTCTGTGGGTTTCAGACAGGGGTGAGGAACCACGGCTTCAAGGTATAGCCACTATCACCTGCATGAGAGGCAATAAAAGGTAAATGTTAGTCGATTCATGATGGACAGCTGTACTAGTCACATATGCCTGCAGATTATCGTTGGCCACATGCACATGTCCCTGAATGTTTTTACGCCATCTTCAGTCACTCAATGTGTCCTGTGACATGGACTAATGTTGTGGGTTGCATCTTCAAGATGATACATGGTGTGCACTGACATCTTGTTGCACATGCATCGTGTACGCATACAGCTGTGTTCGTGTCAAATTTGTGATGTGTTGTGTTCTGTGAGATTCACTTAGAGGGAGCGTTGGCAGTAGTCTGTGCAATATTGGCCAATCAGCGATGATCATTCCCATGGTGACATGCAGCACTCCAGTGGGTGTGGCGGCCCTGTGACAGACAGTGAATTCCTTATTTGGTTCAGTTCAACAAACTCCCAAGGATGCTTGTCCTGTGTGGTGATTTGCTGGAGACAGCAATATAGTGCATGTGCACTGCATGGTGCTGGACGGCGTTATGAAAGGTGAGGGCCGCTGATGAGTGGTGCACGTGTTGTGGGATGTGGGGTGGTTTCCTGTTAGTCATGTAGTGATAGGTGTCGACCTTACTTCATTCCTATGGAATTTGGGTGTCATGTACCGTTTGTGATGCTTTGGGGCACAGTGTTCGGTGATGTGCACATCATGCAGTCACATCAACATTGGCAGCATGGTGGTGTGTGCATCTCTCCCCCCATTTCAATGCCATGTGCCAGTCATGCATCTTACCAAGCAGCCAGGCATGTCGTCCAGCATGTCGCTTCATGAAGCGCGGTAGTGTGGAGTTCCGCAGGACCATAGAGTCATGAGTTGATCCGGGATATTGGGCACAACAATGTGAGATGATCTTGGTGGCGTCTCATACCATCTGCACATTGATGGAGTGGTATTGCTTGCGGTTGCAGTACACCGCCTCCATGGCATGTGGGACCACCAACTCCACGTGGGTGCAGTCGAGGGCACCTATAAAATTTGGCATGCCTGCCAGTGCATGGAAGCCAACTTTTGTATCAAATATCTCCTGGGGAGTCTGTGGTAGGGATATGTAGTCCCTTGTGTGCTTGAGGAGGGCATCCAGCACTTGGTTCAGAATCCGAGAAAATAAGGGTTGAGATATGCCATGCATGTGCCCCACTGTGTGCTGGTAGGTGCCTGTGGCAAGGAAGTGGAGCGCAGACACTACCTTCAGTAGAGGGGGGATGGCGGTGCGTATTTCAGTGAGGCTGACAATGTTGTCATGTATCATGTCCACAATGGTGGTGATGGTGTCCCGGTCCAGCCGGTACAGAGTGTGGATCTGCTCAGGGGTTAGGTTGAAAGGACTGGCTCTGATGCGAGGGATTGGGGGCTGCCTGCGTGGTAATGGTGGCTGCACTGGTGGGGCATGCTGGGCCTGTCACACCCTCCTTTTCCTCCTGCGTCTCCTCTGTGGTGCTGGCTGTTGTTGTTGTTGTTGATGTGGCAATGCAAGCATGTCCTCCAGCGCCAGTAATGCTACTACTATTAAAATAATCTTGGTGTGGGAGGGGGTGTGGTGTGGGGGTGTGCTCCTTTTGTACTGGGCCAGACTCCATTGCCTCCACCTGTGCTGACTGTGTGCACCTGTGGCAGATGGGAACACTGCACAAGGCATTTTACGGTTGGTCAGAGATGCCGTTATTAATAGCATGCCGGTAACCACTTTTAACGCCTTCATGATGCCAGTTTGCATGTCCGCTTCACTTGTGTTCTCCTCCAGTTTAAGGGCATGCCACTATTGCCGGCATGATGGCCCGCGTGCCCGCGCCCATGCCACTATTAGAGGCACCGTACTTTACGATGCCGCTAATAGCAGTCTGGCTGGTCAGAATAGCCTGTAGCGGTAAGCGATGCCGGTAATCCTTTACTGGCATCGTTTTCCCCTTACCTCCAAGCTCAGAATGACCCCCAAAGTCTCATCACCTTCCTCCATGCCGCTCTATCCATGTGATTGTAGCTAGCTTGCACACACACATCTTTATCATCTGAGCAATCTATGGTGTGGTCTTCCAAGGGATGGGCCTGGTGTTTCCTCCTGCTGTAGCCTTTAATGATACAATGTTCATCTATTGTTTGTAAAATTAAGCTAAGACATGCATCTTCTGTGGTCTGACACAATGCCGGCTGCAGCACAACACACAGGGACGTCATTTAGGGGTCGCCAGAGGTCACAACTGCAACCTCTGAGATCTCCCTTGTAACCTCTGTGTTCTCCCTTGAGACCTCTAAAAAAAGAAAAAGTTTTATTTTTTTTGTAATGCATGCTCCTGGGCTGTGGCCAGCACCATGCGGCTCTTTACTTCTGGAGTGGCTGGCTTTCTTGTTCAGGCCCCTTAAAAAAAATAAGAAAAATAAGAACAGGTGTGCCACAAGTCTAACACTTTCAGCACTGACCCTAAATAAGAAAGAATAGGAATACCAAATAATGTGACTTTCTGGAATTCTATACAATAATTGCTAGACTCATTAAAGGTTTCTTTCAGGCACACTTCAGGGGGTGTGTCACTGATTTAGTCTGTTCTTAAACGCCTCAACTCAGCCTTTCATCCTTCTGAGGTCAATAAATGGGTACCAACACAGGTTGGGTGATATTGGGTGTATATTTTTTCTATATAAAGTGCTTAAGCGTAAGTGCTATATAATAACACATCATTATCATTTGGTTATGGACGTCTGTTTGCATTCACAGTAATTTGGTAATATGGGCCTATACACACTGATCTTAATGATACATATGGCGATCCATTCTTGTATGAAATGTACATCACATTATAGTGATATCGTAACCATATTTTTTGTAGTGTACAATGCTATGTGATGCCATTTCCTCTTTTGTCAATGGGTGGAAGGTTGTGTTCCATCGCGTCCCACGATATCACCTCTGGGTGGGGTCAAATGACATCACTTCCTGTGATGCAATCATGGGTCAAGGGCCGTGTGATGTCACTTCCGCTACCCCTGGCATTTTGGTGAAATGACGTCCCTGACAACACACCTGTTTATGCTGCACTATTGTCAGGGGGCTGCTTTTCATAGATACTTGAAAAATCACAGATGAACACACTGAGGTCTTGACAGGCTAGAGGATCTGTGGATCATCATCATCACTATCCAGTTGGTATGTGTCGAGAAGAGTCATCAATCTTCTGAACTTCAGTGGGTCCACCAAATTCTTGATGCAGATAGCAAGCCAAACGTGGGATGAGCCACAGCCTCTTATCTTTTTGCACTCTCCAACAGCTCACCTTAGTTCTGCCTGAATAATTGCCAGGAGTTGTAGAAAATAAATATTCACTGTTTGATAAACTTCTTTGCAGTAGTGGAGGCCAGCACTGTGTTGTTGATCTCTGACCTTTGGCTCTCTCTTTTCACAGCTGGGCTTTTAAACATCTCTTCATTTCATCCTTACACATGTCTTGTGAATGTTAACGCTCTGCATTTTAGTCATTATCATTTTCACGCTATTTATATGTTCCAACCTTGACTTGGTGTCAAGAAAAACTTCAAGAGACACTACCCCTTACATCCTAACAGTGCCTTCGATCCTGTCCAAAGGTTGATTGCAGTTTCATCCAAAGTTGCCCTGCGTCTGCATCTCCAGATTGTGTATGTTCATGTGTGTTATGTAAGAGGATTCAATTCAGCACTACAGCCAAGTCAACGCCTAGTCTAGAATACTGAATGAAAACCCTTATTGATATATCTTTATGTCCAGTTCATGCGTTCTGGATGACTACCCCTATATAACACCCCTCTCTTGGAATCCTCCTGACCCCACTGAGCCAAGAAGTAGTTCTGTTTTGCAAATTAAAAGGTTTATTTGAGAAGTAAAGCAATATATATCTATCACACTTTATAATAAATTAATAATTGAATATCACACTTAATCTGATATGATAAAGATTAACAACAGAGAATCTGGCACTAGCACACTTCTTTATAATCACTAAGGAGTTGACATGAAATGGATAAGATAGCACACTGGTAAATAGGGACAGAAGAATAATGTGGAAGAGAATGTTTTATAGGGTTCAAGGAAATGCAAGGTTGAATGAATGAAATGCAGTATAGAAAATACTCAATATGATTTCAACAAAACAATGTAATCACTTTTCTCTGGCAATTCACCCCCCCTTTTATGCAATGCAAGGAAATGGAAGGAAGCACACAGTTCTCAGAAATGCAATTCAAATGTAATTCAGTTCACCCAGCAACTTAGACTACAGAAGTTGAAAACACAGGCAAAATGCTTTTAAATGTGCTGGAAATGGAGTGAAAAATATGCTAAATTTGCTTTTAATTCCCTCTAGAAGTTCAGGGTGAGTGGTATCTAGTTAATATTAGTCCAGGCTCACACTAGCAATGATTCAGGGATGATTAGCAGGTTAAACGAATTTCTGGCAAATGGAAGGCAAGCAGCAGCAGCTTTTTACACGTGAAGAAATTGCAAATCGCGGTAAAATTCTCGAATGCGCCGAGCGAGATTACAGAGGAACTACAAGGACTATCACTATCGTTTTGGGGTCCTAAGAAAGCCTAGGATCTCAGCTTTCAGATGAAAGTTACTGCAAGTCTCTAGCACAAACGGTCGCGGAGATATGAACGATTAAATAAAGGTCGTTTTGCAGATTTGAAATTTTAAAGTTAAAAAGACAAGTGCAGCTTGCAACTAGCAAATCACAGGTGACAGCTTTACAAATGACAGGTGACAGGAGGCAGTTCTACTTAGATTAAAATAGCTTGGATTATATGATTTTAACTAAGAGATTGGTTCTGCACAGTTTTCTAGGTACTCACACTATATTCTTGAGTGAAATGGGCCTCGCCATGGATCTGGTCAGGTTTTAGACGGGACTCTGGTCTCTGCACTTCACAGTGATCTGGGTCTGCTCTCTCTCTAGATTCTGAAGATTGAGGGATTTAAAGTCTGGATCTTTCTGCACAGCTTTCTCTGGAGATTGAAGGAGGTAAAGTATGGATTTTCCCGGCAGAGCTTCCAGCTGCAAATAGATTTGAAAGTCCCTATCTGTCCTGTCTGTCTGCTTTTATGTGTTTAGAATGTGGGTGTGTTCTAGCATCACTGACCCTACCTCTCTCTCAGCTTCTAATTGGTCAAACTTCCATTTCTCACTTGATTGGGGGAGCTAAGTTGTGTCAGAGTGATGTCAGCCATTTATGATCTCTTGAAAAAACTCCCCTGTCATCTGTGCACCCAAATCTATATATGATCAAAACACATATTTCACAGTTACACAGTAGTTTGAAATTACATACCCATGTCACAGATCACATGAGGTATACTCTGTCCCAAATCTGCTGTTTCTAAGAGCTTGCATTGAGAAATGGCACATATTTCACTTTTTAACGGATTTTGCAATTTCTGACATTGACCCAAATTGACATACATGTGCGCAGGGAGTATGGACATTAACTGATGAAGTTTCAGATTTTTAACATGCACACATTTAGAGTAATATCTTCTTTTCCGCTAAAACCCCCCTGAACATACCACCGGTTCTAAAAACCTCTTAAACTGTGGGCAGAAAAATCACAAGAATTATGGTATCATTTATAAAATTTTCACATGTCCGCTCTATGAATGATCCATCTTTTTAAAGTTATGTTCTGGCTCCAAAGGGGTGTGGTTTACCCTCAGCACAAGGTTGAATTTCTGGTTTTTCCAGTTCTGCCAAGCCAGCTTGCTCTCACAGGCAGTGCTCCTCCCCTTTCCTTCAGGAGGAAGCCACTTTTTACGACCAGTTACGACTCCCGTCATAAACCATCTGCCTGGGTGAAGGGGGTTACATTGTTCAGAGCTCCTGTATTCTGTGGGGCTCCCCTTAATTCAATTATCAGAGAGATGGCATATCCTTAGTGTGGCCAGCAAAAGGCAGATAGGCCTGGGAACACAGTTGTGACTCAAGTTTCACTCCTGATGGGGGTAGCTGTCAAGCAAAATCAAGTTCCTTAAGCCAGACTTTCAGCTAACTGTCATGTTTTTTTGTTGCTTTTTAAATTAACTTGCAATTTTACACATGCAGCTAGAATGCTGATTCTAAGTGCAAAACTATGACATTTCAACAGTTACAAAGGCATGTGACACCAAACATAGGTCACTCATTTAATCTAAACATTTTCGATTTTAGTGTCTTTAAATCCAGTGCAACTTAAACTGCTGACTCCATAGCAGTTTTGTTATAAGCATTGTTTTGGGCTCTTCATTTCCCAGATTTTGTAGGCACACAACACTCCATTCTACCAAATGTCTGCTGGTGTCCAGTGAGTTTTTAGATGTGTTGCAATGTTTAAAATAGAGATTTTGAGCCTGCCTTCAGAGAAACACAGGGTGGTTTTAAAGCGCTTTGAAGCTAACCGGCGCTACTGTTTTTCCTTTGGCAACCCATTTCCCTCATGGCACCCCGGCCTATCATTCTCGCACTGGTGGGTGGCAAGTGAGGCAACCATTTTGGTGTGCGCACAAACTGCGCAGCTTTCCTGGATTTCGGCGCACATGTGGGTTTTCCGCCATCTTGAATTTTCTAAGCCCACAGCAGCAAATGTTGTAGCATGATAGCTTAAACGTGGGTCAGGACACCCAACAAGCCCCCCCACGCGACTGCACTTTGAATTTGAGTCGATGGGGAGTCGGGTGCACAAGGGTTTTGACCCACGCACCGGTCTGTCCGCATAATCTTCTTCCAATTCTGCAAATGGCACAGCTCAGCAACTTCTTCTCCATCCGGTACTGATCGATCGGTTCTCCTCACCGGTCCTGATGGGAGTATTGGGCGGTACACAGGGCCCATCGCGTCTCTGCTCCCGGTCTCCGGATCGTACTCCTTGGCCCGTCTCCAGGTTTTCTTTCTCCTAGGACGACAAAGGAAGAGCGGCAATACCTACTCATAGACGTTTTTCCACCACTGTTGAGATAGTGGGGCAGCATATGCATTTCATCATCACGAAACATTACATTCTTATTTTGAAAAAAAAAACAGTATAACTAAGAGACAGTTTCATGCAAATCACAATATTTTAGAGACTAGATGTGGTATGTTTTATGATTGGAACTGAATTAGTCCGAGACAGTGCCCGCTAGGATTCCAGAGGATTCCTCCAGTTGTTGCAGAGTGTGCCTGGGATGGCAACATTTCAACTGGTTTATGTGGACCCACTTGTCTTCCCCCGCTGCCAAAGGACCTTTGGGGATGTGGATTTTGTAGGCCACAGGAGAGATCTTGTCGATGATCTCAAAGGGTCCCTTCCATGTAGGCAAAAATTTGCGCTGCTTGGCCTGGTTCCTTTGGAAGTTGTATAGATAGACCCGGTCTCCCACCTGATATTCCTTCCTGGAAGTTTTCAGGTCATAATGGGTCTTCATGCTATCAGCTGATCTTTCTAGATTCCGCTGAGCGTAAGCAAAAGCATGTTGGAGGTGTTTCCTTAAATTCTCTCATCATACTCATGAGTAGTGGAGGCATTTATTAGTGTCTGCTCTTGGGTCCTGTAGAGCAAATGCTGCGGAAGCACCATCTTGCGCCCAGTCATCAATTCAAATAGTGACATTTTGGTTGCAGATGAAGGGGTAGATCTGATGGCCATTAGGACCAGAGGTAATCGGATATCCCAACTTGGCCCAGAATCTGCCACAAACTTCTTTAATATGCTCACAATTGTCCGGTTATATCTCTCTACTGCCCCAGAAGAAGCTGGCCTGTAAGCAATATGCAACTTTCTTTTGACCCCCAGTATCTCCCACATCTTTGTAATTACTTCACTGGTGAAGTGGCTACCTCTGTCTGACTCAATCCTTTGAGGTAGACCAAAACGGGAAAAGATGTGGTTAATCATCAAGGCAGCTGCGTTTCTGCCTTGCAGTTTGGGGCTGGGAGACATTCCACCCACTTGGTAAACAAGCATGTCACAGTCAACATGTACTTATTCCCCCTAGCCGAGCGAATCACGGGGCCTACGAAGTCGATTTGTAAATCTGACCATGGCAGGGTCATCCCCCTCTTTTGGAGAGGCGCACGGTGCGTGAGGGATGATGGCTGAAATTGTGCACACACAAGACACCCCTTCAAGTATTGGACGAGGTCCTGCCCCATGTGTGGCCAGTATGCAACCTCTCTTAAGATTTCCAATGTTGTGTGAAACCCCCTATGACCGGCGGTGGCCGCATCATGGGCGTGACTTAACATCAGGCTTCGGAATGAGGTAGGAACCACCCACTGATCGTGGCCAGCTTTGGATTTCCTTACCAACAAACCGTCTTGGATCCGGAACATTTTTGGACATTTCATCAACACTCTTAGGTCCTCTTTCCCAATGTAATCGGTATCCATCAGGGGAAAGTTCTCAGGGTCCTCAAGGTGTTGGTAAAATTTACCAATTATGGGATCCCCCTTCTGAGCTGTAATCAAATCAGCATCAGGGGTCTCCTTACTCCATTGGGCGATTGAAAGGTCGTTGTGAGCATTTGTCTGGGACCTAGTGATAGCAGTGACCTGGATTTCCCCCAATAGGGACTCAATCTCAATTAGATCCCCTTGGATGGCCCCGGTTTTGGCCAGCTGATCAGCTAAGTCATTTCCAGTTTTGTCTGGTCCCTCTACTTTGGAATGACCCTTGATCTTTTTCCAATAGATGGTCATCTCATTCAAGGTGACCAGATCATCAATGTTTTGGATCAACTTCCCATGTTTCAAGGGTTTGTTGTTAGCACATAACATGCCTCTGGTTTTCCAATTAACCAGGTGCTCCACGAACCCGTTCCGTACATAATCCGAATCTGTGATTATGACCAGTTCGTGGAGTTGATGCTGGACAGCAGTGAGGATGGTCTGATGCACAGCCATCAATTCTGCCACCTGACTACTTCGGGGACCAATTTTGTATCCAGCGGAGGGTTCTGGGGACTCATTCACCCATGCATTTCCAACGCCGGCCACCAGTTCTTTCTCCCCGTTGTTGTCAACATGGTACGAGCATCCATCCACATAGACAGTGGGCATTCCCTCACACTTGTCCTCTTCAAAGACTTTGTGTGGGGAATTAAGGTATGCCTCCGTGTTGTCCTTGATTTTTAGACTTTTGTCCTCGAGACAGTTTTCTCTGGCACAAACATGCAAGTCAGCCAGACCTTGCACGAGGGGATTCTTCTTGTTTTGGCCATATCTGACTTCCACAGGAAAGCCTTGCATTGACAGAATCCAGGAAGTAATTCGGGAATTACTCACATTTCCGGCCCGGATTCTGTCACTTTGGAGATATTGCAGAGGCTGGTGTGGAGTCTCCACTATGATGTGCTCCCCCTGGATAAACGGGCGGTAATTCTTCAATGCCCACACCGTCGCCAGGAGTGCCTTCTCACAATCGTTGAATTTTTCCTCCACAGAGGATAAAGTTTTGCTCGCATAGGAGATTACTTTATTGACCTTGTCATGCTTTTGGTATAATACTGCCGTCAAGCACGTATTAGAGAACCCCGTCTCCAGGAAGAACTCCTTGTTTCTGACAGGGTAAGCTAGGCAAGGCGCTTGTGAGAGGCTTCTTTTGAGTTGTCTTACTGCCTCGGATTGTTCTGGACCCCATTCCCACTTGACCCCCCCCTTCAGGAGATGAATCAGGGGTCTGGTGATCTCTGCGTAGCCCTCAATGAACTTTCTGCTGTAATTAGTCAGTCCAAGGAGGCTCCTTAGTTCCCGCAGAGTTGTGGGGTCTTTCAGTTTCTGAAGTGCTTCCACTTTCTTTTCCTGGGGACAGAGACCCTGAGGAGTAATCTCATGCCCCAAGAAATTAACACGGGTTCTACACCACTGTGCTTTCTGAAAGGAAAGTTTTGCTCCGGCGGCTCTCAACTGGGTCAGAACATAACGGATCTCCGCTATGTGTTCCTCCACAGATGAACTTTTGATGAGGACATCATCTACATAAGCCAGGTTACCCCTCGCACCCAGGTCGGGCATGGCCTTATGTAGGAAAATATTGAACTCATTACCGGAGTTGAGGTATCCGAAGGGAGTCCGGGTCCATGTGTATTGCTGGCCCCCAAAGGTAAAAGCCAGCTTGTATTGGTCCTCGCTACTGACAGGCACAGTCCAGTATCCATTGGTCAGGTCTATTGCTGTGAATACCTGTGACCCCTGGATCTGGGCCAGCCCTTGGTCAATGTAGGGCAGAGGCCATCGGGAAGTATGGACCCGTTTGTTGAGCTCCCTGAGGTCAGCACAGAGTCTCCACTGGCCGTTCGGCTTCAATATTCCCAGCACCGGATTATTGAAGGTGCTGTGGACTGGACGGATTATTCCCTGGGACTCAAGGTTCTAAATTATTTCAGTAAGGGACTCCATGGATGCGAGAGGCAAGCGATATTGCTTCACAAACACTGGGGTCATGCCAGGGTCCGTGGGGATTGTTGTTGTGTGGATGTCAGTGCGACCACAGTCATATGAGTCTACCGCAAAGAGATCTTGGAAATCCAAGAAAACTTGTTTCAACTTTTGCTTTTGTTCCAGAGTCACACAGGCATCAGCTAGGTTGACTCTCTCTTCCACCATCTGCCTGAAGCCTGGAAAGACTTCTGGTCTGGCTATCTCCGCGGCCTCCTCCAGCTGGGTGGAGAAGTCCCTGGTCAGAGTGCTGATTTGGACTGGAGGCTTCAGGTGGGAAAGGCAGCCCTCATGGACCTGGAAAATCACCTCATCCCTCCTGAAGTCACAAGTCACATCTTCCTTACCATAGGGGCAAGAAGTGTACACCAGGAAGTTCCCCCCATGCCGGGTAAAAATCCTGTCTGGTGTTGTATGGTCCTCACTGTCACTGTCAAAACAGTCCTTGGGGATTGGTCCTAACAGTTCATTACCTAAATCAATGGAAAAATGTCGGTCATCAACCGCCATTCCAACAATGGTGCCTGCGGCTAGAGTAATACTCTTTAAGTCGCTGTTATCCACCTCTATTGGAATGGTGTCATGTTCTATGTTGACTAATGGAGTTGGGTTTACCCCCAACCCTTGCTGTTGGAGAGAAGCATTTAGATGTATGTAAGCATCAGGGTTTTGCAAATATTGTCCTCTTTTAACTTTCACTTCCAGGGAGAATTGTCGGGTCCTTTCTGGGATGGTGACTTCCTCTTTAATCTGAATTTCAACTGCATAAGGTAGCAATTGGGCTGACCTAAATGCTTTTTCTGGATCATCAAAGCCCATGGGATTATCCGCTAATCGGGACCAAGCTTTGAAGTTTATTAGGTCCAAACTAATGGCAAAGCGATTGAGAATGTCACTGCCTAAGTAAAAGGCGGCAGGGACGTCTCGCACGACCCAACAATTGTGGACTATGCTCTTGTTGCCAATGGAGATTTTGAGCATACACCTGCTTGGCAGGAGATGTTTGGAATTAGGTGCTTCCAGGTCCATTTCCCATTTGTCTATCAGTTTGAAGGTGGGAATGGCTGGATCTTTTGGGAGTTGGCGGAACATGGCTTCGCTGATGAAGCTCTTACCGTTGTTCACACACACTCGAGCGAGAACAGAGTCCTTCCCATCATTTAACTGGACAGGGATGAACAACTGCTCTCCAATTTGCTGAATATCAGCCAGGCTCTGAGCTGATTTCACATCTTCCTGAACTATAGAAGTGGTAGTTTCTGATTGTGGATTAGTATAGAATTTCAGAGTGTTTCCTTCCAGTGTGGAATACCACCTTAAACTGGAAGGAAGGTTGATTTTCAGAAATAGAGAGGACCCCCCATCACCAGTCTGTTGTCCTACTGCTATTACTGTCACGTCTGGAATTTGGCTATTCTGGAAGGGAAATTCTACTTGGTCAGATTTTTGTTCAACCATGTGGCAGGTGCCGTTTAAACTAACATGGTTGACACTCTGTTTTAATTTTATTGGTCGGCTAGTCTGGGTCCAGAGGACCTTGTTTACGCAATCTATTAGGGGTGACAACCTTCTCAGGAGGTCATTCCCTAGTAAACAAGGGGTGCCCTCTGGGGTCACAACTATGACCGGGTGTTTCAACTTATGTCACCCAATTTTAATGTCCAAATCTGCCGTCCCCTCGACGGGAATTTCCTTCCCGTCAAAGTTCTGCAGTTGTCCAGGAAGAGAGGTGAGAGGAATTTGGTAATTCTCTCCCCTTCCTGCATTTAGTTTGTCAAAGGCCCTTCTGGACAGAAGGGTAGCTTGAGATCCAGTGTCCACCAGTGCCAAAATTGTACCCTGCCCCTGTACTTGTACCGGGGCATAGTATCTTCCCTCCTTCTCCTCAAGGGGGCACAGATAATGTACATTTTTGGACAACTGGTGGGCTAATTTTCTGGTTTTGGACATGGCGAGAGAAGAGATTTGGGCAGAATTCTGTGGAGAGCCTTGGGAATCTGAAAGAAAAATTAACTGGAGATCAGAGCCATTGTGGGTTCCCCTGGCTCCGGTTCTGGGCCGCCCCCCCCTTTTTGGAGGCAGTCACCAGGATGGGTGTGAACCAGGGGATTTTCTAGCTGTTGGTTCTGGGATGAGATGGTGGGCGGCGGTAGCTCAGTCTCCACATCTCCCCAGTCTGGATTTGCATCCCTAGGGACCCATTTTTCTTTGGGAGGAGTTCCCCCCTCCCTGAAGGAGAAGATCCTTTTCCCAGGATCCTCTGGGGATCCCTCTCCCTCAAATTGGAAGATCTGTACCTCCTCCTCAAACTGAGTCTGTTTGGGTCTTTTGTTTCTCTTACCCCCCCTCTGCTCCTTAGGAGACAGACTTTCAGGGGCAAGAGATTTTGTTTCCGGTTCCTGGGTTTCCAGGGGCTGTTTACAAGTGAGGAAGGAAGCTTCCTCCAAGGCTTTACACCCCCCTTCCCTTCGTGCCTCCTCCCCGGGAACCGGTGAGTTATCGGGGTGCTGCCCCCGTCATTGTTCTGGAGCACCAGGTCCAGAGTTGGGTGCGTTCTGCGCCGGCATGCTGATCTGAGGGTTCTGCTGAGCCCTCAGTATGTGACCCATATCCCGCGCCATGTTTTGAACCTGGCGCTCTAACTGGGAAACCCGCTCAGGCTGATACGGGGCCTTGTTTTCTCCCCTGGGCTGATCCCGGGAAGGGTAGCTATCCCTTCTCTGGTAGTACCCCGGGTTGGGAAGATTTGGGTACCCCTCCACCCTTGGCCTCCCCTCTCCCGGATTAGGTTGTCTGGGCTCAGGGAATTGGGGAAAGAAGGATGGATGATTTTGGGGTTGGAAATTGGGTGGATACCTGGGGAAAAAGTTCTGCCCAGGATTTGGAGAATTTCTGCCCTCCTGTGGGAAGTTGGGAGGGAAGTTCCCTGGGTTAGGTGCTTGGCTGGATCCCCCCCCTTGGGCTGGAGGAGTCCACACATAACCCAGGATGGGTCTGTTTCCCTTGTAACGGGGACTTACATAGTCAGGAGAGCGAGGGACCCCATTTGTGGGGCTGCCTCCCTGGCTCCCTGTCTGTGACTGGCCCGAGGACCTTCTGGGCCTAGCATTATTAGGTGCAAGTAGGTTTTTAGGCCCCCCCATCTCCAACTCTAAAACGGGGGTGACCTTTACCTCTGCCACCTTGGCAGCAGCAGGGGTGTTGTTGGCTTTGGGGTTTTTGGGCGCATTATTTTTATTTTCTATTGGCTTCTGCACCTCATAGATCCGGGTCGCCTGTTCGATGACCCAGTCTAAAGATCTTTTCTCGTGAAAATCCCTCACGAGCTGGGTCATTATGTATTTGGGCAAGGCATGGAAAAACGTATTAATAAATTCTCTGCTATCCGTGCGCACCCTTCTTGTGGTCTGTGCAAAAGCACGCTTTAACTCCTGCACAAATTCTTGTGGGGCCTGATCCTCCCCACATTGTAAATTGTAGGCTGCCTTGCGAGCCTCTTGGGGATTTCTGTGAACAGAAAAATGTTTTAATATGGCCGCCTTATAGGTGGACCATCTTAAATGATTTTGGTCCTCCAGCCCCGCAAAGAAACTGGAGTATTCCGGGGAGAAGGTCCACTTTACATATTGAATACAGCTTTGGCTGTCCTTCAAATGGAAAGTCTCCATCATTTGTTCAAACAACTCTAAGTGCTCCCAAACAGAATACTTAGCGTTCTTATGGTAAGGCGTGATGACGCTCCTGATCGCCTTAATCTGCTTTAAGGGGTCCTTAAGCAAGGCCCTTTTTGCCTTATTGGCCTTTTTGGTTCGGGTAACCCTTGTCCATTCGTCCTCGGACTCAGAGGCACTGCTCCCAGAGATTCCCGTCTGTTCTTCCAGGTTTTCCCGGATTCTGCGAGCCTGGGAATGGCTGGCAGACTGTGGGGACCTGGTCTCCTGTGTCCTGCGCAGTTCAGAGGAGTCCTCAGATCCCTCCTTGCTGCCAGGATTTGCTGGGTACCCCCCCCACTGACCTAACTGGGCAAAGGTTTTTAGGATGCCCTTAAGGGGCCTACTCTCCTGGGGTTCCCCACTGAACTGTACTGTACTTGGGTGCCCATACCCGGATGCCCACCCCTCCATTCCTGAGTGGTGCTGGCCTATGAGCCCCATACTTTTAGCTGGATAGTAATCTGCCATCCCTGTGGCCCTGTGCTCATGTGCGCCAGGGAACATGGGGGTGGTAGAGTCCAGGGACTGAGAGGTATGAGGGCCTCTGGTACTAGGGCTCCTGAGGTTATGCTCCGGAGTTTCCCTTTCCCAGCGAACCTCATCTCTATCCGCCCCTGCTCCCTGTTGCAATGCAAGAGCCTGCATTTGTGCCTTCACTCCATTTAAGTCCATTTCACTCAGTTAAGGCCTTACTGGACTCTATCAGTTTCTCCTGCATCGCTACCTGTTGCTGGAGCCTCTCATTGTGCTGGCAGAGAGCCTCATTTTCCCTCCTTGCTTCCTGGTTGGTCCTGGAGAACTGGGCCAGTCTTTGCTGCAGGAGGGTTACCTCCTGAGCTGTGTCCCTATTGGCCTGCTCCTTTCTTGCTAGAGCATCCTCCACCCTCCTGGTGTGCTCTAGCAAGTTCTGGTGTTCTTTTTGGAGGTCACCCAGTCCCTGGTGGGCCAGGTGATTTTCTTCCATTTTCCTTTTTAAATGGCAGACTTCCTGGCCTAAGGCGTCTCTTTCCTGACTAAGAGCCTGCATTTGTGCCGCCAGGTCGTCCCTCTGCCTTTGAAAGGCACCAGCTTTCTGGCGTTCTTCATCAAACTCTGCCTGGGTATCCAGGTCTTTCAAAATCAGCTTGTTGCTCTCTACCTTCACTCTATCTAGATGACTTTGCAGGGTGGCTACCTGCTCCGTGCATGCCCTGTTAAAGTCTAATTGTTGCTCCAGCTTTTTCTGGCTCTGCAGTAAGGAGTCCAAACTGTCTTGGTGCTCCTTCTGCAGGGCCAGAAATCTGGTATCCTGGTCAGCCTTTTCCTGTTGCAGTATATCCATATCCTCCTTTATTTTAGTGATGTACCATCTGCTGTCATTTTCTGACTCCTGGCTCCTCTGCAGCCTCTGCTCAGAAGAGTCCAGATCAGATTGGGCCTTCTGTAATGCCATCTGTTGCCTATTTGCCAGATTTTGGCTTTCAGCACATCTATCCTGCATGTCTCCCATATATAGGTACAGGTATGCTGCTATCCTGGCAATCTTATTGTGTTCCTCTTTGGCTTTAGGAGCCATATATAGTTCACTCAGGGCCACATGTAAGGGACCCTGATCTCTATATATATCTGACCCTGTTTCAGTGACCTGTTGTGTGATGGCCTGCAACCACGCATCCTGGCCCTGTTCGGTCCATTCACCTCTCACAAATAGCTTATGCAAGAGGTGCTCTCTGGCTATTTTCATGTCTACTAAGGTCGTCATTCTAGAGATTGGTCTCTGTCCTGATTTAGAGAAGTTTGTATTTTATTTTTGCAGAACAGAACTTTTCTTGGAGCGTTCCTTTAAGAAGTGCTTTACAGCGTAACACAGCGTGTGCTCCGACCGGATATGTGTATCTCGTCAGCTGGCACACTGTATTAATCTGCACAAGTGATAGATCTAACCCAAACGTCCGGCCCGAGCCCCCAATTTGTAAGAGGATTCAATTCAGCACTACAGCCAAGTCAACGCCTAGTCTAGAATACTGAATGAAAACCCTTATTGATATATCTTTATGTCCAGTTCATGCGTTCTGGATGACTACCCCTATATAACACCCCTCTCTTGGAATCCTCCTGACCCCACTGAGCCAAGAAGTAGTTCTGTTTTGCAAATTAAAAGGTTTATTTGAGAAGTAAAGCAATATATATCTATCACACTTTATAATAAATTAATAATTGAATATCACACTTAATCTGATATGATAAAGATTAACAACAGAGAATCTGGCACTAGCACACTTCTTTATAATCACTAAGGAGTTGACATGAAATGGATAAGATAGCACACTGGTAAATAGGGACAGAAGAATAATGTGGAAGAGAATGTTTTATAGGGTTCAAGGAAATGCAAGGTTGAATGAATGAAATGCAGTATAGAAAATACTCAATATGATTTCAACAAAACAATGTAATCACTTTTCTCTGGCAATTCACCCCCCCTTTTATGCAATGCAAGGAAATGGAAGGAAGCACACAGTTCTCAGAAATGCAATTCAAATGTAATTCAGTTCACCCAGCAACTTAGACTACAGAAGTTGAAAACACAGGCAAAATGCTTTTAAATGTGCTGGAAATGGAGTGAAAAATATGCTAAATTTGCTTTTAATTCCCTCTAGAAGTTCAGGGTGAGTGGTATCTAGTTAATATTAGTCCAGGCTCACACTAGCAATGATTCAGGGATGATTAGCAGGTTAAACGAATTTCTGGCAAATGGAAGGCAAGCAGCAGCAGCTTTTTACACGTGAAGAAATTGCAAATCGCGGTAAAATTCGCGAATGCGCCGAGCGAGATTACAGAGGAACTACAAGGACTATCACTATCATTTTGGGGTCCTAAGAAAGCCTAGGATCTCAGCTTTCAGATGAAAGTTACTGCAAGTCTCTAGCACAAACGGTCGCGGAGATATGAGCGATTAAATAAAGGTCGTTTTTCAGATTTGAAATTTTAAAGTTAAAAAGACAAGTGCAGCTTGCAACTAGCAAATCACAGGTGACAGCTTTACAAATGACAGGTGACAGGAGGCAGTTCTACTTAGATTAAAATAGCTTGGATTATATGATTTTAACTAAGAGATTGGTTCTGCACAGTTTTCTAGGTACTCACACTATATTCTTGAGTGAAATGGGCCTCGCCATGGATCTGGTCAGGTTTTAGACGGGACTCTGGTCTCTGCACTTCACAGTGATCTGGGTCTGCTCTCTCTAGATTCTGAAGATTGAGGGATTTAAAGTCTGGATCTTTCTGCACAGCTTTCTCTGGAGATTGATGGAGGTAAAGTATGGATTTTCCCGGCAGAGCTTCCAGCTGCAAATGGATTTGAAAGTCCCTATCTGTCCTGTCTGTCTGCTTTTATGTGTTTAGAATGTGGGTGTGTTCTAGCATCACTGACCCTTCCTCTCTCTCAGCTTCTAATTGGTCAAACTTCCATTTCTCACTTGATTGGGGGAGCTAAGTTGTGTCAGAGTGATGTCAGCCATTTATGATCTCTTGAAAAAACTCCCCTGTCATCTGTGCACCCAAATCTATATATGATCAAAACACATATTTCACAGTTACACAGTAGTTTGAAATTACATACCCATGTCACAGATCACATGAGGTATACTCTGTCCCAAATCTGCTGTTTCTAAGAGCTTGCATTGAGAAATGGCACATATTTCACTTTTTAACGGATTTTGCAATTTCTGACATTGACCCAAATTGACATACATGTGCGCAGGGAGTATGGACATTAACTGATGAAGTTTCAGATTTTTAACATGCACACATTTAGAGTAATATCTTCTTTTCCGCTAAAACCCCCCTGAACATACCACCGGTTCTAAAAACCTCTTAAACTGTGGGCAGAAAAATCACAAGAATTATGGTATCATTTATAAAATTTTCACATGTCCGCTCTATGAATTATCCATCTTTTTAAAGTTATGTTCTGGCTCCAAAGGGGTGTGGTTTACCCTCAGCACAAGGTTGAATTTCTGGTTTTTCCAGTTCTGCCAAGCCAGCTTGCTCTCACAGGCAGTGCTCCTCCCCTTTCCTTCAGGAGGAAGCCACTTTTTACGACCAGTTACGACTCCCGTCATAAACCATCTGCCTGGGTGAAGGGGGTTACATTGTTCAGAGCTCCTGTATTCTGTGGGGCTCCCCTTAATTCAATTATCAGAGAGATGGCATATCCTTAGTGTGGCCAGCAAAAGGCAGATAGGCCTGGGAACACAGTTGTGACTCAAGTTTCACTCCTGATGGGGGTAGCTGTCAAGCAAAATCAAGTTCCTTAAGCCAGACTTTCAGCTAACTGTCATGTTTTTTTGTTGCTTTTTAAATTAACTTGCAATTTTACACATGCAGCTAGAATGCTGATTCTAAGTGCAAAACTATGACATTTCAACAGTTACAAAGGCATGTGACACCAAACATAGGTCACTCATTTAATCTAAACATTTTCGATTTTAGTGTCTTTAAATCCAGTGCAACTTAAACTGCTGACTCCATAGCAGTTTTGTTATAAGCATTGTTTTGGGCTCTTCATTTCCCAGATTTTGTAGGCACACAACACTCCATTCTACCAAATGTCTGCTGGTGTCCAGTGAGTTTTTAGATGTGTTGCAATGTTTAAAATAGACATTTTGAGCCTGCCTTCAGAGAAACACAGGGTGGTTTTAAAGCGCTTTGAAGCTAACCGGCGCTACTGTTTTTCCTTTGGCAACCCATTTCCCTCATGGCACCCCGGCCTATCATTCTCGCACTGGTGGGTGGCAAGTGAGGCAACCATTTTGGTGTGCGCACAAACTGCGCAGCTTTCCTGGATTTCGGCGCACATGTGGGTTTTCCGCCATCTTGAATTTTCTAAGCCCACAGCACCAAATGTTGTAGCATGATAGCTTAAACGTGGGTCAGGACACCCAACAGTTAGTTACTTTTAATTCTGACAGTTACACTAGTGGCAGCACCTCATTGATGCAGCGGTCAGGCAAACCCTTTGGATGTGCTCTTTTAATAGCTGTGGCAAAGAACAAACATTGTCCAACTATTACTACTCTCTAGGTGTTCAGCAGACACTATCCATTTGCTGTACCTTGCTATTTCAGTAGTCAGTCACTGCATTGTGCTGTTTTTGCAGACACTTCAGGATATGGAGGGTTTAATTCCACTGAGTCAGCATTGCGGTTTTCAGCTGGTTGTAATGATCATGATGCCATGACTGCAGCTTTTTTAACATATTCTATACACTGTAGGAGGAGCTAAGGTAGTAACAGGTGTTCTGGGTTATACATAGTATCTCATCGAGTTTCAGATACAGGCTTATGAAGTTAGTGACCACAAGATAGAGGACATGAGCAAAGCCAGGTACATTCATGGTTTTGCCTATCCTCAGGTTAGCTTCAACATTAGATACACTGGGCCTCATAACAACTTCAGCGGTATCTCAGCAGTAAATCTGCTGGGATACCACCCACGCAAATAGCGTTACTGCAACTAGTGCTGGATCCCAAGTTGGGGTAAGGCTGTTAGTCCATAGGACTCTAATGGGTAGTAGCGGCGCTATTGTTGCCGGTGGTATGAGCACCATGATAATAGTGCCACAAATAGATGGAAACTGGAGAGTTTTACCTCCAGCAAAATGATGGAGGTAAACCTCCTACTTTCCAACCAAACTCGGGATTGGGTGGAGTGGTAATGCAGCGGTAATAGCCTTATCGCCACATTTTCGCTGCAGTGCCCAACCCCTGATGAGGCCCACTGTCATCTGTACAAAGTCCTTATGTAAACCACAAGGAACAAGCTGATGTGCAATAACCTTCTTCACTTTTCTCAAAGATCAACCCCGTGTGGGATCTGCCATAACACCTTTTCATACCATACGCAAGGTGACTTGCTAGAACATGTCATAGAGAGCTGCTTTCCTTGGATTTGCTGAACAGATGTACAGTTAAGGTGACCCAGTGTCCAGTGATGGCCATAACATCTGTGCCTCAAGAACTGGTCTGTTTGTCCTTTGTTAGTTGCCATTCATTCCTACCATCACAGTGGTCCTGTGCCATTCCACTGTATCCACAATATGGCCATACAGGCGTGCACCCGAGGTTCATGTGAAGTAGTCCCTAGCTGGGCAAAAAAAGGCCAGGGAAATATTTGAATCCACTGTTTTATACAAAGGGATAGTACAGTCAAACAAAACGAAGGCCAGTAAGACGGAAATCCTTCTCATCCTTCTGCTTTCCCTCTCACTCTATCAGACCTCCATGAACCCTCTACCCTTGCCTTCCTGTGAGTAAAAAAAATCTGAGCATCCTCTTCGACTCCACACTCTTCTCTTCTCAGATCACAGACCTTGCCAAAAAGAGCCACTTCCAGCTGCACCTCATCAGAGGTATCCTACCTTTCCTCACTTTCCCCCAGAAGCTCACTGTCTCTAGAGCACTGGTTCTCTCCAAGCTGTACTGCTGCAACAGCCTCTATCTCAAACTTGCTACCTCTACTCTTCACCCCCCTGCAACTAATTCAGAATAGGACTGCAAGATTTCTCCTTGGCTTCAAGCCCAGGGACTGTATCTCTCCAGCCCTGAAATCTCTCCACTGGCTTCCGGTGACTGCAAGGATCAAGTTCAAGACCCTCTACATCATCCACAAGTCATTCTGGCACCAGGGCCTGCACAACATCCAACTCTCTTCTTAAATACATTCCTTCTAGTGTCCTTCGCTCATCTACTTCCAACTCTTTGACGGTCAGATGCTTGTCCAGGCAGAGTGTGGGAAATATGGCTCTCCTCTGCAGGTGCCGCCCTCTGTAACGACATCCCAGCCCCTCTCAGACTTGAGCCGGACCAGCTGATGTTCTCCTCTGCATTCTCTTTCTTGCTCCCTTGCTAACCTGTCTGCTGCGTCGACTGGTTGCTTCGTTCCCTCTGAGTCTCACTGGGTACCAGGCTGCTCCACGATTAGTCTTCCTTGAATTGCCTCCTGCCCCCCACCCCCTGTGCAGTTGGGGGCTGTAACTGTAACACCTACAGACCCCCTGCCTCCTGCACTTGCCTAGAGCCACTCTGTACTGCTTAACATTACATTGAGCATTGTCATAGAACAGAGATATTCATGACCTTTGTGATGTGTGAAACACTTAAAAGACTCAACAGAAGTGGTCTGGAACCTTGAGGGTGAAATAAGTTATCTTCATCCCCTGGGATTGGGATCTGCAAGCAAAGGGGGTGAATCAGCAAGAATCGTTGGCGTACTAGTGTGGGACGATGTTGCAAATGTGCCCATTGTCTGCAGTCGAGGACTATTAGGATAGCACTGCCCCCTTTCATTTTGCAAAGCTTGTAGATGATACCATCTCACATTGGACCACAGGAAAGAGGAACACAACTGGGCACCTGGCTTCCTGTGTAAGACACTGTTTTTGCATATATGGTGGGTGGCCAAGGTGAGGTTTTACTTTTCTAACATAAAATAACATCGTACACCTGTTTATTTAAGAAGTCTGAGAAAGGACCTTACCTCTCCTCCTTCTTGGGGGTTGCTCAGTGTACTTCATAATGGATGCTGTATAGCTGCAATTAAGTGCTGTGCTGGTGCACTTGAGTGCTGTGCTGGTTGTTGATGAGACTGATGACAAAATGGTTCTACACTACACTTGCATATGTCTTTTCATAACAATTTTGGTAAAGACAATTCACTGGCACATGGTGGTGTCTCGGTTTCCTTCTCCATTTGTTGTGTAGCCAAAGTATTATTGCCCACTCGTTATTATCCTCCGGCACCTAATGCATGTTCAAAGATGCTGCTTGCTCAGATATAATTCTTCTCGATGCACCAGATTCCTTTGAGACCAAAAACCCTGCACTTTCCATAAGAAGAGGTCTTCAGCTAGCGATTGTTCTGTATGGTTGACAGGCAATGCACTCACTACCTGGGTTTTTCCAATAGTAAAAGCTGATGCTGTACCAGGTGAAATGTGACCTAAAGATACATTCCTCCCCGACACTTACCCCATTCAATAGCACATTTGGGACCTGCAGTAGATTCAGGCATGTTAATTTAATTCATACTTCCCTTCATTAAATGCATGACAAGTTTGCATTGTGTATTTTTTGTATTTTGCTTTACTTCTATAGTGCCTTATGCCAAGGTGCTTTCCACATTTTAAGAGTTGGTACAATCAAAACAAAGATGGCATAAAACCAAAAGAATACAAAAGATATAAACAAATACCAAAGAAGACCAAAATGGAAGAAATACACTTCCACTTACACTTTGGACAATTGCTTGCTATCACCTGGTCTATTGTTGATATATAATATCTCACTATGCTATTTAACACATTTACCAGTATTGCTTATCCGCTTGTACTGTATCCTCTTGTGCAGCCAACTGCTACCTATTATGCCCTGCCACCATTTAGCCTCTGCCTGCCCCACTTAGAAAATCGAATTTAGGCATTGTATTTTGATGAACTGCTAACTATTATGCCCTGCCTCTGAACTACCTAGCACTAGTTGCACGATCCCCCTGTCATTTCTGTCACATACCATCAGCACACACCAGCTGCACACACACACACACACACACACACACAGCCACTCTCCACGATCATGATGCCCAAGAACGCACCTCCCAATCATAGCATAGTTTCAATCTCCCGCACTCTCCCTGCCACACTCCACTCAGCCAGCCTAACAGCCATCCTTATAGCCCTCACTATAATGGCCTCTACGCCTCCCCACATATTCCCAGCACACCTCACCTAGCGCCCGGCACTAAATTCACATGCCGCAGCACCAGACTACAACATCACACAGTCTTGGCCACCTAGCCTAGCCACCAGACTCCGCAATCCCAGAAATCGATCACTTGCTAGGTATTTACTCTGCTCACCCACACCCATCACGACTAGAAACTCCAGATTAGGCACCCGCACTGCACCACTACCCCATACTAAGATGAGCATAGACACTGCCCCTCTCCCCCCACCACCCCAACATGCCTCTACACTACTTCACATTAAGCTCTTCACTACCACACACCACAACAAGCACACTTCACCCCATAATAGTACAAACAAAAACATCAAAGGCACACAACACCCACCTCTTAAATGTGCACTACTGAACGCACGCTCCCTACCCGCACATGCCTTCGAGATAAATGATCTACTATCCACACTTAATCTGGACTTACTTTGCATCACCTAATCCTGGCTCAATGATGCCTCCTGCCCAGCCATCACACTAGCCCTACCCACAGGCTACACCATCCTCAGGCAAGATAGATGTGATAAGATTGGAGAGGGAGTCGCCCTTATCCACAAAGACTCACTATCCATCAGATTAGCAGACCATAGTACATGGGGTGGTAATGCTGATATCCTATCAGCCAAGTTTACGCTCTCCCCCAATAATCTAATCAACATCTGCATCCTATACAGACCTCCCGGACTCCCAGCTGACTTCCAAGAGCACCTCTCCCATCGACTCAGCAACAACATTAAAAAGTCCTCCAAAATCTTTCTATTAGGAGACTTAAATTTAGGATACAATGATCATAAGGATAAAAACCGCCACAACCCTAGCTAAAGAACTCACAGACTTAGGTTTCTCCCAAAGAGTCCTCACCCCTACTCACTCCAAAGGCCGCACCCTTGACTGGGTCATGGATCACAACTGTGCATCCAACATTACCTAAAACACTGCCATGCATCGAATTCCTCATCCCCACCAACCCTAAACCTAAGACTCTCCCCCACGCACCACCTGCCACAATAAGAAGTTCTAAAAAACTCAACGCAGACAACTTGTGTCCCCACCTTAAAAGCCCCTGCCTAGCACCACCTTTCTCTCAGGACCCAAATATACTATCAGCTATCTTCAATGATACTCTCACCAATGCCATAAACTCTATAGCCCCACTTGAAAGCAAGAAGGAAAAAAAATCATTTCACTGCAACTCTTGGTTCTCGGTAGAACTCCAAACCCTCTGAGCTCAAAAGCGCCAGTCGCTTAAAAACTGGCAAACGGATCCGAGTGATCTAAATAAGAGCCTCTTTAAACAAATAGCCCTCCAATATAAAAAAGCCATTTTAGCAGCAAAATCCAACTCCTTCATTGATAGGATCTCAAAGGCCAACTCCCAAGGTAAAGAACTATTCGCAATCTTTAATGAATTAGTCACTCCTCTGGCTATCGCTGACGAGATAACTAAAGACAAAGCCTGGTGTGCCAGCATTCAGTCCGCCATGCTCAACAAAATAAAACTCCTCCCGAACAAAATCCAAAATCACTGTAAAGCCCTCCCAAACCAAAAAATTAACCGCCCTACACAACACAAGCGTAGTAATCTCAATCACGCTCAATTCTCCTTCAGAAACATCACTGAACCTAAGGTCCTTAATCTCATCAAAAACCTCCAACCATCCCTCTGCAAAGCAGACATTTGCCCTCTCAAAATCATCAAGGAATGCGCCAATGACCTAGCATACCCTGATTACTGCCTTCATTAACGCATCTTTCCAAACAGGAACTGTCCCAAACAATCTCAAGGAAGCCTGGGTGCGGCCACTTCTAAAAGAGGCCACAGTTGACCCAGCGCAACCCAACAACTACAGACCGATAACAACAGTCCCGTTCCTTCTAAAAATCCTGGACAAAGCAGCTCACATCCAGATCCAATCATACATAGAAGCTAACTCCATACTATGCAAAAGACAATCTGGCTTCCGTGTCGGGCATGGAACAGAATCCGCCTCATTAGACCTAAAAAATCAAATCTCAGAGATCATGGACAAAGGCAAACCTGCCTTGCTCCTCCTCCTCGATCTATCAGCTGCTTTTGACCTGGTAGATCACCAAACCCTCACCACCCACCTCGCCCATGCAGCCCATTTCTCTAATCAAGCAGTATCCTGGATCACTTCCTTCCTTGAAGGAAGAGCCATGAAGGTCTACTCCGACACAGCTAACGCAGATCCTACCACTATAAACTGCGGTGTCCCCGAAGGATCTTGTACAGCCCCCACCCTCTATAACCTCTTCACAAAACCCCTTTTCGACCTACTTAACCCCATGGGTGTTGCATATACAAACTATGCAGATGACACTCAAGTACTTTTACCCCTATCTGGACTCTATCCCAAAACGCCACGGCCCTTCACAACATCTATGCCACTATCCAAGCTTGGATGGCAATCAATGGCCTCTGTCTTAACGGGGAGAAGACTGAAATTCTCATCCTGGGCCAGACATCCTGGGCCAGACAAACACACTATCGAAACTAAGCCCCCAATACAACAACTTCAACATAGACAACTCAACCATCTCCGTATCATCCTCTGTCAAGACTCTACGTGTTCATATTGATGCAAATCTATCGATGAACAAACAAGTCAGCGCCATAGCCTCTGCATCAGCGTTCAGCACCAAACTCATCAATGCCATTAAACCCTACTTATCCACCCCCAACCGCTTGGCCATAGCTAGAGCAACTATAGGAGCCAAACTTGATTATTGCAACGCCCTTCTAGCTGGCACCTCCGCCAAAAACATTCACAGACTGCAAACCACACAAAACAATGACCTCAGAGCCGCCATGAGCATCCCCACCAGAGCTCAGTACACCAACCAGCTACACATACCACGCATAAAGAGAGCCACAGCGGGAGGTCTAGGCTTCTCCTATATTGCACCGAAACTCTGGAACTCACTCCCTGCCACCCTGAGAGCTGAAACTTCCATCTCTGTCTTCCGCAACAACATCAAGGCCACTCTCCTCAACTAGCAAGTGGAGGACTGCCTCCTCCACTTCTGCCATGTATATTGTAATATAACACAAATGTAATATAACTATATTGTAACCTGTATATATACTGCTAATGACTATGTAACTATATTGCAACCTGTATATATATTGCTAATGACCATGTAACTAAGTAACTGAGCTTTGTACTCTAACAAGTGCCACAATGTCCTCGGGCTGTTGTGCGCTATATAAATACGAATAAAACAAACAAATAATCCAGGAAAACAGTCACTGTGAGAGTCAAGCAACATGGTGAGTTGTAACATGACACAAAACCAGCCACTACCAAAACAACAACTAATTATGGGGAAGCAGAATGGGGCTTGAACATTGATCACAGTCTCACATACACAATCCCAACCTGGCCATATCCTACTTAGGGCACTGACCTCCAGCCCACCAGCTCCTCCAGGGGCAGCCCCAACACCAAAAAGGGACCATGCCAGGCCTCCAACCTCCAGGAGACACAACCAGTGCCCAGCAACCAGCTGTCACAAGGAGCCAAGCAAAGCGGGGGCACGTCCCAGTGGATATCAGCATCTTTGCACACTACATCCCAGAACAGCGAGACACATCAGGCACACAATTGGCTCCTGACACAGCCACCATCACTGCCACCAACAACCAATGACCAGAAACGGGTATAGATGACACAGCCCAACTCCAGACGGACTCACCGCTCAGCCTCCACAGCCCATCTCAGCTGTGTTTGCCTCCACCAGACAGACAAAAGCCTGCTTGGGCCACATCACCACTCATCAACTCAGAGCTGCAATCTCAGTGATTTGGCCTTATTCAATGGTCAGAAATTGCACATGGGATTCTCAGTGCCATTTCTTCTTAACAGCCTAGAAAATGTACATGTATACACAATGATTTTGCCTTCTCCTGAGCCTAGTCAATGTGTGTGGGTTTCTCTGTGCTTTGCCTTCATCTATGAAAATGCACTTGTGTTTCTCAGTGATATGGTCTTCTCTTCTGCCAATAAAATGCACATGGTGTTTCAGTGCTTTGGCCTTCCCCTATGCCTAGAAAGTACACATGGAGTTCTAGGTGCTTTGGCCTTTTCCTAGGCCTAGTAAATGCACATGGGTTCTCAGAGCATTGGCCTCGACTAGTGTATAGTGACTTTACATGGTTTTCTTATGGCTATGCTTTCTCCTTTGCCCAATAACTGCAGGTAGGGTTTTCAGTGTTTGACCTTCCCCTGCACCTATTAAATGCACATGGGCTTCTTAGTGATTAGGCCTTCTCCCAAACCTATTAAATGCACATGGGGGTTTCGGTGCCCCCCTCCGCCCTTTCAGGACAGGAAACATGCAGCATTGCACAGAAGGTATGTTTTTTTAGTAAATAGGAATCATGGAATCAATTTAAATACAAACTAATTATGAATCCATGAAATTAGAATTTCAATGAAACATTGCCAATACCCTGTGTGGAGCCAATTTCTATGTTACATTTACTTGAATATGCATTTGTAAATACACACATCCCCATCTATACATTTGATTTTACCCTGAGCACCCATCAACTATTTGTCAAAATGTATGAGAGTCCTGGATAAATATTTCATTTGTTAAAAACCAAATTAAATCAGAACATCCCTGCCGATCTAAATCTTACTATTTATTTGGAATATATAGACATGTGAGCATCTTCTCAAACAGCATTCCAGAAACTCTCTTTAAAATACATATTAATATTCCCTAACTTCTCAGGATGCAGAGTCAGTTTATTTCCCTCCACCACTCAGTACTTAAACATGACAAGTACCAGGGTTTAATCTTTTCCACTTTCGAGTGTTGCTCCGCCCAGGATTATTTCCCCTTAATATTATACTCACATATTAATTTATTTTGGCTGTCTCACAGACAGGTGAGCACGTTTCTAAGGACTGTTTCAAGTCTCTCCTCTGGAACAGATGATCATCAGTCAGCAAGCTAGGGTCAGCTTTCCTCCACAGTCACATTCCCTTCTTTCTATATTTGAACCTGTCTCCTGTCTCTGACACTGAAGAAGGCCTTGATCTTTAAGTCTACGTGGCCTCTCTTACAGTGTGCTGATTGTGATCCAAAATAGGTCTGACGGAATGCAATTTATTCCATTCTTCTTTGCTGTTATCAATTCTCCTTTCTTATTTTTTCCCCCTCCATCAGGATTTAGTGTGTATCCCCCAAATCTATGGGCTTGAACTTTTATAGAGCATACACCACTTGCCTTAGAGGTGTGCATCATGTACTAATTCATGTGTCAGTGTATGGGATTGGACAGTGTTCCAAAAGTGACATAAAACTAATCCCTTCCCTCATTGCTCACCTAACATGAAGAGGGCAGTCTCAAGGGAGTAGACTCAAAACCCAGATTCCCTCCCATTTGAAGTGATGTAATCTTGGAGATTTCTACATTAAACAATCATAACTTTCTAAAACACCACATCCCACACATGTTATCATATCACTAATCATTCATTAAGTTACTCTCACTTAGGCAAAACACATAATGCAATTTTCTTCTTGGCACAACATGTGATGGATGTTACACATTTTCTTGTATCCTTTGATACAGTCATACACAAATTCTGTTCCCATCTTAGAATAATGGGCTCACTGGCATATATGAATCATTGGCACGTGCCATTTCTGTGTGTTAATAATCACATTCAATTTATATACATAATGAAATAAACATTAAAAATAGCATTTTACATTCAGGTGACAGAGCGTTTCACCATGAAAAGTTTTACAAAATTAACTATATGACATGTTGTTCAAAAGATAAAGCAACAAAGTGATTCCAAATGTAAAATTTTCATCAGCAGTTTCTTCCTATTTCCAAAATAATAACTGGTATCTCCAATTTCTCTGCCCAGTAAGAGAACATTATCATCAAATCATTTTGGAGCTCACAGCTCGGATATTTACGACTCGTGTGAATGCTGTTGTCATGGTTAAAGTTCTTTGAAGTTTTCCCGAGACTCCTGGGCCTACAGACTCAAGATACTCCCCACTAATGATGCCCAAGAAGGCTGAAACATTTCTGGTAATGCTTGTGCTCTCGTGCAGAATGGATGTGACCTAGCAGTTTGGGCTGGACTGCCACTTTTGGAGTTGGACAAAGCCTTATTTGTATATGTCTTTCCCTTTCTGTAGTGGCTTTACAGGCTGACAATCAATGGCTTGGAGGGTTGCCCAGAGCTGTGTCCATGCTTAAGATTAATTCTAAACCTTCCAGCTGTCATCGTTTGGTTTTGCCTTTGAAGTTAGGCTGCTGAGTCATTTATCACCCAGTCACGCTCTCCTGAGTGATTCGAGCATCTTCATTCTGTAGCAGACTCTAGGTCTTCCCAGGTGTGAAGTCACAACTTCCTATGAATACCTAACTGATGGTGAGATGTGATTATTTGAAAGGGGTAAAATAGACACCGACAGGCATCAATTCGATTTTTTCACTTTCACAAAAAATGTTTTGCTTTTCAACCCAAATGGGACTTTTTTTATTTCAAAAGGTTGTTGCATACTTTCTGGTAATTGGTACAGCTTATTTTCTTGGGGCTGTGTTCTATTTTGGACATATGCTCTTGTAGATGGGCTGCAAACATCCCACATTTCCTTTCATGTGTCTTTTTCCTATATTGTGTGCAGGTTGTAACTCACATGTATGTTTGTTTTTAAACTGTGCTTTTCTTCCTTTGCCAATTTTTCTTCGATATAGATTTCCCTACAAAATGCACATCTGGTACTCTTTCCTTGGCCTTCTATTACACCTAGTACATGTATGTGTTAGGGAGAATTCTCCAAATGTGCTAATTTCCCTTACCTTTTGAGATCTGTAGCAACTTTGCTGGATTTCTAGGATTTTATTTTTCTACCTGGGAAGAGTGTGAGCCTTTTTTCTCACTCTTCCATGTATTTTGTGTGTGTTTTTACTCTTGTGTTCTTTGGTTATGGAGTTTTAAAACAACTCCAATGGCATCAACTTTTTCTGTATGTCACATAGCACGTTCAGTGCAGTGGCACAGGGATGTCTCTGTGGCAAAGACTTAACCATTATTAACCAGAACTATGCTATCCCATACAAAAGACTCTGAACCATTGACTTTGGCCCAGGCCTATTGAGAAGAATTGCTGGTTGTATTTAACTGAAACCCTTTGCCCTGCCTATGAATGTATTTGGGCTGTCTATTCTTATAACCTTGTCTTTTTACTCCTTTAATAATTATCTGAAGTGTCATTTTGCTCCTACTTCATTGGGAGCTAAATGTGTTCATTTACTTACCGGTTGTATTATTTGTGGTTTTGTTAGTGTGTGATAATGAGCAGCTTATGCTAGTGTAATGTTTTCTATCTGACTGAGTAAATAAATGTATATTCTTTTACCAAGAAACCTTGAGTAAGTGAATATTTGAATCACTGTATAGGTTGGTCCTGTGGGATATTTTTACCCATGCCGATGCGCCCCACTGCACCCCTTTGCCAATGGGGAAAGAAACAGCCAAAAATTGATGTGCTAACCCCTGTGCGCAAAAAAATCTGCAACACTGTGCATGGTTCGCCATCAAAAAAGGCTGCACACCCCTGCCACACACAGTCAAAATTGGAATAAAACAAAACTCATTGCAGGAGAATGCTAGTGGGCACTGTTACATTTAACATGAAGCAAGGCCACAGAATTGGGCTAAAAACCGAAAATGCCTTTTAAAATGTACCTTCCCCAACCAATTGCAACCTTCAAAGTGCTGTTTTGGTGCTAGATTCGGTCATTTTCCAAGTGAACCATTGAAAATTGAAAGTATGCTGAAATCACAGATCCTCCAGGAGGCAAAGCGAAACCAGGCCTCACTGACTGACAGCAGCTAAGGAATGTATTTAATTAAAAAGGCAACCCAGCAACATTTATTTCAAATTCCATGGGAAAAAATTGATTAAAAGTGGCAACATATAACAATTTCAGCTGCGCAGAGAAAACTCCAGACAAAGGTTGAATACTTACTTCCAGACTGCAGACCATTTCCAGCACTCAAGGACAGAAATGGTGCTGAATAGATGTGTATGATGCAGAGGAAAAGCTGATGTAAAAGACTCAGTTTAAATGTGCTTTATCTCTGAAGAAATGCAAAATTTGCCTGTTTAAAGGCATGTTTTTGTGAAGGGCTTAATTCCTTTAATTATCAAAATCCCTTATAAACTATGTTCATTGTATATATTTTAAATGAAAGACTTTAGGTCAATCTTAAAGTAACCAGTTTGGAGTTAACTGGTTAATTCTGATTGGACAGTGCCCAGTCTGGGAAAGATGACACTTCATGTTGACACTCTGCTGCTGCCAGGAAGGCTAAATTGATGCTGGAGAGTCTTGCATATTTAGGACAAAGACCTCATTAGACATTTGTCTTTGGCTCAGCCAAGGACAATAGCAGGCTGACCACTGATCCCTTCTGGGGAGGGGCAGGAAACTTCCCTCTACACCCACCCTGATCAAAGGGATGTGACAGCTGTTGTCTGTTGAAAGGAGAAAATAAAAATACTGCAAAAAGAAATTTGTTGTTTAAAATGCCTATTTGTGATTACGTTTTGAAAACCATTAACTTGGCCTCATGAAGGAGGACAAATCTAAAAATTGGTAGTTGTAAATCTAATTGTATGCTCTTTCTGTGGAGACGTGAGTGAACCCTGTACTACATAAGGAACAAAAGTTACATGAAAATGATAATTGGAGCAAAACTATTGATGCTGCAAATATAATAGTGTATACCCATGCTCTAGTGATAATCGCCCAGATATGTATTGAATTAGAAATTGTTAGGCCAAACCGTTATGATTAAAATTAACAAAATTCTACAGAACAACATTGGACGTTCTCACTGAGATGGGGGTTAGATGCCAGGATAACCCACAAAATATGTAATATATGCGTCCGATTTTATTAGAGGGCATAATTATAAGAATGTGCATTTTTGGGAAAGTTAAATTGCGGTTCAAATCAATGTGTGAGTCCCCAAATCACATCATAAAGATGACAGCTCTTTTCTGACTTCCAACCAGAAGGCGGCAAGTGCCTCTGACCTATCACAGCTGTGGGGGTGTGGTTTGAAATTCTGCCCCTACCATAAACTTTGTGATGTCACTTGGCATGATAAATATAGGAACTTCACCACACATGGACACAGACTGATTTCTGACTCCATCCTGATTTCCACACAGCGCTTTGTTCCTGACTTCTTCATCCTGTCCAGAACTCTTCATCTTGTCCAGATCCAGACTACTTTGCAAAACCAAGGCCCAGCATTTGCTGAACTCTTTTCAGCTAGGCCCAAATCCTGAACCATCCCAAAAGAACTTCAGGAATGTAATTCTTATCCAGTCTGGCTTGCTACCATTCCTGCTTGCCTACTGAACTTGCCATCCCGCTAATCTAATGTGTCCAGTGACCAGAAGGGCAATCCAAACCAAATCCAGTGTGAGGTGCCAACCAAATTGACCTGAACTGCCCAGCTGACCATCCTGCCAGAGGTGCCCTGCTGCCGGTAGACCCGATCTGTGATGACCAACCTGACGGTCCAATCTTAATTTACAGTTCACTGTAAGAATAAGCAGGAATCATAGTAACCCATAGTATATATTGCCTTGTCCTATCCAAATCTTGACCCGTCCCATCTTTAACTTCAGAACCCTAATATTGTCAGAACCATTCTTGCGCAGATTTTTCTCATTTGTTTTACAAAATCATAAGCCATTAGTGATTTGGGATTAGATAAAGTAATTCTCAGAACGGAAAACAGAGTATCACACATGAAGAGTTACAATCGGCTGTTCGTAACTGTGAAGATTCACAGGTGGCATTCTTTTTTTCTTAGTCAATAATATAGTTTAATGACACCAATCTGTCATTTTGAAAACCAAATTTCTGTTTTTCTCTGTTCTATTTATTTCAAAAACACCTCTCACTAAAACTTACATAACTTCTTCAATGTTATAGATAGAAACGAAATGTAAACTCTCAGTTAAACCTACACTCTGTAGCTACATCCACAACTAGGATTACATTGCAGAACAGTATATTTGACCCATTTTTATTAAAAATCGCCTAGTGATATGTTTCCATGAATTCGCATTTTGCAAAAGTTGTACACGTGTAAATTCCCAATTCAAAGTGTTTCTTAACTTCCATTCTGATCTAAAGTGTGTACTTTTGTTTATCTTGTAGCTCATGTTTGTTAGGACCTGTTTAGCGTTGCTCTCATAAGAATTTCTATCAATTTAATGATTTTTGCGCATTTTCATTGTTTCACAAAGCCATTTTCAACTGTCAGTTTAAAAAGTGTCAATTTCCAAAAGCGCTTTTCTCTCTTGTTTGCGTAGGGAAGACTATATTCGAACACTGTATTCTGTTGTTCATTCCTGAATACCTGCTGCTCACTTACACTTGTGTAGAATTGTTCATGTGTGAATTAAGAACTTTGCAGGGGGAAACTTAAACCTAAGCGCTTTCTTTCACAAACCAAACCTGTTCATTTTTCTGTGTTTTCTATTCTGTATTGATCTAAGTGAACTCAATTGCTATACTTACTTTCTGAATAGTTTTGTCACCACATTGGTGATTGCTGCCCCATATATAAACACATGTAAATGGAAGGTTGTAGCACTACAAAAAACCCACCACAAAACATGCCAAAAGTATTCCCAGCACTCAAGACCAAAACACCTTCTTACAAAAATACTTTGTTTTTATTCATTATAAAAACAAGCAACAAACTGTGGAAATATGCAATAAAGGGCAGGTGTAAATCAAAAACCTCCCCATGGCATACAGCTTAAACAACACTCACCCCCCAGGGTGGAAAATCACCACGCGTTCCGCCTGGATATACCAAGCTTCCTCAGGCTGATCAAACTCCACATCCGTGTAAACACAACCTATTTAAAACATAAGGAAAGCAATTCGAGCGAGCAGCTCCTCCCCCTTCTCATAATCTCCGATCACGTGATCGCTTAGTGCCGCATTGAAAACCACATAAAGCGGGCCGCCATGATAGAATGACTATGTAGTCATTCTGTTCACTGTGAACACAGTACGCTGGCCATAAATTAAATGCCAGCATGATATGTGAGTGTTGGGGCAGTGAGCTCTTCGCTCCACGTTGCATTTCCTTAATTAAAATCTTTAATTTCTTTACACTTTTTCTTGTGTTTAGTCGCGCCAGTGCGCCTCTCTATAACATGGGTAAACCTTATCAACCTTGACAAGAGTCTACCCATTACTTCCCTGGGTTTGTAGTGTGTTGCTCTAAAAGCTAAACACGGCACGGCAACAAACTCATTAAACACCATAGCTCTCCTTTGTATATTATTACATATTTGCACAGTTGGTTGCTTGTTTTTATAATGAATAAAAACAAAGTATTTTTGTAAGAAGGTGTTTTGGTCTTGAGTGCTGGGAATACGTTTGGCATGTTTTGTGGTGGTTTTTTTTAGTGCTACAACCTTCCATTTACATGTGTTTTTTTATACATTAAGGAGCTCAGTCAGTCAAAGTTTCCTTTCCCTAGCACCAGCTACAAGTTAGGCAGTGCACTCATTTTGGCTACTTTGTTTTTATATATATATATATATATATATATATATATATATATAAAAACAAGGAAAGGTGCGCACTCCAATTCTCTGCATGACCTTCCAGGCCACTGGTGTACTCCTCCGACCGGTTTCTGTGCCAATACACGTCATCAGGGAGGCTGGGTGGACTTGCAGCTCACCGCAGGTGCAGGTGATAAAAATCTGCTGCAAGGGCTACTGGTAGATGTAGTCATCTGGTCAGCAGAGAAAACGCTCATGCCCAAACCCACAGTGGAGAAAGGGGGGGGACTACATCCACCAGAAGCTCTTGCAGCAGATTATCATCACCTGCACCTGCGGTGAGCTGCAAGTTAAGACAGCCTGCCTGATGACGTGTATTGGCACAGAAACCGGTCGGAGGAGAACACCAGTGGCCTGGAAGGTTGTGCAGGGATTTGGAGTGTGCCCCTTCCTTGTTTTTTCGATTTTTGCAGGATCTTGAAGGGTGGAATCTTCAAGACCTGACAGGGTGCCCCACCAGGGTGATATATGCCCGGCTTTGGAGTGCCTCACTATAGGCTGCTCCCCCCCTTTCTCCACTGTGGGATTGGGCGTCAGAGTTTTCCTTGCTAACCTGATGACTACATCCACCAGAAGCCCTTGCAGCAGATTATCATCACCTGCACCTGCGGTGAGCTGCAAGTTAAGACAGCCTCCCTGATGACGTGTATTGGCACAGAAACCGGTCGGAGGAGAACACCAGTGGCCTGGAAGGTTGTGCAGGGATTTGGAGTGTGCCCCTTCCTTGTATATATATATATTAAAATGTGTGTTTAATCTGAATTTTAAATAAATAAATATATATGTACCTTTACAAACCAGCCTGATTCCTGGTCCACTGTGGCCTGGTGGGTATTTTGAGATGGGTGTGATTTGAGTGGTATATCACTCAGAATATTGAGCCTATGGACATAATAAATAAGTATTGCTTTTGTGCATTACATGCTAGGCGAGACCCGGGTGTTTTGACTGATTGAAATCCTTAACAGATTTTGGGGGCTTGTGCTGGTATTCTGAGTTCGAGTTACCACCCGTGACAGTCTAACACTGCATACTAGCCTGCAGGGTGCAGACACCTTTCTGGGTTGGGGTACTGTGCTACACTGTATAAGCACCTCTCAAAATAAATATTCCAAAATCACGCCTGTTTGTAAAAGTAAATTAACCCTAAAATAACTCATAAAGAAATTCATATTTCCAAAATGGTGATCCCAGTAGAAATTAATATGGCTAGGGAACACCTCATGCACAAACTGTTTGTCAGGGGTGAGTGGCCAGAACAGAATGAGCAGATCTGGCTGCAGGAAATTAAAGAACAGGTCACTGCCATGGACCTAGATACATGGCAGGACAAGGGCCCATTACACCAAGCTCTTAGTGAACTGTACATGGTACCAAAAGTAAAAGAGGAGCAGACAAATATTGCCAGAATAGCGGCCTACCTATGCCTCTACATAGGATTAATGGAGGAAAAGCATGTAGAAAAAATAGTTCTGACAATTAATCAAGAGGAAACACTAGAGAAAATCCAAACTGATCTACACTCTGCAGAGCAAAGGCTACTGAAGAACCAAGAATCAGTGACAGAAGCTAGGCGGTATCTGACAAAACTAAAAGAAGATCTGGCTCTCCTTCAGCAAGAGAAGGCAGAGCAAGATACCCAAGTACAGACAGTCCAATATGAGTGTCAGGAAAGAGTGGACTCTTTAAAACAGGGTCAGCAGAAGCTGGCGCAACAGTTAAATTATAACAGAGCATGCGCAGAACAGATAGTCACCTTACAAATCCACATAGAATCCTTGAAAGAGGAGAATAATAAATTAATTATTAAAGACCTCAGCTCTCAGGAGGAATTTGATCAGGAGTGCCAGAAATCTAGTGCATTTAAAAAACAAAGGAACGACCTGGCTGAACAGAGGGGCGCCCTAAGTCAGGAGAGGGACGCCTTAGGCCAGGAAGTCAGCCAATTAAAAACAAAGCTAGAGGAAGGAAAGCTGGCCCTCCAGGAGCTCAGTGAGGTAAAAAACGAATATGAGAACCTACTAGAGCACACCAGGTGGGTGGAGGATGCTCTGGAAAAGAACACCCAGACCAATAATGATAAAACTGAGGAGGCGAGTCTACTGCAGCAAAGATTGGCCCAGTATTTCCAAACCAGGCAGGAAGCACAAAGAGTCAATGAGGCTCTCTGTGAAAAGAATGAAAGGCTCCACAAACAGATTGCCATGCAACAGCCGATTATTGATACCCGTAAGGCCTTAATAGAGGAGCAAAAGAGTCAGATTTTGGCATATCACCAGGGAATAGGGGCTGAAAGAGAAGAGGTAGGTAGGGACAGAGAAACCCCTGAGCATAACATCAGGACCCTTGTAATCAGGGACTCTTACCCCTTCAGTACCATGGACTCTGACAGCTTCATGTCCACTGGCTCATATGAACCAAGGGCCCTGGGGATGGTAGATTTCAGCAGAATTGGCAACATGGGACTGACAGATCAGCGCCTCCCAGAAATTGACGGACGGGCGTCCCTGTACAGATCCCCAAATGTAAGGGCTAGCCTCTCTGATCAGAAAGACTCCTGTGAGGGGAGGGTCAGAGAACTGGATAGTCAAAAATACTACCTACCAAAGGATCATTTTGTCAAATGTGGTTGGGAACTCCAGGAAAACAAACACAAAAGAGTATTTTAAAGACCTCTTCCTAGCAAGGGCAGTAGGGGTGAGTACTCTGCCAATACTGGGAGCAGGGGACAGTCAGAAGAGTCTTCTGAGCACCACAGGCATCAGGAATCTAGGCCCCAACATTCTGCAAGCCCTTCTCAAGCTCACCGAATCAGGGAGAGCCTAGAGGATCAGATAGCCACCTCCTGTAGTAGTGCCTCTGAGTCAGAGGATGAGTGGACTCGGGTGACTAAGACCAAAAAGGCCAACAAAATCAAGAGAATTCTACAAAAAGATCCCCTGAAACAGATCAAGGCCATTAGGAGCGTTATAACGCCCTATCACAAAAATGGCAAGTATTCAGTCTGGGAACACCTGGAATTATAGAAACAGATGATGGATACTTTTCATCGGAAAGATAGTCAGAGTTGCATCGAATATGTAAAATGGACCTTCTCCCCTGAGTAGTCCAGCTTCGTTGCGGAGCTGGAGGATCAGAACCATTCAAGATGGTCCATGTACAGGTCGGCCATCTTAAAAAAAAATGGTGTCCATATGAACCCCCAAGAGGCCCGCAAGGTGGCCTACAATCTGCAGTGTGGGGAAGATCAGGCCCCACAAGAATTTGTGCAGCAACTTAAATGTGCCTTTGCGCAAACCACCAGGAGGGTGCGGACAAACAGTAGGGAGTTCATTAACACCTTTTTCCATGCACTCCCCAAATACATCATGAGCCAGCTGGTGAGGGACTTTTACGAGAAGAGATCACTGGACTGGGTCATTGAACAGGCAACCCATATTTATGAAGTGCAGAAACCTGAAGAGAAAAAAAAAACCAATAAAAACCCCAAAGCAGCCAACACACCTGCTGCTGCTAAGGTGGCGGAGGTGAAGGTTGCCCCCATTTTAAATCTGGAGAGGGGAGGGCCTCAACATATTCCTGTACAGAATCCTTCTAGCCAAAGAACCAGAAGGCCCTCAGGCCAATCTCAAACAGGTACTCAGGGAAGTAATCCCACAAATGGGACCCCGAACTACCCTGATTATATTAGCGCCCGTTACAAGGGCAACAAACCCATCGTGGGGTATGTGTGGACTCCCCCAGCCCAAAGGGGGGATCCAATCAGTTAGGTACTACCCCAGGAAACTTCCCTCCTTACTTTCCCCAGGAGGGTAGTAATCCCCCAAATTCCAGGTTGAGCTTCTTGCCCTGGTACCCGCAAAACTTCAACCCACATAACAACCCTCCTTTCTTTCCCCACTTTCCTGAGCCCAGACAACCCAATCCAGGAGAGGGGAGGCCAAGGGTGGAGGGTTACCAGAACTATCCGAACCCAGGGTATTATGGGAGAAGGGACAGGTACCCTTCCCGTGATCCACCTAGAATGGACCAGAGACCCCGTACCAGCCAGAGCGGGTGTCCCAACTGTAGCGCCAGGCCCAGAACTTGTCACAGGATCTGGCTCACATGTTGAGGGCTCAGCAGAACCCTCAGATGAACATGGCGGCTCAGAACTCGACAAATCAAGGGTCTGGTACTCCATAGCAATTACGGTGAGAGAACCAACATTACCCACCGGTTCCAAAGGAGGAGGCATGGGGCGCCTTAGAGGAAGCTTCCTTCCCCACTTGTGAAAAGCCCCAGAAACCCAGGAACTGGAACCAGAATCTCCTGCCCCCGAAAGTCTGTAACCTAAGGAACAGAGGGTGGGTATGAGAAATAAAGGACCTAAAAAGACCCATTTTGTGGAAGAGGTTAGTGTCCTCCAATTTGAAGGAGAGGGGGTCCTCAGAGGACTTTGGCAAAAGGATCTTCTCCTTCAGGGATGGGGGAACTCCTCCCAAAGAAAAATGGGTCCCGGTAGATCCTAATCAAGACTGGGTAAATGTGGGGACTGAGTTAGAACCGGCCATCATTTTGCCCAGAATTGTAAGCCAGAAACCACCTTGCCCAAACTTACTCTGGGGACTGCCTCCAAAAAGGGGGCGGGCGGCCCAGAAACAGAACCAGGGGAGCCCAAAACTCCCCCAATATCCAACTGTCCTATTTTCTTTGCAGCTCCCCAAGCTCCCACACAGGCTCATGCCCAAACCTATTCTGAGGATTGCCTCCAAAAAGGGGGTGTGGGGGGGTGGCCCAGAACCAGAGAAACAAGATTCCCTAGCTCCCCAAAGCCATTCTGGGGACTGTCTCCAAAAATGGAGGGACAGCCCTGAATCAGAAAGGGAGGAGCCGAGACTCCTCAAATCACTAAGTGTGAAATTTCCTGCTCAGATTCCCAAACCACCCAACTCCTTTCTGGGGACCACCTCCTAGTAGGGGGGAAGCCCAGAACCAGCACAAGAGGAACCCCAAACCTCACCAACCACTTCTATTGACTGCCTCTAGAAAGGGGGGGCAGCCCAGGGTCAACAAAAAGGGAGCCCGAAACTCCCCAAATAGCAGTGTGTCAAAATTCTTTGCCAGAGTCCCCTACCCCAACATCGACTCTTGACCCAACTATCCCGGAGTCGGAGTCAGAAATAAGAAAATTGACCACCCAGCTCACCAAGAACACCCTTGACATTTCCCCATTGGAGGAGAAAGAAGGTAGATTCTATGCCTCCATCCAAGCGCAAGTGCAATGTGCAATTTCAGCACTAGTGGATACTGGATCCCAAGCAACTGTGCTGTCAAAGAAGTTCTTTGAGCAGTTAAATTCAGGAAGGGGGGAGAGATACCAGATCCCTCTCCCCCCTCCTTCTGGACATCTCCAGAACTTCGCCGGGAAGGAAATTCATGTCGAGGGGTCTGCAGAGCTGGAAATTAAAATTGGACGACACAAGATGAAGCACCCGGTCATAGTCGTGGCACCAGAGGGAACCCCCTTTCTATTAGGGAATGTCATCCTCTGTAGGTTGTCTCCCCTAATAGATTGTGTGAATAAAGTACTCTGGACCCAGACTCACAGGCCAACCAAATTAAAACAAAGTGTCAACCATGTTAGTCTAAATGGCACATGCCACATGGTTGAACAAAAACTAGACCAAATTAAGTTCTACCTTCAAAACAATGACATACCCAATGTTACCATAATTGCTGTGGGACAACAAACTGGTGAGGGGAACTCCTCTCTATTTCCGCAAATCAACCTTCACTCAAGTCTCAAGTGGCATTCCACAATGGAAGGAGATAAAGTGACATTTTATACTAATGCACAATCAGAAAATCCCAATTCCATAGCCAAAATAGATATCAAACCAGCACAAAACTTAGCTGGCATTCTAAAGAGGGGCGTACAGCTCTTCCTCCCGATTCAGTCAAATGACGGGAAGGAGTCTGTCCTCGCCCAAGTGGACTTGAATAGCGAAGAAAGCTTCATCAGCGAAGTATTATTCAAGAAACTCCCAAAAGACCAGACCCTACCCACCGTAGAGTTAGTTCAGCAATGGGTATGAGAGAAATGCCCCGCTCTAAATATCCTCTGCTTAGCAGTTGCATGATCAAAATTTCTAGAGATAAGGAAAGCATAGTACATATTTGTTGGGTCGTGCTAGGTGTTCCTTCCGCCTTTTATATGAGCAGTCACCTCCTCAACCAACTCGAGATTAATTTGGACCCCCATTATTGCCAAGCCCGGTCCCAACTGGAGAGTAAATCTCAGGGTCCTGGCAGTCCTAAAGAAAGCCTTCTGGTCAGCACTAGTGCTACGGTAGGAAATGGAAATCCAGAAATAGAGGAGAGGTCACCATCCCAGGCCTCACCTACAGAATCCGCATCCCCAAGGGTAATTTGACAGAAGGGAAAGACAAGTCAGTGTGTGTGGGTCCACATAAACCAGCTAAAGAGTTGCCATCCGAGGCATACTTTGTGGCAAATAGAAGAGCCTACCAGAAACCCAGAGTAAGAGAATCCAGATGCCTAGGAAAATTATTAAATTGTCATTGATTACTTACAAGGAATATGTTAAAATTGTCATTGGATTCATGCAGGGAATATTGTCATTAAATGCATGCATCTATCCCACTGCTGAAATCTCCCTCGGAACAGTAGTGGGAAAATTTTCCTAACTGCGTTATGTTCTGTTTTCTAGTATTGTCACTAAATCCACCTAATCACCAAGGAGGACCTCCATCGGGGAACCGGGAGGAAAAACCCAAGAAATACAGAGTGCCGCTCCACACTGGAAAATAAAGCAGGGGAGAAGATGGGAGCATCTTCCCAACCCAACCAGAGCCAAAAATTGATGCGCTAACCCCTGTGCGCGAATAAATCTGCAACACTGTGCTTGGTTCATCATCAAAAAAGGCTGCACACCGCTGCCACACACAGTCAAAGTTGGAATGAAAACAGAACTCACTGCTGGAGAATGCCAGTGGGCACTGTTACATTTAAAATGAAGCAAGGCCACATAATTGGGCTAAAAAACGAAAATGCCTTTCAAAATGCACCTTCCCCAACCAATTGCAACCTTCAAAGTGCTGTTTTTGTGCTAGATTCAGTTGTTTTCCAAGTGAACCACTGAAATTAAAAGTGTACTGAAATCACAGATCCTCCAGGTGGCTCAGGGAAACCGGGCCTCACTGACTAGCAGCAGCGAAGGAATGTATTTCATGAAAAAGGCAACCCAGCAACATTTATTTCAAGTTCCACAGGAAAAATTTGATTCAAAGTGGCAACATATAACAATTTCATCTGTGCAGAGAAAACTCCAAGAAAAGGCTGAATACTTACTTCCAGACTGCAGACAATTTCCAGCACTCAAGTGCAGAAACGGTGCTGAATAGATGTGTATGCTGCAGAGGAAAAGCTAATGTAAAAGACTAAGTTTAAATGTGCTTTTTTTCTGAAGAAGTGCAAAATTTGCCTGTTTAAAATCATGTTTTTTGTGAAGGAATTAATTCCTTTAATTGTCAAAATCCCTTATAAACTATGTTCATTGTATATATTTTAAATGAAAGATTTTAGGTGAATCTTAAAGTTACCCAGTTTGGAGTTAACTGGTTAATTCTGAGTGGACAGTGCCCAGCCTGGGAAAGATGACGCTTCATGTTGACATTCTTCTGCTACCAGGAAGGCTTAATTGATGCTGGAGGTTCTCGCATATTTGGAACAAAGACCTCATTAGACATACGTCTTTGGCTCAGCCAAGGACAATGGCAAGTTGAACACTGATCCTTTCTGCGGAGGGGCAGGAAACTTCCCTCTACACCCCAACCTGATCAAAGGGGTGTGACAGCTGTTGTCTGTTGAAAGGAGAAAAAAACAGCAAAAAGAAATCTGTTGTTTAAAATGCCTATTTGTGATTACGTTTTGAAAACCTTTAACTTGCCCTCATGAAGGAGGACAAATCTAAAAATTGATAGTTGTAAATCTAATTTTATGCTCTTTCTGTGGAGACGTGAGTGAACACTGTACTACATAAGGTACACAAGTTATGTGAAAATAATATTTGGAGCAAAACTATTGATGCTGCAAATATAATATTGTATACCCATGCTCTAGTGATAATCGCCCAGATATGTATTGAATTAGAAATTGTTAGGCCAAACCATTGTAATTAAAATTGACAAAATACCACAGAACTACAAAGGTAGCTCTCACTGAAATGGGGGTTAGATGCCAGAATAACCCACAAAATATGTAATATATGTCCGATTTAATTAGAGGACATAATTTTAGGAATGTGCTTTTTTGGGAGAGTTAAATTGTGGTTCAAATCAATGTGGGAGTTCCCAAATCACATGACAAAGATGACCGCTCTTTTCTGACTTCCAAGTGCCTCTGAATTATCACAGCCATGGGGGTGTGATTTGAAATTCTGCCCCTACCATAAACCTTGTGATGCCACTTGGCATGATAAATATAGGAATTTCACCACACATGGACACAGACTGATTCCTCACTTCATCCTGATTTCCGCGCAGCGCTTTGTTCCTAACTTCTTCATCCTATCCAGAACTCTTCATCTTGTCCTGATCCAGACTACTTGCAAAACCAAGGCCCAGTATTTGCTGAACTCTTTTCAGCTAGGCCCAAATCCTGAACCATCCCAAAAGAATTTCAGGAATTTAATTCTGATCCAGTCTGGCTTGGTACAATTCATGATTGCCTACTGAACTCACCATCCCGCTAATCTACCGTGTCCAGTGACCAGAAGGGCAAACCAATCCAATTCCAGTCTGAGGTGCCAGCCAAATTGACCAGAACTGCCCAGCTGACCAACCTGCCAGAGGTGCCCTGCTGCCAGTAGATCTGATCCGTGATGACCAACCTGACGGTCCAATCTTAATTTACAGTGGACTGTAAGTATAAACAGGAATCATAGTAACCCATAGTATATATTGCCTTGTCCTATCCCAATCTTGACCCGTCCCATCTGTAACTTCAGAACCCTAATATTGTCAGAACCATTCTTGCGCTGATTTTTCTCATTTGTTTTACAAAACCATAAGCCATTAGTGGTTTGGATTAGATAAAGTAATTCCCAGAACGGAAAACAGAGTATCACACATGAAGAGTTACAAGCGGCCGTGCGTAACTGTGGAGATTCATGGGTGGCATTCTCTTTTTCTTAGTCAATAATATAGGTTAATCACCAAATTTCTGCTTTTTCTGTTCTATTTTTTTCAAAAACGCCTCTCACTAAAACTTACATAACTTCTTCAATTTTATAGATAGAAACGAAAACTCTCAGTTAAACCTAAGATCTGTAGCTACATCCACAACTAAAACCCTCATTGCGGAACAGTATATTTGACCCGTTTATATTAAAAATCGCATAGTGATATTTTGCCGCGAATTTGCATTTTACAAAAGTTTACACGTGTACATTCCCATTCAAAGTGTTTCTTAACTTCCATTCCGATCTAAAGTGTGTAATGTTGTTCATCTTGTAGCTCTTGTTTGTTAGGACCTGTTTAGTGTTGTTCTCTTAAGAATTTCTGTCAATTTTAGGATTTTTGTGCATTTTCATTGTTTCACAAAGCCATTTTCAAATGTCAGTTTAAAAAGTGTCAATTTCCAAAAGTGCTTTTCTCTCTTGTTTGGGGAGGGAAGACTATATTCAAACACTGTATTCTGTTGTTCATTCCTGAATACCTGCTGCTCCCTTACACTTGTGTAGAATTGCTCATGTGTGAATTAAGAACTTTGCAGTGGAAAACTTAAACCTAAGCATTATCTTTCACAAACCAAAACTGTTCTTTTTCCTGTGTTTTCTATTCTGTATTGATCTAAGTGAACTCAATTGCTTTACTTACTTTCTGAATTGTTTTGTCACCACATTGGTGATTGCTGCCCATATATATATATTAAAATGTGTTTTTGATTTGAATTTTAAATAAAGAAATAAATATTTACGTTTACAAACCAGCCTGATTCCTGGTCCATTGTGGCCTGGGGTGTATTTTGAGACGGGTGTGAAATGAGTTGTATATCACTCAGAATATTGAACTTATAGACATACTAAATAAATATTTCATCTGTGCATTACTGTGATGATGGAAATGCATCAGAGGGACAGGGACTCTGTATCCTTGTCCTTTACTGTTCTTATCATGTGTTCTGTCGTGTTTTCCACGCAGGGGTTCATGTGGGACTCCTGGCGGTGCAGCTCTCTTTTGGTTTGGTGTACACACCCATGGGATACCCTTATGGCACCCATAGGTGGGGGTGCAACCCTGTGCCCTAGTGTATGTTTTCTGGCACCTGTGTCTGGCCCACAGAGCAGGGTATGGGCTGGTGGCAGATCCATGCTGAATTTGACAGGTGCTCTGATTATCCTCTATTTTGGGATATCCAGGCCCTGTCATTGGAATCAGTTGATTCCTGATAGGAAACAAGATGGCCCCTGTGGCCTCTTGCTTTCTATTGCCTGTTACCTTGTTTTCCCAAAGTCCTGGGAAGCCCTGACTCTGTCCCTTCCCCCTGACTGGCTGTTGGGTGGAAGTTCCATATATGGTGTTGTTGTGAAGTCCAGGCCAGACTAGCTGGATCCTTCCCAGTGACTGTATGCTATGGGTACACCCTGTGGGTGGGACCTGGGTGAATGGAGTGTGTGACCAATATGTACTTCTTGTTGTGGATGTCTGGTTTCTGGTGTATGACACAATGACTGAGACAGCCCTGTCCGAAACTGGTATGAATGCAGTGTATAGTGTTGAATGGCTGGGTACTTGTCCCAATACACATTCCTTGTTGCGAGTGTCTGAGAGGGAGGAGTATGGCCTGAATGCACTGTATGCCTGATTGGCTGACTGACTGCATGAATGCCCTTCTGTATGATTGGCTGCTGAGTGTGACCCAGCAGTGTGGATGAGCGACAGAATAGTATATCTGGGTACCTATCACCACTGGAAATTGTTCAGAAGCTGAAGTCCAAACTACGAAGAGTAACTGGAGTGAAACTGAAGCTTGACGTTGAAGCCCTGCTGGAAGAGAAGATTTGCTGTTGCCTTCTTCGTCAATCCTAACCCACAGAGGACCTGGTAAGGCGCCCTCTTCCCCAGCTGCGACGGACCATCGTGCGCCAGCTGATCTTTGCCAAAGCTCCCTGGTAGTCAAACCTACGACAGGCTGCCGACCGGAGATGGGGACTGCTGAGGAATCCCAAAGAGAAGTGCCTGGACTGTTGTCCGCCACTCTCGACGAGCGCCGTCTCTGACCGGAGATGCAGTGCTCCCGTTGCCTAAGACTTTTGATTCACTGGCGTGCTCGTCCGCACCGCTGCCCGCCTGACACCGCTAGAGAAGGCCAGGCCGTCGATGTGCCGAGGAGCATCCGCTGGTGGGTTTCCTGCCACCCAAAGACCACAAAGACTTTGACGACTCGATGCCCTTGTCGGGCCACAGTTCTTCAGAAACTCTTTGCGGTCCTGAACTATCAAACACCGAGGTGCCCGGCACGCCTCATTCTTGCATCGACAAGCACTGCCTGGATCGACGCCGTAGTCTCGGCACCATCAAACTTTTCATCAACGCCGCCAACGCCAAGTTCACCTTCTTCGACGCCTCTTGATGATCCGTGGCTCCTGCTTTAAAGGGAGTCACTCAAGAAGGATCCATCGACGCCTCATCAAAGAACTCTGCTCTACCAGGTACATTGGGGATAGAAACATTATAGAAGGAAATAAGACTTATAGAACAATATATGGACTGGGCTTGTGATATATCTTTGATTCACAGGTTGCCCAGGTGGGGGGATCTCCACACAGAATTGTGCCTAGTTGGTAGGGGTCAATATTCTGTCCATTGTTCTAACCAACTGCTTTCCTCCTATATCTATTGTTGGTTACTTTTATTCCTTGATCTGTGTGCCATTTGACCATTTGAGTATAGTTGATGTACTTTAATGAGATCTGATAATAATTGCGGTGGCACTTTAGAACTGTATATATTTGCCATTGTGGATTTTCTGAGCACAAAGTGAGTTATTGTGATAGTGTACATAACCTTGAATAGGAATTATATAAAGACTGTGTTTTAACTAATACAGTGTGTGGACATACCATTGTGGGGGCTTGGGGACTACACTGTACTTAAGAACCAGTCTGCATCACCTCCTGAGAAGCTAGGCCTTGATTGCTCGACCAGCACTACCCTATAGAGAATCTTGGCTGGGGTCCTCTGTGCCTCTCCTCTGCCATATAGAGAGCAGGAGTACAGACACCCCCCTCCAGTCTTTACAACACCGCCAACCGCTTTGTCCCGCCAGAGAAAGTCGAGGCCGTCGACGCACCGAGGAGCATCTGCCAGTTGGTTTCCCACCACCCAACAACCGTAGAGACGCCAGACGATTCAACGCCCTTGCTGGGCTACAGTTCTTCACAATCTCTTTGCGGTCCTGAAGTATTGTCATCGAGGTGCCCCGCACGCCTCTACCTTGCAGGACGCCAACGCTCTGTTGTCGACGAGCACCGGTAGGAATGAATCTGCCTCCTCGCCATCGTCGTTCAACACGTTTTCCTTGTGGGATCCTGACGATCCGTGGCTCATGCCTTAAAGGGAGCCGCTCAAGAAGGATCCATGGACGACTCGTCGTCGAACTCTGCTACTCCAGGTACATTGGGGTGATAGAAACACTTTAGAAGGAAATAAGACTTATAGAACAATATATGGACTGGGCTTGTGATATATCTTTATTTTACAGGTTGCCCAGGTCGGGGGATCTCCACACAGAACTGTGTCTAGGTAACAGGGCCAGTATTGTGCCTATTGTTCTAACCAACTGCTTTCCTCTTATATCTATTGTTGGTTTCCTTTACAAACTGATTTGTGTGACATTTACCCATACAGTTGATGCACTTTAATGAGATCTAATAGTAATAGTGGTACCACGTAGAACTGTATATTTGCCATTGTAGATAACTGAGTACAAAGTGAGTTATTGTGATTTTGTACATAACCATGAACATTAATTATATAAAGATTGTGTTTTAACTAATCCAGTGTGTGGACATTCCTTTGTGGGGGGCTTGGGGACTACACTGTACTTAAGAACCAGTCTGCATCACCTCCTGAGAAGCTAGGCCTTTATTGCTCGTCCATTGCTACCACAATAGAGAATCTTGGCTGGGGTCCTCTGTGCCTCTCCTCTACCATATAGAGAGCATAAGCACAGACACCCCCCTCCAGTCTTTACAATTACATGCTAGGCGAGACCCGGGTGTGTGCCTGATTGAAATCCTTAACAGTCCTTTGTGTAACTTGTTCTACTGCTCACTTAAACTCTTGAGATAAGTCTGGGTGATCAGCCATCGCTACCACTTTACTCTGTAGCACAGGCTTGTACCAAAGGTGAATTTGTGCTTATAGTTGTAGTCCTAATTGCCTGTAGTGTTCCCAAAGGGTACTGCGGGTGATTCTGCCTAACAGTGTGTACGGTTCACAGAGCTTAGGCCTTCTTCTATGCATCATAAATGCACATGTCGTTCTCAGTGCCTTGGCCTCCTCCCACATTTGCAAAATGCTAGTGGGTTTAATTGCCTTCCTACACAATTCACAAATTCAAGTAAATTCAAATGGATTGTAGTACCTTGAACCCACAATTCACAATTCCGCCCGACTGTAAATGATGTGCTTCCAATCCCCCAGGCCCCAATGATTTAACCTAACTCTACAGTTGCCCCATTATAGTACTGTAACCTAACTACCCTACAGATCTCTTCCCCCAACAGGCCAGACCAACTCCTGTCTCTTCATATGCCAACCTTTGACTTTCCTGGGTGTCTACTTACCTGTATTTATATTGTTGAGCCTTAACACAGTAGAACCACATATCTCGAACCTTGTCAAATTCCCATAAAGTTTGACCTGAGAGAATCCCATGGAAAATCTATGGGCTCAGATTTTATCCAAACTGTCCCAGTGCTGCTTAATTTGTACTACATTTGATGTGATGTCCCAGTATGTATCTTTGTTTGTCTAGATTGCTTGAAAGTGTTCTGCTGTGTAATTGAAATAATAGGAGGGGAGGGGTGTGATCAGATGGGTGATAGCACACACCTGTGCTGCTCTTCCCAGTTGTCTTTTCACACATACTACACCTGCCTGGGCAAATAAACCATCTAACTAAACTCTGATAGAAAGTATTTTACATTGTCCTTCAAGGATACAGAAGCTGTCCGTGGGAGCAGCATGAACCTCACAGGAGCAGTGATAGGACTGCCCCACGGGATGCCTGAGTGAGTCTCTTTAGTGACAGAGATGGATGGACTTCTGCATCGAATGTCAATCCACCTGCATCACTTACAAATTTGATCCTTACATTTCTCTCAAGAGGTTGACATTCAACATGGGTGTTTTTCACATGTGGGCCTCATCACAAGTTGGGCTGTATTCCCGGCTGTAATACTGCCGACTGTAATAGCCCTAGCACCGACATGCTCGGTGGTATTACCACCGGATCACGGGTTGGGCCTTAACGGTAAATCTTCATTCCTGATTTAGTCCATTGGATCCAATGGGGAATTTTCGGTGCTAATAATGCGGGCTAATACAGCCGGCTGTAATACTGCCGAAAACAGGGATTTTCACCTCCAGAAAAAAGCTGGAGGTAAAACAGCCGATTTAGCGTCCAACTCGTGATAGGGCCAGCCCTAAAATGCAGTGGTAATACCGTTACCACCGCATTTAAGGGCTACAGCCCAACTCGTGATGAGGCCCACGTATGCTGGAAATTGCAGGTCTTTACTCAAAATTAATAAAGCACAACTACAAGTCCCACAATTCAAATTGCTGCTGTCTAAAATTCGGGCAGCAATGCCAAGCGTGATAAGCTTGAAACCTTTCTTATTGCCAGTCATGTTTTAGACCACTGAGATTTCCTTTTGAATAATATTTCTATCAAATGTGCAAAAAAATAATTATAATATATTACCAGTTGGAAAACATTCCCCGTTTGTTAGTCGTTGGCCAAGGGAAATAAACAGAACGGCAGAGTCATTTTTTTAAAAATATATCTCTACTGTATATTTGCACAGGATTTCTCGTAGTACAGTAAAATAAACGAAACTCAAACTTGAAAATTGCCTGACACAAATGCTACCAGCAACAAATGGAATATTATTTATTTTACTTGAAATGATTTAAAACAAACGTGTTATAAGTCACATGTGGTCTAGCTGCCTTGTACCAAAGTTCTGCACCAAGTTTTGTATTAAGGAACTTGCAGGAATAATTCAGTGCACAGAGATGCTGTCATCTTAACCAAGAACCTCTTTCTGCCTACATTTTTTCTTGGATTGATAAGTATTCTATTGATGACCTTAATGATAACTATTAATTATTATGACAAAAACCTTTCCAAACATGTTAATATTTGATCAAGAAAATAAGTGTATATTTGTTCCTGGAGAAAGCTACGTGCACATACAAGTAATACAGAGGGTTTTCATATTTAAATATATACTTGTTCTCCCCAAATTAATTTATTTAAGACTTTGCACAGATAAAAAAAAAAAAACAGTCCTCAAACATTTAAAGGCTGAGTTTTGTGCTCAAACTGTCTACCAACATTAGATAGTGTATCCCGCAGCATTTCCAATTGAAGATCCAATGTAAGTGCTCCAATTAGACTTGCAGGGTTTGGCAATGCTCCACATCTGTCCTGTGCTGCCTTTATTTTATAGCCCTGAGCATTGGTCGCTGACTATTCCTTCTACATTAGCAGGGCAGGGCGAGGTGCCAAGGTACCTCCAGGGGCTCAACCTCTTCTTCTCATTACTTACTGTTCTCCTCCAGGTCCCTTGACAAATCTCTTGCAGTTTCCTCCCCACCATGAACACCGGGATGCAGATTTCACGCCTCACACCAGTCTCTATTGATCACAGTTTAATGCACTGAGGCCATGCTGCCATGCCAGCTTGGCATTATCCCTCCTAACAATACGGCATACAGTTGGCAGAATCAACACGACTGCAGAGGGCCATCGCTAATTGAGCTATTTCCAGGAGCCTGGATTTAACCCAATAATCGTACCGTGCTCATCTCTGTTCAGATTAGCCCTAAACGCGCCAAGAAAATAATTATCAAAATGGCCAAGGCTTGTTGGTTAAAAAGTGACACCAGCAAACATATAAAAGGACCAGTTTCTTTCAAAAATGTGTGCAAGCGATTCTCTGCTTTTGTTTGAGGTATTTAGTACACTGATTTCCTTATGAAGCATGTACTCTCTAATAAATGATTCATGTTCACCTCTTCCTAATCAAGCATATGTATTGGTTAACTGAACTGTATTACCGCTTTAAATTTCCATAAACTCATTATAACATCTCTCACTTGGTTACTATTAGAAGGGCCTGTTTGTATTTTACGTCTGGCTAAAGAGAGCGTTACCTCTCTCCCAGAGCCGTTAGCAGTGTAACTTAATGGGACCCTGGTGTCAGACGGTTCCTTGTCCCTTTGCGGACACAATTTTTTTCAAAGTCATTTTCTACAAAAAAATGGCTTCCAAAAAATGACTCACATCCTTTGTTAATTTGGGCGAGTCCCCCCAAATCCCCCCCACATACTATAACCTGAAACCGGGTTATAGGTATTACCGGGATAATACGGGTAGGGAAGACGCTGGTAAATCCCCGTTGCTGTGGAGTCCCATAGGACTTCATGGGATGGGGATGCCGCGATACCGGAGCCAGTGATTGCTGCAATTGTCTGCTGGTAGGGGCCTGAACTACTAGCAGGACAGGCCCGCCGGTAAATCACAGCCCCTACCGGGAGACTTGATGGTTGCCAGTCATGAAAGCTGCCAGTACATGTTGTTAACGGCATCCTATTGCCACACTGGCAAACTCATAATGAGCCTATAAAGTATCCTTAAAGCTCGCTTTCTCTAGGGGCTAAAGGGGTTACAATTTCCCCCACACTGTGACGTTTTATTCTTTGTTGGAAGAAGTCTCTCTCTTACGTGAGGGATGCAAACACCCCACGGGAGGACCAATACGTTCCCCTGTATTGTTGCTTCTGAGTTAGAAGTACACTATAAGCCTTATTTCTTTCACAGAGTAATTTGCACATATCTGGCTGTGAGGAGCACCACCATTTGGGGGATGTCTTTTATCAATCTGATGCAGCATAAAATTGCTGTAATTTGAGTATTGAACATTAGCCCCAAATCACAAATACAATCCAGGTCCAGGCTTTAAAGCTGAATAGTATTCCTTTGAAAAAGATGTTGCAAGTGGACATGAACAGATAAGATCATGGCTCCAGCAGCCACGGATTTCCAGGGGAAGGGCAGGCCAAGAACAAATATGGGGCCCAAATCATAGAATCCAGCGCGTGATAGGCGCAAGCGCCACGCGCCGAGAAGGAGCGTGCGCAAACAACAATTGCGTGGCACGCGTATTCATGGATTAACCGAGCCATCACTAGCCGTGGCACAAAGGAACATCAAGCTGCACCAGTAACGCCCCCAGCATTCTCCCACGCGCAGTAAAAGAGCCAGCGAAATGCCTAACACAGCGCAAGCCACCGCCTCATCCCTGATCCAGCATACAGCCCCCCCAGCCAAATCACGTGAAAATACATGGCAGATGGGGTTTGCAATGAGTTTCCACGTGATTTAGCTGTCCGGGGTACGCAATGAGTTTCCACGCGATTCCGCTGGGGTGCATCCGGGGTATGCAATGAGTTTCCATGTGATTCTGCTGGGGTGCGTCCAGGGTACGCAATGAGTCTCCATGCAATTTGGCTGGGGTGCGTCTGCAGTACGCAATGAGTTTCCACATCATTTGGCTGGGGTGCGTCCAGGGTACGCAATGAGTTTCCACGTAATTCCGCTGGTGTGCTTCCGGGGTCCGCAATGAGTTTCCACGCGATTTGGCTTGAGTGCATCTGGGGTACGCGCGGAGTCTCCACCCAACTTGTCTTGGGTACGCGATGAGTCTCCATGTGATTTGGCTGGGGTGCATCCGGCATGTGCAATGAGTTTCTACACGATTCTGCTGGAGTGCGTCCAGGGTACTGTCATGGGTATCAGGCAGGTAGTTGGGGCAAGCTGGGTGGAGGCTTGGCAGGCCTGGCATAGGCACACAAAGAACCCATAACAAATCCCTCCTTTCATTCCTTCATAGTGTTTGTAGCAACTTCCTGGTTACCACTTCCTGTTGCCAAACAGGAAGTGCCTGATAACTCATGAGCTCTCTAGTGTTTGGGTGTGGCTGGCTATACAAGCCACCTGTCACAACTCAGAGATTGTTTTCTGGTCGTTGCAGATAATACTTCCCCACTCTTCTGGGGAAGTTCCTTTCACTCAAGGAATCTGAAATCTTTATGGTGATGTGCCAAAGACTTCCCTCCCAAGAGCTCAGCCTACAGGGATCAATACACCTGTCAGGCTGGGGGCTTGAGTGAAAAGGCCGGAGCAGAATCGTCAGAGCTAGAGGGACAAAGAACAAAACAGTTGTTCAGGAAATGCAGCCAAGTAGTGCCGGAGAACAAACAGCCAACACCGCCCACAATTACCCACTCTTACCTGCTCCGTAGGAACAATATACCAGTAACCTACTAGTATCGAAATGCAGAAACAAGGAGGATGTCTGGTGAAGGGAAGGTGTGCCCGTATCCTAGGAACACCATGGTGAAAGCAGCGGAGCGTCCCAAAAAGTGTTCAAAGCAATCCAGAGTTAATGCAGCAGAGCGTTCCAAAAAAAAGTTCAAAGCAATCCAAAGTGTAAACAGCAGAGCGTCCCAAAAGGTTCAAAGTAATCCAAAGTGTAAACAGCAGAGCGTCCCAAAAGTGTTCAAAGTAACAGGAGTGGACAAGGAAAGAAATGAAATGATCAGGGAAGCGGGCGTTCACCTCACGCTATTTCCCTTACGGAAATGTTCGGGTTATCAGGTCACCAAAACTTAAGGATTCAGAAATGGGAGGTCAATAATGAGCAAGCCGGGTTCATATAATCCAAGGGGAACAATCGAGGGAGGCAGGCAAGGACAAGGCAGAGACAACAACTTGATTCGAGCGCCGGGTAGTCAAGGATTCAAACAGGAGTCCGGGAACAGAGCTTGTAACTAACAACAGTTTAGGAGCACTCGATCTCCGGATAGACAGGAGTTAAATGCAGTTCACAAACAATTGAAAACACAGCAACGTCATGCGTGTATGCCACGTGGCTATAATAGCAAGAGTTGTGGGAGTTGTAGTTTCAAAGGGTTTTACGTGCCGGATAGCGCTCAGACAATCGCCAAGGCAGTTTCCAATTTAGCCGAGACGTAACACCACACGCAAGATTCTTCCAGTGCTACGTGTTGGTTACTGTGAGCTGTATTAGCAACACACTTGCCATGCTCTGGATCAGCCAGCATCTGCTTACTTGCTCTGGACCATCCTGTTTCTGCTTACCTGCTCCGGATCATCCTGCTTTAACTTACCTGCTCCGGATCATCCTGCTTCTGCTTACCTGCTCCGGATCATCCTACTTCTGCTTACCTGCTCTGGATCATTCAGCTCCAGCTTACGTGGTTCTTACTCCATGCCGCAGCTATCTGCAGTCAAGAGGGGACTTCTACACCGGCACCTGTAAGAACAAAGAAGAACAGCGTTAACACGCGCACATCAGTAATGCTGCGCATACTCACCGAATCTTCCCGCGACGCTGGAATCCAGGTTAGTTGCACGAGCGCACAAACCTGTAAGCGCATTCAATTCAACACTACAGCTAAGTCAATGCCTAGTCTGGGATGCTGAAGGAAACCCTTATTGATATATTTTTATGTCCAGTTCGTTTACTCTGGATGACAACCCTTATATAACACCCCTCTCCCAGAATCCCCCTGACCCCGCTGAGCCAAGAAGTAGGTTTGGTTTGCAAATTTAAAAGGTTTATTTGAAAATTAAACAATATATATCTATCACACTTTTATAGTAAATTAATAGTTGATAGCACACTTGTGAGGATGATAGTGATCAACAATGGATAATGTTACAGTGGTACACTCTTTTTGATGGCTTAGAAGTGATATAGAGAGTATAAAGTAGCTGAGAATGCTTTTATGGCTTCAAGGACAATGCAATGATGAATGAAAATGCAGTACGGAAAATAAACTTGATATGACTTCAACAAAAGACAATGTAATCACTTTTCTTTGACAATTCACCCCCCGCCCCCTTTATGCAAGGTAAAGAGATGGAAGGAAAGCACACAGTTCTCAGGAATGCAATCAAATATAATTCAGTTCCCCCCTAGCAAGCTTAGAGGAAAACAGGTAGGAGTTTTAAACACAGGCAATATACTTTGATGTGGTTGCAATTAAGTGAAAAATATGCGAAAATTGCTTTTAATTCCCTGTACGAAAAGCATTTTTCGCATATTTTTCACTTAATTGCAACCACATCAAAGTATATTGCCTGGGTTTAAAACTCCCAGGTTCAGGGTAGGTGATAGCTACTTTGCATTAGTTCAGGATCACTTTAGCAATGCTCTATGAATGATTGTCAGGTTGCAAACGAATTTCAGCAAAGGAAAGCAAGGACAAATCTTTTTACACGTGGCTGAAATTAAGCAAAATGTCAAATCGCGGCAAATTAGTCGCGTGCGTCGAGCGAAATTACGGAGGCACTATAAGGGGTAGTCGGTCTTAGGTTCGTTGGAAAGCCTAGAATCTTAGCTTTAAGATGACAGTTAAAACTCGCTCCTAGCACAAACGGTTCCGGAGTAACGGACGATTTAGTAAAGGTAGTTTTTCAGATTTGAAATGTTAAAGCTCAGAATGACAGATGACAGTTTTCAGGTTTAAGGATGACAGAATGACACGATTCTAGGAGGCAGTTCTAATAGGCTAAAATAGTTTGGATTAGATTATTTTAAACTAAGAGATTGTTTTGGCACAGTGCTAGCTGGGTACTCACACTAGATTTTGGACAGGAATGCGACTTCGTCACGGATCGGGTCAGGATTGGACTGCGGTTCCCTCGCCACGGACGGACTCTGCCTGGTTCTGCTCACTGGATCTGGGTCAGCTCTGCTAGCGGCACTGCACAGCGATCTGGTCTGGGTATGGTCTCTCCAGAAAATTCTGCCTTCTAGGTTTCTGGCAGAAGTTCTTGGCAGAAATTCAAACAGCTCGCCCGGCTGTTGAATAGTTTGCAAATGATTTGGATGCCTGCTGAAAAAGGATTCAGCTTGTGGATTCAGGCCTCTCTGCAACAAATTCTGGAGTTAATTTCTGGTCTCTGGAGATTGATGGATTTGAAGTCTGGATCTCTGGATGTGAAGTCTGAAGTCAAAATGCTCTGCTGAAAGTGAAAAAGAACGGGCCTATCCGGCTTCCAGTGGCTCTTTGTATGTGTTTAGAAAGTGGGTGGGTCGGCTAATTCTGCATGCCCAACCCTCTCAACTTATCATTGGCCAGTTCCTCCTCTCTCTCTTGATTGGGGAACTGGGTTGTGAGTCAGAGTGATGAGGTAGGTTTATGGTCAGAGGATCCTCCCCTTGTCAAATTGCACACAAATCTATTTCTGATCCAAATACATATTTATCTATGTACCATTTTTTTAATATTATACGTTCAGTTAACATATTTTCTGTAGCACCAAACCATCCGATCCCTGTCTTTGTAAGATGTCGTGTCCACTTATGACAGAATTCTGCCCTTTTCATCCAGATCACGACCTCTAAACCTTTCCCGATTTTACACAAATGTGCACCAGGCATATGGGTTTCAGATGATAAAGTGTCAGATTTTTAACATGCATACATTTGGAGTAACAACCTTTTTTTCCGCTACTATCCCCAAGAACATACCACAGGGTCCTAACACCTCTTAAAATGTGCACAGAAAAATCACAAGAATGATGATGTTATTTATATAATTTTTACAAGTCCGCACTACGAATTATCCATCTTTTTAAATTATCCTCTGGCCCCAAAGGGGTGTGGTTTTCCAAAGCACATGGTGGAATTTCTGGTTTATCCACTTCCCCCAAGCTCAGCTTGCTCACAGATGCAGTGCCCCTCCCACTTCCCCTTCCAAGAGGAAGCCATTTACGACCCTCCTAATATAACATTTGCCTGAGCCAGGGACAGTGCTTTGTTTAGTTTCCTGTAGTCCCCAGGTGCTACTCCCCTAATTCAATCAGAGAGGTGTCATCTCCGTTTGGCAGGGGCAGCAGGATGCAGCCAGGCCTCGGACACAGCTGCTGAATTCCCTCTCCTGTCGGGGGTAGTTGTCAGGCAGAATCCAGTTTCATTAAGCCAGGCTTCAGCTAAATGTCACTTTTGTTCCCAGTTTTTCTTCATTCTAATCAAACTTACAATTTTTACACATGCAGCTAGAATGCTGATTCTAAGTTCAAAACTATGACATTTAACACTTGCAAACTATGTGACACTCAAAAGTAGGTCACTCATTTAATTTAAACATTTCGATTTTAGTGGTTTTAAATCCAATTTCAGTTAAGCTGCTGACATCCACAGCTCAGCCAGTTTTGTTATGAACATTGTTTTGGGCTCTTCATCTTTCCGGATTTTGTATGCACACAAAACTTCATTCTGCCAGATGTCTGCTGGTGTTCATTGAGATTTTTGAATATCTTGCAATGTTTAAAATAGGCATTTTTAGCTTGCATTTCAGAGAAACAAAGGTGATTTCAAAGCGTTTTTTTTTTTTAGACACTGGCACTGCTGTTTTTCCTTTGGCACACATTTCACTCATGGCACTCCTGGCCCATCATGCTTGCACTGGTGGGTGGCAGGTTAGGCAACCATTTTGGTGTGCGCACAAACTGCGTGGTTTTCCCAGATTCTGGCGCAACTGTGGGCTTTTCTGCCACCTTGGATTTTCTAAGCCCACAGCAGCAAATGTTGCAGCTTAATAGTCCAAAAGTGGGTTAGGACACCCAACATACCCCTGTAAGAAAGAAGAGACATTATTCATTGCGCTCGCTCCAATAATGTGGACACTTATTTCACTGTGCTCTCTCTCTCTCTATGCGGTGCCTACTTACCAACAGCCTCCGTGCAAACTTACCTAACCACCAAGTCTCCAGTAGCGCTGAACTCGGACTTGAGGCGCTAATACCACATAATTTCTCCTGCAAGGGAAAGGGAGAGACATTACCTGGTGTCCTCGAATTGAAGGCGCTGTGCAAACCTACCAGCAGCTAGCTTCTACACGCAGCGCTACTCACCCATAAAAATACCGGCAAACAAAGACAATACGGACAATTTTGGACACTCAACATTCTCCGCGCAACGATCACTTGTGGGAAGGACTTTCTAGCCAGTGAAGAAACTCGCGCCTTGAACTCTCGGCCTCGCTGTGAAGGCATAAAACAGCGTTTGGCATCTGAACTCAGCCTACAGACATTGGCACCAATCACATGAGTGAATCGTGCCCCTGCAAATACAGGATGGAGTGCACACCCTACTAAAGATCAAGGTAAGCCCATAGGGGGACATCACAGCACACAGTAAAGAGAAGGGACGGGCCCAGGGGAATCGGGTGAATTCAGGTCTGAGTGTGCACCTTGTATTTGACAGATATTCCTCCGGGTGAAACACGGGAAGTGAAGCCTCAGGGTCAAGGGAGGCTCGTCCATCCCTCCTGCAGAGACACAGGTGAGTGTGACAGGTACGCAATGAGTTTCCATGCAATTTGGCTGGGGTGCATAGGGGGTACACAATGAGTTTCCATGCGTTTCCGTTGGGGTGCATCTTGGTTACGGATGAGTTTCTACATGATTCTGCTGGGGTGCATCTGGGGTACGTGATGAATTTCCACGTGATTCCACTGGGGTGCGTCTGGCATACGCAATGAGTTTCGAGGCGATTTGGCTGGGGTGCATCTGGGGTACGCGATGCGTCTCCACGTGACTTTTCTGGGGAGCACGATTCTGGTGGTGTGCATCTGGGGTATGCAATGAGTTTTCACATGATTCCGATGGGGTGCATCTGGGGTATGCAATGAGTCTCCATGCGATTCTGCTGTGGTGCGTCCAGGGTACGCTATGAGTCTCCACGTGATTTGGCTGGGGTACGTCTGGGGTACGCAATGAGTTTCCATGTGATTTTGCTGGGGTGCGTCCGGGGTACGCAATGAGTTTCCACATGATTCCGCTGGGGTGCGTCCGGGGTACGCAATGAGGCTCCACACGATTCCGCTGGAGTGCGTCCAGTGTACACAATGAGTCTACACGCGATTTTGATGGGGTGTGTCCAGGGTACGCGAAGAGTTTCCATGCAAATCTTCTGGGGTGCGTCCGGGGTATGCGATGAGTTTCCATGCGATCACTCCACCCACACCCCAGCCAAATCATGTGGAAACTCAGCGTGCACCCCACGAAACATGTACAAATCCACTGAAAGCTGACACCTCCTCAAGGGACAGCCACATCCCAGACCCCATCACATGTGACCACACCCCACTGGCAGCCCACACCCCATGGGACCCCCCATCACCTGCTACCACATCCCCCAGGCAGCCCACACCACATGGGCTCCCATCACCTGTGACCACAGCCCGTGGGCAGCCCACACCACATGGGCCCCCCTTCACCTGTGACCACAGCCCGCAGATAGCCCACATGACATGGGCCCCCATCACCCATGACCACAGCCCGCTGGCAGCCCACACACATGTGCCCTCCCATCACCCGTGACCACACCCCACTGGCAGCCCACACCCCAAGGGACCCCCCATCACCCAGGACCACAGCCAGCAGGCTGCCCACACCACATGGGTCCCCGCATCACCCATGACCACAGCCTGCAGGCAGCCCACACCACATGGGCCCCCATCAACCGTGACCACAGCCTGCAGGTAGCCCACATGACATGGGCCCCATCAATGGTGACCACAGCCCGCTGGCAGCCCACACACATGGGCCCTCCCATCACCCGTGACCACACCCCGCTGGCAGCCCACACCCCATGGGAACCCCATCACCCAGGACCACAGCCAGCAGGCAGTCCACACCACATGGGTCCCTCCATCACCCATGACCACAGCCCACAGGCAGCCCACACCACATGGGACCCCCATCCCCCATTCCCCATTAACGCAGCCCGCAGGCAGCCCACACCACATGGGACCCCCCATCACCCATGACTACAGCCCGCTGTCAGGCCCTGCCTCATGTCTTCCCCCCAACACCTGCGGAGGCAACCTGCAGGCAGGCCCCGCCTCATGTCTCCCCCCCAACACCTGTGACGGCAACCTGCAGGCAGGCCCCGCCTCATGTCTCGCACCCCAACACCTGTGATGGCAATCTGCAGGCAGGCCCCACCTTATGTCTCCCCCTCCAACACCTCTGACGGCAACCTGTAGGCATGCCCCACCTCATGTCTCCCGTCCAACACCTGTGACGGCAACCTGCAGGTAGGCCCCGCCCTATGGGACACCCCATTCCAAAACAATGTGAAGCAATATACATTCATGCAGCACATGTGAAATGAAATGCCACCACACACTGCACAATCCAAGTGTACCTTAACACCCATCCATTGGTCATGCACCCCAGAACATGCCCCATCGGATTGGAATTCAAAAATCACACATGCATGCATGTGTGCACACACATGAACAACATTGGTCAGCATCAGGGACACCGAACTGAGTTGAGGAAGCGAATCTTGCTCTAAACCATTGAGACCAGATACCACTTTGATTTCCAAGGTGAACAATATATTAAAAATCAGTATGAAAGTCATACTTAGTCAAATCAATAAATACATTCTGCATGAAACAAATCAATAAATAAAAGGTTGTGAAAACGGAAAAACAATGGATGAAAAAAAACCTCAAAGATGCGGTCCATGTCCATATATGTAAGTCCAAATGAAAACACAAATGAAAAGAAAACCATTCCTCCATGGTGAACAGAAAAGGATCCAGGAAAAAGACAACAATGTACAAACACCCAGGGTCCATTGTCCTAAACCACCTTAAGAAATACTATGTACAAAATGTGGAGCAAAGTCCAAAAAATAAATGAAACTTAAACCTAAAGAACTATATATAATGGCAGCGGGCTAGTCCATCTCTTCACCATGTTCCCTCATAGTCTCTGTAAGGGCATCATCGAACACTGCGTCCACTTCTCCTAGGCGGGCCTCGGCTGCCCCCTAGAGGTCTTGCAGGGACTTCAACATGCTCCTCTCATACTCCCTGCAAGTCTCCTCGAGGATCTCCGCCCACCACTATGTCCGACACAGTATAATCTCTGCCCTGGCCATGGTGACTCCTGCCACCTGTGCCCGCTGCCGCTCTGCCTGGATCTGCTGGCCCAAACGTTCCAACACGAAAGACATTCTTATTGTAAGGTCCACATTTGCCTGCTGCCTGATGGCCGATACCTGCCCCTCTGATGTTGAAAGAGCAGAGTCGTGTAGCCTCCTACTTCGAGCCTACTTCCGGCAAATTGCTCAGTGCCTGCGCCTCAAGGACAGCCTCCGGGATTATGACAACCCCTGGGGCTGTCATGCACATGCTCTGCCCCTTTTGTGCCTGCTCTTACTCCATTGGCACAGCTCCTGTCGCCTGCTGGATTGGCGTGGTGACCACATCTGCTGATTCAACTTTGACTCCCGACTCTGGTAGGGATGTGATCTCCACCAGACTGGCCGCTGGCATTGGGACAGGCTCCCAGGGGGCCCTGGTGGTATCTGGGCCGGAAGACAGCAGGGAGGATGACTGGCGTTCAGAGGAGGAAGACGAGGAGGGGGTCATACAAATGGCCAGCCCACTGACCCATTGCGAGATCAGGAAATGTGCTAGCCAGTCAGTTCAAGAGAAGGACGACCTCATCGTGATGACATGCAAGCCCCGATTGGAAGCCTGCACATCATCACGGATGGTGTCTGTCAGCCTCATGACACCAGCTAGCACAGGTTCCACCCTGTCCTGTGTGACAAAATCTGCAAGCAGATGGGTCCGGACTGAGGCATGCCCGCAGGTTCATACTGATGCAGTCGCAGTACCAGAGGCAGGATCAGTCCCAGGCCCCTCCACGTCGACCTGTACTGGCTCCTGCCCCTGAGTCTGGACTGGACCATTCACACCCACGTCATCACCACCGCCAGGCCCTGTGGGCTGGGCTGCTGCAGCCTCCTCCTCCTCCACCCCCACCAACCTGGATGCCTCCCCACCGTCTTCCACAGTGTCTTGGCCCAGTGCGGGCTCACCTGTCCCTCCCACTGCCGAGGAGTCAACAACCACCCTCGCCCTCTTTGACCTACTCTCAGCACCGGCAGCCATTGGCTTGGACGTGGCACCAGTCTCCTCGCTTCTTGAAGACGATAGTACTTGGGAGCGTGACTGGGCCTTGCATCTGTGCCTGGTGGAGGCATCCATTCTGCCTTGCTCCACAGTGCCTTGTCCGCCCTCTTCTTCCATCGTCGCTGTGGATAGGGAGACGTAAAACACAAACATCAGGGAACTGAACATATGTCTATTTTGCACAAAACAAATGTACATGAGTTGTACTGGAAAAGGTCGCAACCATCAACACCCTCCAAAACAAACTGGTTTTTGCAATTAACACACATGCACACTCAAGTGTGTCCTTCACAACAGACAATCACATCCTTGGACAAGGCACTGTCAGCACCTCAATATTGTGCATGTCCCTCACACGCATCATGGGAAATACACATTGCATTCACACATGTCATCTGACATGAATGAAGCAGGCCAAATAACTATTACGTTAGAGTACACACAAGCTAAAATTGCCAGCAAGAGTAAGCACACATTCAAATGCTCCAGTTACATTCATCCAGGATTTGGCCAGTCACACACTCACTTCCCAGACACATGCACATGTACACCATGCATGTCCGTGATGCTGCCAAAAGCACACGTGTCACACCTCTCACATGGCCACATCCAGACACATGTATGCAACCATGCGCACGTTGTTACATGCTGGCGCGCTTCACACTTTGCAACAGATTTTGAAATGCTGTTGATGTCACACATGCTGGAATGGACACACATGCAGCACTGTATGGGACATGCACACAGACATCCGTACAAGAGACATACCAGACATAAGGCCAAGATGCACACTCCAACCATACATCAATATGCACATGCACTATGGTGGACAAGTACACATGGACACTTACCAGTTGGCTCCAGACTGAGTTCCAATTCCCTGACCTGGGCGTACAGCACTGGGTAGAACCACTACAGGACCTGCTTGTTGTCGGCCTTGTTGCGGGTACTGGCTTTGAAGTTCTCCCAGCGCTTGTGGACATGGATGTAGTCACGGGGTGCCACCCCCTTTGTGTTGATGGCACCCATGTTGCCCTCCCAGATCTTCATCCGTCCCCTTCCTTGCCTAATTGCAATGGTCCGGGGAAGAGTGCATCATAATGCAACAGGATGTCAACTTCCCTGGCTGAGAAGCTGACAGCCCTCTGTATCTCTGCGGGTGGTTGCCACTTGCCTCGGATGATGTTGCTTTAGACATGACAACCCCCGAAGCAGGTGTGGGTGGGCAAGGTGGTCCTGGTGCTGAGCTGTGGAGCAGTGGTCTGGCACATCGGGAGTATTCTGGATCACCAGATGTGGTCACAGGTCCAACGAAAGGAGTTCTGGCAATGGCTGTAGAGCAGGCACCAAAATTGCAGGGCATGTGTGCAGCAGGCACACACAGGGGGCAGGCAGCAGCAGATGGCTCGTAGGAGGCAGCTCAGGGCACTTGGAGGCGGGTAAATTGGCTGGTAGGCAGGAGAATTGGTCTTCCATGTTACTCGTGTGGCCAGCCAGGAACAACAGTGACTCTGCATGTGCGGAAACAGTGCGTTAGAGTGAAATCAGAGGAAAGGCCCTAAGCACGTACGTTACGTGACACGTGCTGAATGTTGGCCATGGTGTTCAGGATCAGGGAAAGTAGTGCGTTGGAGACCATCCCACGCTTGCGCGAGTTATAGTGGATGGACGTGTGGACTTCGTTTCCATGCAATCTCTTCACTGCATGCAAGCCTCTTCTTTTGGTGGGGGATTGCCTGCGCGCACATGCGCGTGTACTTTTGAGGCTGACGGTTAGTTGTGTACGCATTTTACAATCTGTGGGTGTCCCTGTGTGTCACATAATCCCTTATTTAACATCACTGTAGCTTACGTGTCCTTTGCATACATATTTTTTGTGTGGCTGGGTGCCAGAGCGTACGTCGTTAAGTTTTTTCTTTACACGTGGGCTACCGAGAGGTTGCATACACATATTTTTCATATTTGGGGTGCCTGTGCATTATGCGGCCCATTTTTTTTGCTGGGGCACACTAGTATGTTTGACATCATGTACACTGCCCCCTCACTCAAATTGCCCAGGACAATCGATAGCTGCACCTCCCATAGCACCAATCCATCTGTGCCATGATTGGGAAGGCAACTAGTGGGAAGGGAGGCAAAGGTGACTGGGGTGGCGGAGGTGCCCAAGGTGGTGGAGGCACCGGAGATGGCGGAGGCACCCGAAGTGGTGGAGGTGTGTGAGGGGGCAGAGGTGGCTGAGGTGGTGGAAGTGTCCGGGCCCATGCAGGGAGAGCTATGCCCCCCACCCAACAGGGTCAGGAAGCTGCAGGGGCAGCCGTAGCAACCACCACCGAGCCAGCCTCAGAGTCACCCAAAGATGCCTGTGGTGCTTCCCACCCTGGTACATGGAGACAGAGGGTCAGATGCTATCTGTGCATTGAAGGGGAAGGGACATGCTGTGCAGCATCATGGCACAGGCACCCAGGGTCCAGATGCAGCAGTGTTGCCTGCTGTACACACCCCCCAGGGTCAGGCAGCTGTAGCAACCACCACCCAACATCTGGGTCACCCAGCCATGCCTGTGGTGCTCCCCACCCCAGTCAAGGGATACGCAAGGGCAAATGCTATCCGTGAATTGAAGGGGAAGAGACATGCTGTGCAGCGTCATGGCACCGGCTCCCAGGTACAGCCACCGGCAAGGGCACCTACAGTCACACCATCAGTGTGTGATGCCACAGCCCAGGCCACTAGTGCTCCAGCCCCTACTGACCCAAGTTGTCAGGAGCCTGCACAGGGGTTTGCACAGCCTCGCAAGAAGGCAAGGCTCAGTCCCAAGGCACGGCACAGGAGACCTGCACGTCGATGAAGAGGAGCTTTAGTGATGAGGAGCTCCAGGTCCTTGTGGACTATGTGCAGGAACACAAACATGACATGCTTGTGCGGGCAGGGAGCACACATACGTCTGCCCAGCGTATGGCCCACTGGCAGTATGTCACTTATCTTATTAACGCCTTGGGCCATGAGAGGCATTCAGCTACTGACACAATGAAGCATTGGTATGACTTCCGGCACCGAGGCAAAGGTAAGATGGGTGCAAACTATGACTCTACTCTGGTGACTGGAGGTGGGTCACCACGAGAGGACAAAGAACTCACTCCACAGGAGGAGATCATAGGTTCTATGATTGATGTGGAGCAGATCCAAGGTGTGGGAGACCTGTCAATTTATGAGGGAATGTCTGGTGAGTGGTTATGCGTGTGTGTCCAGGTCATGTGTATGCTGCTTGGAAGAAGTGTGTTGATTGTCTGGCAGTTCTGGCTGCATTTGCATGACTGCAATGGGTGAACCATGTCATGGTAGACTGACACGTGCTTGTTGACCTGCAGACTGAATACGCACAATTTGCTGCACACCGTGACAAACCCCATCACCACACCTGCTCACTCCTTCCATGTCACTTTGTCCAGGCTCTCTTGGCCCTCTTCCTGCGCTAACCTGTGATGGCGGATAGCCTGTGACATTCTTGCACTCCACACTCGCCTTCCCTCCGCACATCTCTGACGTCTCGGAGAGGTCACCCTGCCCACTGCACCTCCTCAGGGGGATTCCTCCTTTCCTCTCATTCCCCCAGTATGTCACTGTCTCCAGAGGACTGATCATACCTATGGTGGGTACTGCAACGGTATATACCCATATTTATGTGCCTCTTCTCTCTTCCCTCTGCAACTCATCCCATCCTGACAGTGGGCATTGTACTTATGTCTTGTTGCCAGGTATTGTGTCTCCCTAGGACTGTGATGATGGCATTGGATCCCAGTGGCTATGACTGTTCATTTCCAATTGCTGTGTGCCGCAGTTCCTTCAACTCCATCTTCCCAGTTTGTTTCCTTCTCATGGTATTTGATCATCTTGTTCCTACTCCATCAGGGTCAGTTTCTTCTCACAGCAATTAGTTAGTGGTTAATGTCTATCTTCGGTTGGGGCCTCCCTCTGGTACAGCCTCCCTTCTTCAATGGAACTGGAGCTGAACCTTTTCCGGGTATGGGGGCACTTCATATGCTTCCTCATGAGCTGTGGTTTCTCTTCCTCCTCTCTCCTACTGGAGTCCTGGATGACTGAGAGAATGCACTAGTCACCTGCCGCACTCTGATCTCCGACACAGGCCTCCAAGCCATCAGTTGTACCCATGCACTGCCTCCCTGCCATACTCCACACTCTGTGGCTGTTTATTGTATCCCTAAAACCCTCTAGCAGCTATTGACACCTGATGTCTGCACATACACTTCCACCAGCCCGCCACATTTTCATTGATGATTATGTAGTTGTATTTAATTGATATGCCATTCCCATGTACTGCACTGCCCACTCCGACATCCAACCCCAGGTCTCTCCTTCACCATGCCTATTCACTCGCGTGATGTCAATGTAACCTGGCCTCATGGGATGGGTGTGTCTGGCTTCACTCTATTCAACCACCCTTGCATCGTAGCACCGTGTGACACTTGTGTGTATTGAGTTTGAGATTTACATGTCATGTCATGTCAAATCCATTGTACATGGCTCTGGGACAGTAGTCAACAAATTCCATCTCATGCTGTATTACAGATTAGGCATGGCTACGGTACGCGACATATGTGGTTTTTTCATCTGTGATGTTGGTGGATGAGCTATGCCAGTCAGGTGCTCATGTGTGTAGCAGGTGCTATGCACCATGCACTACATGTTGTATTTGGCCCTTCCACACAGGTCCATCGCTGCTTTCATGCTACCCTTCACTTTCATTGACACTGCGTAGGTGCGGGAGTTTGTGACATGGCAGGTTGATGTGCTGCATGATGACATTGTGATGCCTATGTGTGTGGGCTATGGTATTTACATGGCTCTACATTTATTTTTCTGTCCATGTGCAGGTGATGAGGCACTGGATGCAGAGGAGGAGGTGGAGGAGGTAAGGATGATAAGCCACGACCAACCACCAGTGGAGGACGTGGTGTGGTAGCCCATGAGGATCCACTGGTGCTACAGGCCATCCTGGCCCTGACTCAGTCTGAGTCCACCTCTGAGGAAGCGTTTGGCTCTGGTGGTGAATCAGATAGGGATACCTTTGTGCTGTTGCCGGTGAGTGCATTGACTGTGGGTGCTGCTGCATCCCAAACATCTGGAGGGGGGAAGACCCCTCACAGGGCCAGTCAGTGTCGGAACGTCTGTCTGTGGTGGTTATGGTTGCAGGGTCACACTCCACAGTATTGACTCCTGGTCCTGGGGCAGCTGATCAAGGGAGGGATGCAGTCCTGCAGCCAAAGACGGTGTCATCCCATCAAGGCCAGGTACCCTTGGCCTAGGCAGGCATGGGGTCCGCCAACACAGTGGCCATGTGTTAGCTGGCGATACTGTGTTAGAGCAGTTCATGTATGCTGTTGCACAACAGGCTGCTTCACATGAGATGTTGGCTCAGGGCATGGATAGTGTGGCCAATTCCATGATACCCCCAGCAAGACAGGTAGAGCACCAGCAGCAGGTATTGCGGTCCACATGCCGCTCACACAGGCTGAACATGGCGGCAAGCAACAGGAGCCGATGAGCAGAACTGAGGGCTCTGCGTGCATCCTTGGCTGCAGCGGGTCAGGCCAACAGGGAAGCCCTGAGGTCAGAGTATAGGTCCCTCAGGATTACACTAACTGCACTCGAGGCATCCAGCAGTAGATGTCTGAACAGTAGATGCAACTGATGACTCGTACCATTACGGAGGAACTGCGTGCATACCGTGAGGTGTTGCATGGAAACCTCTGGGCCATCATGTTGCAGATGCAAGCCTCTAAGTCCCGCATGGCCACTGTCATGGAGGACCAAACCAGGGCTATACGTGGTTATCCTCCCTTTCCACTACCACATTCTGATGCAGCACCAGAGGTTGGCGACAGCAGTGGCAGGTCTCCCAATTCATGATAACCAGTGGGGCCCATTAACCCATGGAGGTATTTTTTTTTTGTTGCTTCCACAACTGTGGGTGTTGACGTTCACCCTGCACCTCCTCCTTCCTGGGTGCACCCCCTCCGGTCACCGATGGACATTTTTGATTTATTGTATTCGTTTTTTGTCTATTGTGCATTTATGTGACAGTGTGTTGCTTTGTGTGGCAGCCGAGGGGCATCCATTGTAGGTTCCAGCTGGACCCATAGAGGCTTGTCTCATGTTGGTGTTTATGCCTTGGGTCATGACACATATGCCACTCCTGCTTCCCCTTTCCATGGGCTTGCAAGGAGTGCAACGTATGAAAGTAATTTACACAGTGGCATTGGGCTTCAATTCTATCTGTGGGCAGTCTCAAGTCCGACCTGTGTATACACCCCTAGTGGGATTCCTAATTGTTAGTCCAGTGCATGGTTGACATCCCTTTTTGTTTGTACATTGAGATGCATCCTTTGTTCATGTTACATCTTCATGTATTGGCTTGAATGTATCCATTGTTGTTAGCCTTCATGCTGTGTGCGCTTCCCTGGCCCCCATTGGTTGGCAGTGCCACACAAATTTAGAAGGGTGGAATATAGAAGGGTGGCATGTGCAAGTCGTGACACGTTGAGGCACAGGTGCATTTAGGAATGGTCACGGTCAGACAGATTAACTCTTGGGTCGTGTGGTTCTGGTATGTTGTACTGGCGAAGTGTTGTTCCTGTGAACATGATTATATTGATGAGTGAGTTATTTCTGGACTTTTTAGGTTGATTGTTGCGCACTTTGTAACAGTAGTGTTATGTGTTGGCCAATTATTTCTCAGTTTGGATATTGCATGGCATGGCATGGTGTGTCAACCAGGTGACATGAAGTGTGGGAGGGTTTAGGTGATATACTGTCATTTAGATGTGTACTTTGTCATGGTGTTTGTGGCATACTCCATCTTCCATGTGTTCCTTTTGTGCACACTAGATTGAGATACTTTTAGTACTTAGGGATGCACACAATGTAGCACTTCTGAGGACACATTCTCAGGGTGTTAAGGTTGGGACAGATGATTTTCCCTTTGCAATCATCAATTGTCACCTGGAATGTGCCAGGGCTGTGTGTACTCTGCAGGGGTAGGACTTCTTTAGGTGAACAATTGTGCAACAAGCTGGGTATGGGCAGCCTCGCCACATGCCCTATCTCCTCCCATGCGCAGCTGCCATGCATGAGGTTGGGGATGTGGGGACATCACCATGTCCATTGGTATGCCACACTGTGTTGCAATGTTGTGCAGGACACATACTGCCACAATGATCCTGCACGCTACTGGTGGCGCATATAGTAGCTCACCACCAGAGTGATCAAGGGAGCGGAAGCCTGACTTTAGCACTCCGAATGTGTGCTCCACTATGTCACTAGTTCCAATATGGGCTGCGTTGTATCTTACCTGGGGTGATGTGGTGGGGTTCTGTATTGGCGTCATCATGTAGGTCCTAAGAGGGTAGGCACTGCCTCCTGTGAGATGGGTTGTCAGTGGTGTGGTTTTGTCTGTGTGAGACATGCATGCATTTGCAGGGCCATTTGTACTCACCAATAAGCCATGTGTTGCCATGCCTACCAGCTTCCAGGGCCCAGTGTAGGGGTGACATTCTGAATATGAAACTATCATGGGTGGACCCTGGATAGTTGGCATATACAGAGGTGATGATTCCCTTGGCATTACATACAACCTGCACGTTGATGGAATGCCAGTGCTTACGATTGTGATAGATGTGCTCTGTGGCCCTAGGTGGACGTAGGGCCACATGGGTGCAATCGATGGCACCAAGCAATTTAGGGAAGTGCCCCATCGACAGATAATGTGCCGACCTGGATGAAAACATAGAAAACAGCATAGGAAAAGAGACAAACTAGAATCTCGTAAAGCCAAAGACCTGCACCTTCCTAAGCAAGGCAGACAAATTAAACTAATCTTCACTCCCATACATCCTGTACACCAAGCAGTGTTTTCGTATCTGCTTTTGTGGTGTCCACCTTCATTTCTCTGCCATCAGAGCTGCATCTCTGCTGGCAGGACTGGGACGCAATGTACTCCGCATCACTGACCCCTCCTCCACGACCTAAAGTTAAAACTTTGCATCGAAGAACCACCTTTAGCTGATCTGGGCACCACATGAATACAGGGAGCCACACATTTTCCCTGCTCATCCATAATCCCAAACTGATTTTAGCATCATCAGCAAACTCCCTCGAGAACACCATGAATAACAACATAAAAGAAACCCAAGCACAGAGCATAATTTTGTGAAGTAGGTTTTAGTCGCAAATTACACTATAACATATTATCCATACTTAATGTTTAAATTACAGTATACTATGAAGACACAGTGCAAGTAATTATTAAGAACCTACTGTAAGAGGCAACTGTCTATGATACAAAGCCATTCAGAGTATGCATCATGAGACAGGGTACACTGGTGTTAGTAGGATGATGCTTATGATTTATTGGGTCTAGAGTCCAGGATTCAAAGGAGTGCAAAGTAAGGGTTCCAACGTACTGGGTAATGAGTGTCTTGAAAGTCCAAAAATAAAAGATTGCTTGGTAATTCCTGATAACCAGCAGAGTGCTACTAGATCCAAGTCTGAGTAACTATCACTCCCTTGCAGAGGAGGACCACAGTCTCTGATGGTCAGGATCACGTCAACATCATTCAGTGTCCCGGGATCCCTAATGCCTTAGGCTCAATGTACAACAGCACCAAGAGTCCGGATGTGCAAGATGTACGCTTCAGTGGTACCAGGATGCCTTGTGTGGTCCATGTGAGGGGACGTAGGGGAAAAATAAAATAAACTGCCCACACCTTGGTTGCAATGAACACTTGGTGCTGATCAGCTGAGGGCTCCAGTGCCTTTCACCAAATAGACATAGTACACAGTATAGCCAGATCTCTTAATGTTGCCATCCAGCTTAGCACCCAGAAGCTTAGATGATTTTATAGAGCTTGGGGGTCATAATTCCATAAACTGTAGACTATCTGGGCAGTAGCGCCCCCAGAAATCTTTCATAGGGATGGCATGATGAGGCTGCAGGAAATCTTGGGGTGGCACACAGGGTGCCACACAGGCAGATCCAGCCTCAACATTTTGGAGGGCTAGATGGCAGTTTTGATAACTGTTAGTGAGACAGGACATTGAACCTATTGCGCTACTGAACCCCCCCTCGTCCTAACACCCCCTCATCAAGCCCCGGAGACTGAGTCAAAATCACGCCTTCCTTTGGCCCATTAGATCCATCTTTCACCTCAACTCTCCAGTGGTGTAGCCATTATTCTGTAACAAGTGGGGCCTGGAGCTAATGTAGTAGGGCCAACATTAAGAGGAGCTTGCGGAAGGAGGGACACTTGTTCTGCCCCAGGCAAATGCATAGGAGTGACAGAAAGTAGTGAGGGGGGGGGCAACCAACCAAGGGCGGTTTGTCCCCTTGAGAAAAGGTTTTAAATAATGGGTTAAATAGTGTATTCTAAAGTACACTTTGTGATAAATTAGGTAAAAAGCCACACCGTTTACAATCCGTTTTGTAGGGTAAGACATAAAAAGTATGTTAGATGCCAAGCCACCAACAATGCACAGGAGCCTTTTCAAACACATTTTCATAATGCCTTTGCCCGCTATATGCCAGTACTCGGCAAGTGTAAAAAAGCATTTTCACATTGATTGTGCTCACATATGTCCATTCTGGTGCACCTATATATGCCACTATTCACACATAGGAAAATACTCATGTTTACTTTGTCCATAATGCCAGTAACAGTACCATAACAAAGCATGTTTATGCTAGCTCTCCCAATACATGCCAGTATCCCCATGTAAGAACATACTCCTCTTGGCTTTGCCTTAATGCCAGTGAAAAAAATCCATGCCGCAGTAAGAAAATATATCCTTGCTGGCTACACAAATTCCCCACTACACATATAAGAACACTCATCATGTTGTATTTTCTCCCTAACGGCAGTAGAAAATGTCATGCCACAGTAAAATAAACATAGCCTTGCAGGCAGCACGAATACCCCCACCCCAATGTAAGAATACTTATGTTGCCTTTGGCCTTAACATCAGTAATGAACTGCAATGCCACAGAAAGATAAAATACTCTTGCTGGCTAGCCAAGTGTGATTTGCAGGTACAAATTCTGGCAAGACCAACTCTGCCTTTCATACTTCAAAGTGAACTCTGTGATCTCTACCCTCCTCTACGGACCTTGTACTATTTTGTTGCTTTTGCACCTTGTTGCACTCTATCATTAAACTAGTGCAAACTTTGGCTGGGTAATACATTTGATGTAAATATGTTCTCTGTGCATCGCTTTGGCAAAAGCTCTATATAAATAGCATATCATCACACAAATCTCCCCATATAAGAAACCTTATGTTGCATGCATCATGGCATATTCCCCCATGTAAGAATATGTATGTTGCCTTTGACCTTAAACACCAGTAAAATAATGACCCAAGTCAAAATAAGGAAACATGCGCTCCTCATGTAAGAACACTCATCATGTTGCCTTTGACCTTCATGCGAGTACAACATTCCATGCAACAGTAAGACCCAGCCAGGCCAGCCCCACTATAGTATTCTCTTTTTTTTTAATGGTAATTATTGAAAGCATGGGCCATGTAACAGCTGAGCCAGCAGTTAAGCCTTTAGCTGAAACATGGGGTGGAGGAAGTCCTACTGATGGGCTGGCAGACTTTTGACCTCATCCTCCAGCCTTCACTTCAATGCCTGTTTTCTCATCTAGGAGAGCAGTGTATTTGTTTAAGTAAATACACCACTCTCCGAGGTGAGAAATGTGACAGGTTCTTGCCGGCCGGGACTGGGCATGGTGTGGCACACACATGCATTGCCCGTTCCATGGGTGCTCCATTCCTAGTCCCAAGATCTGTGTGTCTCATGGTCTCCCATAAAATTCCAGGCCTGGAGACATTGCCTTGCCGGTGTGGTCAACACACGCTGGTGATGCTCACTTGGTTTTGTGGGAGGGCGTCTTTTATTGTCAATATTCATGTGTACACTTGCCATGCACACACATGCCAGTACCGACACTGACTGTTAGACTCACGGCAGTTGGCAACAGGAAGAAAGTTCTTAAAATGCCCTTGTGGAAAATCAATATGTATTGGGTTGACACCTATGCAGTGGCAGTGGTTCTTGCTTGGGCGAGTGTTTACTGCAGAGGAAAGGAGTTATAATGGTGGCACCAAGGAGTGCTGGTACTCTTTGCAGCTTCAGAGCAGAGACAATGGCACCATACAAGCTCCCTCCTTTATGTATTAATTTATTTATTTATTTGTATTTTTAAAGCACCCAACAGCCCATGGGCATCGTGGTGCTGTTTCATGTATACATTGCTGGTTACAAAGGAAGGGTTTAGTAGTTATATTGATATTTGCATTTACTGTTCATCTTGGAGTAGTTACATTGATATTTGCATTTATGGTTAATCTTGGAGTAGTTACAATGATATTTGCATTTACGGTTCATCTTGGAGATACATAGGTCAGGCAGGTAGTAAGAATTTGCATACAGGTTCATCATGGGAGTACAGGGGGTTAGCAGGGTGGAGAGGATTAGGGTGCCCTGGCGTAGTGAGGGTTATATGAATAGTGTGGTTTTGAGGGATTTGCAAAATGCAAGTAATGAGGGTTCCGCTCTTAGTGCGTTGGGGAGGGCATTCCAAAGTTTTGGTGCTATTTGAGGGAAGCCAATGCTGCCGCCGTTGGCTCTTTTTATGGAGGATACGCAGCATTGGTTGGCAAGGTGGCTTCTTGTGGGGCGGTAAGAGATGTTTTTGGATTTTGTGTCTGATAGGTAGGAAGGGCCAAAGTGATTGATGCATTTGTGTGTAAGGGTGAGGATTTTTAAGTTGATCCTTTCCTTGACTGGGAGCCAGTGGGCTTCATATCTGGCCTGGGATATGTGGTCACTTCTAGGAATGAGAAGAGCTTCGCAGAGCGCTTAGTTCTGTGTTATTTGCAGTCTATTGATGTTTTTAGAAGAGGTGCCTGCCAGAAGGGCATTGCAGTTATCTAGTCTGGCTCCTATTGTGGCTCTGGCTATAGATAGGCAATTCTGAGCGGTTAGAAAGTGTTTTCTTGCACTTATGAGTTTAGTGGTGTGGGCAGAGGCAGAAGAAATGGCGCTGAGCTGTCTTGTCATCGAAAGTGTAGAGTATGAGTAGACTCCAACGGTCTTTACCGATGTAGAAACTAGCATATTAGTGTGGTCAATTGTGAAGTAAGTGTATTTAGTGTTGAGTTTGGAAAGAATTTCCTTGGGGCCTAGGATGATGATCTCAGTTTTGTCCCCGTTTAGGCAGAGACCATTGATTGCCATCCATGATTGGATGGTGGCATATATCTGGAGGAGAGCTTCTGAGTCGTGGTCATAGTCTCCATTAAGGGGGAGGAGGACTTGGGTGTCGTCAGCATAGTTTGTGTAAACTATGCCGAGCGCATCCAACATGTTGAATAGAGGTTTGGTGAACAGGTTGTAAAGTGTGGGTGCCATACAGGAGCCCTATCGGACTCCACAGTTGATGGTAGTGGGAGCTGCGTTGGCTTGGTCTTCATGGCCCTTCCTCCCAGGAAGGAGGTTATCCAAGAGGTGGCTTTGTCAGAGAAGTGGGCAGTGTTGGACAGGTGGGAGGTGAGGATATCGTGGTCAACAAGATCAAACACGGCAGAGAGATAGAGGAGGAGCACGAGGGCAGGTTTGCCAGTATCCAATATTTTGGTGATTTGGTTTTTAGGATCTAGGAGGGCGGTTTCTGTGCCATGGCCTTTGTGGAAGCCTGATTGTCTTCTGCCTAAGATAGCATTGGATTCCAGATATTGTTGGATTTGGATGTGGGCGGCTTTATCCAGGATTTTGAGGAGGAATGGAACGGTTGTTATGGGGTGATAGTTGTTGGGGCAAGTGGGGTCTAGGGTGGGTTTTTTTAATGAGTGGGTGAACCCAGGCTTCTTTTAGGCTTTCTGGTATGACACCTGAGGCGAAAGATGCATTAATGAATGCTGTGATGATGGGGGTGAGTGAGTCTGTGCATTCTTTGATGATGGTAGGGGGGCAGATGTCGCCTTTACAAGCAGAGGGTTTGATATTTTTAAGAAGATTGGTTACTTTTGTCTCAGTGACGTCTTTGAAGATAAAGAGAGGTATTTGTGAAAGAGATTTAGGAGGGCGGGTGGTTGTGGTATGTCCAGATTGGGAAGGGCTTTACGCTGAGCTATTATTTTATCTTGGACTATTTTGACTGTGTTGATGAGGGAATCCTGAATGCTCGAACACCAGGCTGTGTCTTTGATGATTTCATCCGGGGTGGTAGCAGGGGAGGTGAGATCTTTGAAGAGAGTGACCATTTCCCTGGATTCAGAATTGGCATTAGAGATTATCTGGCTGAATGATTCTGATTTGACTAGGAAAATGGCTTTTTTATATGTGGATGAGATCATTTTGAACTCATTTAGGGAGGACTGGTTGGGTGATGATTGCCATTTGGCTAGTGCACGACGCTTATTGGTGCGTAAGGCTGAGCGTTCTCTGTGAAGCAAGAGTTAGAGTGCATAGATTCTTTCACTTTTTTGTCTTCTGGGGGAGCCATTGCTTCAATAGCTTGGGAGAGAACGCGTGCATAAGTGTTGGCCAAGGAGATGGAGTCGTCGGCGAATGGCGGTTTAAGTTTGGGGATATCGAGAAGCGGTGCAGGGTTGATTTTGATTAGTTTTTTAGAGCTTCTGACTTTTGCGGGTGGGGCCTGCGAAAGTATCTTGCGACTGGGAGTGGTGGGAATTGCGATTTGGATGAGGTGGTGATCTGTCCATGGGATGGGTGAGATGTTGGTGATGGACAAGGTGCAGTTGTGGTCTGCAATCCAGTCGATGGATCATCCTTTACTATGAGTCGGTGCAGTGATTTTATGTTCGAACCCCATGTGTGTGAGTTCTTTGGCCAAGGAGGCGGCTGCAGGCCTAGGTTAAGGTCATCGAGAAGGATAGTTTTGGTGGAGCTTTTTAGGTTATTACCTATGAATTGGAGGATGTGTTTCTGGTACTCTTGTGGTGAGCCTGGTGGTCTGTAAGTGATTAAGATATTTATGGTACACTTGGCAGAAATAGCAGGTTTAGCAGAAAGGAGATCTGCATTATTTGCCCACTGTTGTCTGCAGAGTCTAACAGATAAGGTATCTTTAAAGATGAGGGCTACACCTCCACCTTTGAATGTCTTGCGTTTTTGTCTAAGAATAGTGTATCCTTGAGGGAGGGCAAGGGAGAGGGAGGGGCCTGATGCTTCATATAGCCAGGTTTCAGCGATGGCTAGTAGGTCAAGTTTGAGGTCAGGGATGAGGCTGTTAATCTCCAGTGCATGTGCCGGAAGGGATCAGGCATTGATAAGCGCGCACTTCAGATCAGTATGGGGTGCTGTGGTTGATCGTTTGGCATGAGTGCTGGGGTTAGGGCTTGGGTGAGTGATTATAGGAGGTTTGTGTAAATGTGAGGGAATAGGGCTGGATGCTGTGTATTGGGTGCAGGGGTGGGTGTTAGGCAGCATGTGGGGTGGGGTGTGTGTGTATGTGGTTGAGGTGCGGGAGCTAAGTCTGGTGTTTCTGAGGTCGATAGAAGGTGGAGTGCTGTGGAGAGTGATGTGTAGCTTGTTGCGAGACCTGAGTCTGCAGAGCCTGGGGCTGAGGATGGTGTGGACATTGGGCTTGACGGTGTGAAGGCTGGGGTGGTTGTTTTGTGGAGGGCACGAAGTGGTGTGATTGTGGTCTTGTGGTGGTGCGAAATATGTGTGCGTGAATGACATGTTGCAGATGGACCATAGGGTGAGTGTGAAGAGAGAGATGGCTAGGTGAGTGAGGTGAGGTGAGGTGCGTTGGGTCGGTGAGGCTGTTAAGCAGGACATGGGAGGATACATTTGTACTGTATGATGTACGGTGCTAGTACAGATCTATCTGTGCAGATGCAGTACACTTTGTTGAGAATAAGATTTCCTGCAATTCAATGTGGGAGAGGTGGGAACGGTTCAGGTAGGCTATTCCAACATAGGGGCAGGTCACAGTGAGCAGTTTAGGAATATGCTATTCAATTAGGCAGTTCACAATAGGCAAAATGGATCTAATTCACTAGGGCAGGTCATAGTGAGCAGGTTAGGAATAGGCTATTCAATTAGGCCGTTCACAATAGGCAAAATGGATCTAATGCACTAGGGCAGGTCACAGTGAGCAGTTTAGGAATAGGCTATTCAATCATGCAGTTCACAATAGGCAAAATTAAACTACTGCACTAGGGCAGGTCACAGTGAGCAGTTTAGGAATAGGCTATTCAATCAGGCAGTTCATAATAGGCGAAATGAAACTATTGCACTAGGGCAGATCACAATGAGCAGTTAGGATTAGATTATTTAAATAACGGCTGTTCATGAAGGCTGGTCTGACAAAGAGCGAAATTAGGTATGGCAGATTTAAGACAGAGAAGCTCCTTCAGCACAGTTGGGCAGGAGCCCTCTGAATATGCATACATGAGTATGCCTGTGCTGGCAGATGCCACTGTAGCGAGTGCCAGGGTAGGTGACATGACCTATCTCCGAGTACTTGAAGCATGTGCTTGTATTAGCGCCAGGAATGCCAGCCTGAGGCAGAAGCAGAGTCCTGTATGCCATTAACCAAATGGCTCAAAAACGGACACATCGCAATGACTTTGAAGCCATTGGGAGGCACACCGTTCTCAAGGGTGTGCCATTTGGTGAGAGCATGTGACCCTCTGCAATCGGCCTTGTTCTATTTTGATTTCTGCGGTCAAAATCACAGGCTCATGTAACTCTCAAAATTGATTTCATAGTTTTATGAAGAAATGGTAAAACTGACTACGGCAGCTAGTGGAACAGACCATGGAACTTGTGAATGCAGCAAATTCCACTATGATCAACACCCCCATTCTGGTACCAAGTATTATGATTTATCCAGATGCCCCACCTGAATATTGTCCCTATTGGGTGAAGGCTGGACTCGCCATTGGGTGCATTGCTCATGGACATGCAGAGGAGGTCCCAAATATGGCCTGCACTCCAGCCACCCAGGTTGAGATACCAGAAGCATACTCGCCAGGATATGTGACTTATAAGGAGCAAATTAACCATCAGAGAGCCACGGTGGGGCTCTCTCCAGTACCCATCAGAAGGATTTGTATACCTATTGAAGCGCCAATAACCATACAACCATGGAAGCGAAATGAAGAATACTTACAAACTGTCCCAGAAGAGACCCAAAGGGCCCTAATTGAAGGCGAATGGTGACGACACAATGGCACAGACGGTAAGATGAAAGAAATGACAACCAAAAAGGAGATAAAACAAAGACGAAATGTTGCGAATCATGATGTAATGGACATAGAAGAAGAAACAATGCTGAACTTTAAAGAAACGTAACCATTGAAAGCAGGGTGGAAATGTGTAACTGGCCAAATGCTTGTAAATAGGTTTGGAATGCAAGAAGCGAAGGAAACGGTACTGCTTGCAATGCCTAATAGGAGGATAGAATGGCAAGCATCAACTATATGTCTACCTCAAGAAGCACATTATACGAGTGCAACTCCATTTTACGAAAGCAGAATTAAGCCCAGGATGGTAGGGGCCTAACAGGCCAGGATTCATGTACCAGCACAAAGCCGGACGAAAGAGCGGAATCGAAACTTAGCAAGACAAGAAGCAGCTCATGGCTAGGAATTCGAGGTCAACCCAAGGAAGGAAGGAGCGCAGCAACTCCGAAGAATCAAAACTTAAGAGCATAGAAGCACGCCCCGTGAAGGTCGAGATAAGTAGGCTCAGGCAGGTGGCGAGGCCGAACAAAGAATCAAATATGCAAATAGATGGAAAATGAAGCAGCTTCGCAGTGTACTAACACATGACCAGCCAAGCGCGAAGAGGTATCAACGTCTGATGTCTTCCAAAACCGGAGGATGCCATAACTTTCCCTGATAAGAAGCTACAGATTCGAGGACATCCTCAGCCAACTAATTGACACATGGGCCTGAGGGTAGTGATTGATGGAAGGGAGGCAGGGTGAAACTTGGGCCATCCCGGAACCTGGGCAACCATTCTGCATGCTGCTAATTAAAGTGGAGATTTATGCCTAGGGGTGTAACCCACCCTATCACAATGGACCAAATAATCTAGGGTCCTATAGCTAGTAGAACCAATAAGACATCATACTTTTAGTGACGTCTATCACAAGTGATGTAAAGGGATGGGCTTAGACGCCCACCCGTTAAGAGTTATCCAATCCCCACACTCTGTTACCATATACAGATATAGTACCTATACTTAAGTTACATTTCCAACCAATAGAATTGCATGTCAAACCTTTGAGTTTTACACATCAACGATGATGAGAATTTGCTATAAAACTTGCTGTTTGCATGAAGAATTGGGAAGTTGAAGTGAGACAGGTGATCACAGCTCTGATGATTTCCATTTGTTTTCCCATTTTTTGTACTTGTCATTAAACGGATTTCCCTTTGTCAAACCATTGACTTGTCCTTATTGATTGGTGTTGGAGTAAGAGAATCCTGCACCCCATCCTCCTCAAGGTGCATCTATCTCGACTTAAGGTGCCGGAGGACGAGCTCTGAATATCATGGGCCCGTTCAGAGGTCGCTCCGCCATCCTGTACACTTGGTAGCAGTGAGGATGGTTTTGACCATCGACTATTGGATTTTGGTTATTGATAAGACACCTATTGACTGTCGACACAAAGTAACTCTTGGTCCTCGGCAATATCACGAGTCCTTCGCCATTTTGGCCGAGTAGACTGTGAAGATTCCTGTGGACAATTATAGCGTAATACTGTCCAAAAGAAATCTGCAGTGGGTTGGAGGCACCCATTTTAAAAATGTAAACCCTTCCATTCCTACTGGCAGTGAATCAGACGAAAGACCAAAAAAGGAGGTAACGGAGGTGGTGATCCTGAAGACACAGAGAGGAACAATGCGAGCGGTGAGTGAAATGAAAATTGATGCTTTGGCAAATGTCCTTAAGCAATATAACAACTAAGGGGAAAAGTAACGGAGGGAGGTGGAGAAAACAAAATAGTCCGAAGTAGAGAAGACTGTATATATATATATATATATATATATATGGGATAATGACTCGAGAATAACTGAATAAATAAAGAGAGAGAGGATAGCGGGGAAGACAGCCGAGATAAAGAAAGAGGATACCAGGGCAGATACCCGAGAGAGAGGATACTCATTGTTCCTGCGCTTTAATATAGCGGTTAGAAGAAACGTGAACTCATAGTCCCACATAATAGGGAAAGATTAGGCTACTACGACGATTAAAGACGTTGTAAAAGGAGTTTGTTTAAACTCCATGTCGGGTATTGATTAGAAGGCAGAGATATCTGTATCCAGCTGGTGTCTGTCTAGTCTGTTTAACGTTTGTCATACATGTTCTGTTGATGTGTCACATGTAAGGAAATTTGTCTCCTTGTTGTTTGAAATTGATCAAGGGATTTTACGCGATTCTATATCTGAGATGGAATCGCACATGAATTGATGTTTTTGAGTAAATTGGTTATATACATTTTGGCGGGAAAAGATTGTATTGGAGCTTGCGATATTTGGTGCTCGCTCATATTGTTGGGTGTGGTGAAGTTGCATGAAAGTATTGCTAGAACAGATTTAAGCATGGAAGATATTACTCCGCTAGCACACTTATGTAAACAATTGCCTAAACATGCACCCAAGTTTATGAAATACAGTACAGAGTGGGTTAAGGGTACCGCCCACAAGATTTTTATGCCGATGACTTACTTGCATGCCACATATACAGGCAAAAAACTAGAGAAACGTTGCGCTGTTTTAGAACTTTGGAAAATGTTCAAACAGTCGAAAGAAGAAGAGCCACCTGCAGACTGGATATCAAATGTATGCACGGAGGGGGGTGAGACGCCTACCGCGCCACCTGCCCCGCCTGAAACAGAAACCGAGGGAAGTAAGTCAGAGGGACTCTACCCATTAAGAGAGCTCAAGGCAGCTATGGGGTGCAGCAACCCCGCATATGAGTCACCCACGTACAGTAGTGACAAAAATAAAGGGAAGGATCAGGATAAGAATCTCACCTCCGCAGTCGCGAGGGACAAGGAGAGACGCGATGATGAGAGGAAGGATCAGGCACAGACAGGTGCACCTCTCGATAAAGAGAGAGAGGGAACAAAATGGAAAGGAAGTGAAGATGGAACTAATGAGATAGCATTCGCGAAAGACGAATGGATGGGATGACAGATATTGTTGAAACTCGATGGTAAAGGAATTGATGATGTGAGACCGAGAGAGAAGTCTAATGAGCACAGAGAAGGGCGAAGGAGAAGGAAAAGGAAATAAGGGACAAAAGAATAAGAAGCAAAGAAAGGCTAAGGCGAGAACAGTTATATCGCTGAAGAGCAAAGAAAACAGCTCAGTCGCAAACAAAGCACAGCCTATGACCAGTACAGGCAGAACCTGGAAAAACTGGAAGAAGAGCAAAGAGCACGTTAAAAATGGATAAAGAGGTGAAAGGATGAGAAAGTTCAAAGGGCAAATGAACGTAGAAATGAAAGGAGAAGGGAAGAAGATAAGGTCAGAGAAGAAGCGAGGAAGCGCAAAGAATTCGATGATGATATTGAATGTAAGCGACGCGATCTTGAAAATTGGAGTGGGAAGTAAAAAAACCCAATCCTGTTGTAGAATGGGAAGACACTGAAGAATTTTTCCCTGCGTACGATTCAGTACTAGGCATTAGCGGGACGAATATTGAGGATGACTTCGACACCAGAAGCATCGGGGAAACGATCGATAAGATATATGATGAAATGGGGTTAGAACCACTATCCCAAGGGGAAGACGAGCGCTTGGAAAGCACTCAGCTGTACGACACTGAAGACGTCACCTGAAGAAGTGGGAGCAGGAGACTGTCCCTGGATGGGCTAGAAATCAGTAAGAACGACGGTGACACAAGGAGTTGCGTGAATTGGGAACAATCACTGTCCGACTCCGGAGAGGAGATGAAGTGCGAGACAAATGAAAAAGGGAAACGGCGAGAAAAATGGCTCCCAAAGGACAAAGGGGTGGTATGGTCAGACGCTAGCGAGTCTGCACCAAGGGCATCATAATCTACATCACAGTCTGACCGACATGAAGGAACACCCCATGGTCAGAGGGGGGTGTCAGCTCCCGCCTATGTGGACAGGTTGAGGACATTGCCAGGTAGACAGTGATGCGGGAATATTACCCCAGCAGTAGACAGGAGAGCTATGGGGAAAGAGAAGGAAGTCTGCACGTTCTAATTTCTGCTTCTAGAAAAGGGGGGAGCAAGACCACAATATATTCCATGGCCACACATGGATTGAGAGAACTTGAAAAACAAGCTTCCAATGCTGACATCGGGAGCTGGGAAGTGGATACACGAGTTAGAAAACATGACAGGGGGCATCACGTTAGCTATAGGGGACATTAAAGGTCTCCTGATTGCCATACTCGGTTAGAGAGCAGATGATGTGTGGGCACGGGCTGGGTACCCTGGTGTTACCATAATTAACACTGCCAACGACGGAGCGCAATTCAACAAGTGTTAAGCAGTAGTATGGAAAGGGCTAGGAGTGTTTTACCCAGACACTTCCAATATGGGAGCTATAATGACTCTCAAAATGAAGGAGTCAGAAGATCCATTAATTTATATCCAGAATTTCCAAGATGCGTGGGTGCTCGAAACGCATGAATCTTGGACAAAATCCATACCTGTGTTTCACCACATTTTATACCAAGGGTTGCCAGAACCAGTGCAGAACCATCTCAAGAAATTGGAAGGAGTTGAGGCCAAACTTTGGGCTGAAATACAGCTAACTATTGTACTTTACTGTAGATTGTTGCAAGAAAAGAATCGGAAAAAGGAGGCAATGCGGAAAGGTGAGGAAGCAAAGCTGGTGCAAAAGAAATGATCAAAGTATCCTCTGGAAGGAGCCATGCTGACTAGCCCAGCTGAACGGAACATACAACAGGTGACTAACCCACAGGAGAACAACCAGGGTAACAAAGGATTGTACTCGAGGGGAAGGGGATTTAGAGGAAGAGGATGGCAGAATAATCAGGGAGGTTTCCAAGAGAATCAAGGAGGTTTTCAAAACGTGCAAATTGGCAACACAGATATGGTGAATGGACAAATAGCCTGACCACTGCCGGTGTGCTGGCTGTATGGAATGAAAGGGCATCTTGCGTGGCAAAATAGCCAAGGAATGGGAGCAGGCACGGTGAATCCGCCTGCAACCTCCCCACAGGGCGGTGCACAAAATCACACAGTGCAGCAGCAAGCACCAGGCATGCAACAAGGTGCGCAGCAGAGGGTTCAACCCCCGAGCATGGGGAACTTGCTGCAAGGGCAATTCCAACAGGCACCACCGCAAATGTCTAAGGGCACAAACTCCAGAAGGGGAGGCAACCCTGGGAATGGAGAGAATCCACAAGTGTACAGTGGACCAAACTTTCATGAACTAGGACAGCTCACTGGGAATCCTGATGTGCTCTATCGTATCAGTGACACGAGACCCTAATAGGGAACCTAGGGTGAATGTCGCCATAGGGGGTAAAGAATATTCCTTCTTAGTTGACATGTGGGCAACACGCTCGTGCATACGAGAAGGCACATTTTCCTTGTCCGGCGAGGCTATAGATACTCAGAGTTTTACAGGAGCTCACTGTCGAGTTCCCTTTACAGACGCACTCCCAGTCTCCATAGGGGAATGCAAAATGAATGTACCTTTGTTGTATTCACGTCAGACCCCAGTAAACGTTTTGGGTCGAGATTTAATGACAAAATTGAATATGACCATCTCATTTACAGAGGAGGGCATAGTATGCTCTACTCCGGGAATGCATTATTCAAACGTGTGCGATATGATCAGAGCCTATTCAGGACACAGAGCCATGAGAGCTATACCGCTGAAATCTGAGGTTTTCGCATATGGCATACTTGTACTTATGGCAGGATTACCAGGCCTTGTAGACAAGGTCAGGAGAACCCCTGACTAATTTCTATTCAAGCCAAGAATACCAATGCATGAAGAAGAGGGACAAATATTTCCCTTGATGATACATACTGCAGCAGTGCGAGGTAGGATAGCATTAGTTGAAGGCTACGATGATGAAGGCAGACAATGTTGTGCGATTATCGCCATTAAAGAAGGGTATGGAGTGACTGACTTCACCGATGACGATCTGTTTGAAGAACAGCTTGACTTAGAAGAGACGAGGGTAGAAGTGAGTCTCATATTTTGGGTAAAAATAATCAATAGAGAAGTGCCCCAGAGAATGATGTTGGCACTGATACGTCCGGAATACTTTGATGATGACATGGCCCAAGTACCTGTCTCAGTATGGACTACAGGACCTTATGACGTAGGCCTCCTGAACGGGGTGGGAGAACTGAAAATTAAGCTGAAACCAGGAGCAATTTTACTGAGAGCAAGACAATATCCCATGTCCAGGGAGGCGGATGAGGGATCGCAAGACCATTTCCACCATGATGGAACAGGGCATCCTAGTGACGTCAGAGTCACCATGTGATACAGTGATTTATCCTGTCAAGAAATCAAAAGGGAGGGTCTTGGCATATAATCCAAGATTTAAGAGCATTAAACGATATTGTTGAAGCTGAATTCCCACTAGTCCGTAATGCATGTACAATTTTATGTAATATACCAGTCGAGGCAAAGTATTTCACGGAGATTGACTCAAAAAATGCCTTTTTCTCAATCCCGTTGCACCGAGATTCACAAGATCTGACGTCGTTCACATTCAGACAAATGCGTCTGAAAAGCATGAGGTTGCCACAGGGGTACTATGAGTCCATGTCCATCTTTAACAGAGTCCTCCAGATGGACCTGAGCAATATTTCAGTAGAAAGTGTTGTCTTGCAGTATGTGGGTGACATTCTAATCTGCAGCACAACAGAAGAAGAATGCAGGCGCGATTCGGTTCAGCTACTGACTATACTGGCTGAGAAATGCTATAAGGTTGACAAGGAAAAACTACAATATTGTCAACAGGAGGTGCTTCACATAGGCTGGTTAATTTCACATTAGGGGAAAAAGGTAACTCCTGAAAGTGCCAAAGCTATCATGAACACGGCAAAGCCACTCACAGTGAAGCAAATGCAGAGCTTTTTAGGGCTGTGCAATTATGTTAGAGCATGGGTCTTCGATTACTGCACATATACCAACCCCTTGCTCCAGGCCCTAAAGAAGGCCCGGGTGGCCAAGGAAAAGATTGAATGGACTGAGACAATGCAAAACGGGTTTACAGAACTTAAGAGAGCGATTTGTACGGCTCCAGTTCTCGGAATTCGTAATTATGCAGAGGAATTCTACCTGTTCTCGCACACAGATGGGAGCGTTATGACAGCAATGCTCACTCAGAGAACCTTGTTGGGGTACAGGATCCTGGCGTATTACAGTGGGAATCTGGACCCAGTAATGAGAGGCCAGTTCCCATGCGAACAAAGCTTAGCTGCCGCAGCATTTGCCATAGAGAAGGCGACAACCATTGTAATGGGATGTTCCATGACGTTATACGTCGAGCACTCATTATTTGCCATCTTAGAGAAAGCAAAGGGTACACTGACATCTCAAAGAGCTTCTGCCTATGAGATGATTATATCTAATCCATTGATCAAAATAGTTTGATGTAAAATAGTAAACCCAGCTACGTTCATAGCCGAGCCAGTCAATGAAGGAGAACCAATGCATGACTGTGCAAACTATGAGGAATTCTATGATGAAATCCCCATGGTGAAAGAAAATGCCCTAGCAGGAGGAGAGATTGTTTTCATTGACGGTTCTTCAAGAATCGACCAAGAAGACGGACACAGATACACAGGCGTTGCTGTGATGAAACACATAGCAAACAGAGAATTTCGAGTACTCGTCAATGCACTAATACCATCTCATTACTCAGCACAGGCTGCAGAGTTATTGCCGTTGATACTCGCCATTGAGAATCACTCAGACCAGGAAGTAATGGTGTACAGTGACTCCGCCTATGTGACATCCACTGTGCACACAGGCCTAGCGTGCTGGAAAAGGAGGGGCTACCTCAGAGCGGACGGCATGCCAGTGCAGCGCGCAGACTTATTGGACAGGCTGATTAAGACACTACATCTCCCAGTGGGCATAGCGGTTGTGAAATGTGCTGCCCATACTCACGGGACAGACTTTTTGTCACGCAGAAATCATGCAGCAGACACGGAAGCCAAGTATATGGCATCCAAAAATGAAACAATCATGAAAGTGGAAGTGGCGTGCACCCATGAAAGGATGATGGTGTAGCACGAACCACACAAGAAGCCTATAGTAATATGCGGCAGACACAACAAATGGAACTTCAACGGGAGGCACCTCAAGATAAAAAAAAAATCCTTTGGAAAGGTCGAGGGTGTTTGTTAAACCCCTCTGATGGATTGTGGCAGCAAGACAGCACTGGTAAACCAGTCATGCCTGTAGCCCTACTAAGAATAGCATTGGAGCAATTGCATTCCCCATTACACATGACAAAAGAGAATCTGGCGGCAACGCTTGTGGAAGACTGGTTTAGACCGAATTTAGCAGAGCATGTTGCATTCTTTATGGTGAACTGCATAATCTGCCAGCAATTCACCACTGGGCACACATTAAAAGTAGTGAGAGGAATCATCCCCCGGTCAAATGGGCCTTTTCAGCACTCACATATCGACTATGTCGACATGATTCAAGTGTGTAATGGGTACAGGTACTTAATTGTAGTGGTGTGTCCATTTTCTAGATGGATAGAAGCAGGCCCTTGCACACACCCAGACTCAACCTGTGCGGCCAGATTCCTGGTTAGGGAAGTGTTCTCTAGATGAGGGGTGTGTGAGGTGATGAGGTCAGACAACAGGGCTCATTTTGTTAACTCAGTCTTTGAGAAGATCAGCTTGTTGCTTGGTATAAAGCACAAGTTCTCGTCAGCGTATCATCCGGAAGGTAACGGCATATGTGAGAGTCTCAACAGCCTGTTAAAGGAAAGGATAGCCATGTTGATGCTTACTCTAAAGAGGGGATGGTTGCACTGCCTTCCACTAGCATTGTATGCTCTTCGGAACCAACCAGGCTCCGACCATCATCTTACACCACACAAGATAGTCACAGGAAGGAGAATGAATACCCCACTTACCCCACAAGATAGAGCTAGATGTGATGCCCAGCCAACCTGAGAGGTCCTGGGAACTGAATTGTCAAAGTACCTGAACTGTATGACATCCAGCCTTACTGTAATTTCAGACCAACTTCAGCGATGACGAAAAGGATGCAGCACAGCACAAAGCATTGCAGAAGACTCTACAAAAGACTCAGCTCAAGGTCTTTGTGTACCACTCATTTTCCCTGCCGACACAGTCCTAATCAAGAACCACATGAGGAAAAGTTGGGATGAGCTGAGATTCAATGGTCCTTTCATCGTAGAAGACTGCACTCCATCAGCAGTCAAATTGCAGGGCAGGAGAGCATGGATTTTTCTCAATGACATTAAGCCCTACATTGGAAAAAACCCTCTAGCTGCACCCCACCGCGAAGAAATTACAGACAACGGGGTGGAACCTCAGAACGTACAGACGAGATCCATAATGAGGAAGAAGGATGCATGAGCAGCAAAGCCAAAACAAAGAACCTTTTTGCAAGTTGTGGCTTAAACTGGACAGTTGCTCTAAGCAAAAAAGGGGATAAGGGCATAACGGACACTCTATGCATCTCAGTTGTAGGGTGAAGAAGACAATTGCGCATCTAAGCCACAACACGTTTGTTGACACAAACTTGTAAATCAAACACACTGAAGCATTTGGGAGAACTAGACTCAAATAGATTGTGATCAAAGACTTTGCTTAAGAGGCAAACACAGCATCCTGACTCATCAAAGAGCAAGACGTTGCTTTGCAGCATTTATGGTGTCACCCAGCAGAAATATCACAAGGGATGTGCTTTTCTGTTTCCAATTAGTGCTAGGGACATATCCATCACTTGTAGAGAGAGTCACCAGTGTCACAGACTTCATCCAAGATCCTGCCAACAAGAAACTCATTTGGCAACTGCTCACTGTAGTCACAGAAGCCTTCATTGTCTTGCCTGAATACAGTGATAAGGACACAAATGCTTCCACCACAGGCAATTATAGATGAACTTACTTATATACTTTTCTTTCGCTTAATCGAAGAGCGTCCAGCTCTTATCGGGAGAACCACAGACACTCTAACATTCATCAGAGATCCAACAAACACTGAACATTTGAACCAGCTATGGGTCAAATTGAACTATGTAGTCACAATACACGTGGCAGGAAAGTGCAAGGACTGTTTATGCCAAAAGAAGGGCCTGTAATCTTGAACCCAGCAAAACAAGACAAATGTCCCTGTCGCCCGAGGACAGCTGACTGGCGCACAACGTCCTGTATCGCCTAGTCACTGACTTTCCGGAAATGATGGGGATACCTGTCGAGGTTGACGTCCTCACTTTCATCAGAGATCCAGCTAACGTCTTACAGATGGGAACGCTGTTCCACGGAATCATGCTTCAAGTGGAGCTGTCCAACTTTCATAGAGATTACATGAGGAGATTCCAGTGAAACCTTCCGTCGAGGGAGCAGAGACTAGAACTTCACCTTTCATTATTTTTGATTTTGATTTTTGATTTTGATTTTTCTGTGTTTTCTATTTTTTCGCATTGAACAGGTTCCAGCACGTCCTCAGGACTGAAGAAGATTCGGGGGGTGGACTGGGAATGCACCTATTTTGAATATATACAGTAAAAGTGACTTATTTGAGTGTTAGTCCAATCTATTTTCCAGAGTCTAGCAAGGATACTGAATCATGTATCGAGAGACAATCCTCACCCGCAAGAGGGGGACTGTTGCAAAGCACCAGACACTTTATGATACAGACTTTCTGAGAAACAAGAATGGAGTGAGTGAAAAGAATCGAACATTGACATTTTGATATGATTGAAATGGGGGCCCAGAACAATAACCTGGTCATCCCAACAGCAGAGGGGTGCCACCGCTTCCCTGGAAGGAAATGCTGCCACCTTTCATACCGCGCAATTATGTGTATATGTATAGTGATTATCATTGTCTTTCTGTCATTAACAATCAGAACTGCATTCTTTGTTGGTGCACGAAGCGTTCCAATCTCTGTGGTCCCACCGGATAATGTACACCTAGGTCACACAAAAGTGCCTAGACCCTATATAGTTATTCCAGTCCCGAGAAAATCTGATGGTAAAATAAATGAACTAAAATTGAACGTAATTAACAGTGATACACATGCGCTTGAGTTTATGAATGAAGAGAAAAGCTGGAGATAGGGTCAGCAGGGAGTGAATGAAAATGTAGCACTGACCACTGCACACACCAACACGGAATGCACATGAACTAGGGCATGTGTCAATGGCTGCAGAACCTCAAGCAAAGGCAGCAGAGAGCATGAGACTGCCTACCGAAAAATCAGCCCAGAAAACAAGGAGAGAGACCGGAAGGAATCAAATGGAAGACCGACTAATGCAGACATAGCAAAAGTCCTAGAGAAGACAGAAGTGGCTACGAGAGAATTCACTGCAAGGACACAAATGTTGATAGATCATTTATTCCCGTTCATAGCTAGAGTGAAGAAGCTACTTGAGGAACTGAAAAATAAACCGACAGAGGCTATATCGGCAAGCACACCAGTTCCAACACAGGGAATAAGGACCAAACCCACGATTCAGCCGTATGCAGGGCTGATGACAGACAGATGGTGGTTAAAGACACTTATAGAGGGCAGGAAAGGAATGCATGAGGAGAGGAAGAGCATTACAAAACCTCCACCTGTCACATTGATGCAGATAAAGAAACCTGCTTCACCGATCCGCATACCCAAGAGTCCTCCAGCAAGAAAGAGTCACATAGATGCTTTTAGGGATGTGGTCATAGCGAACTACTGAAGACACTAAGAATCAAGAGAAGCCTACATGAACGGACTTCCCTTTGCCAAACCATTGAATTGTCCTTATTGGTTGGTGTTGGAGTAAGAGAATCCTGCACCCCATCCTCCTCAAGGTGCCGCTATCTCGACTTAAGGTGCCGGAGGGTGAGCTCTGAATCTCATGGGCCCATTCAGAGGTTGCTCCGCCATCCTGTACAGACATTCAGCCAGAGAAGAAACTGGGGGCCTTGGGCCATCATGACGTCATGGTTCGATGACTGTTCAATAGTTAATCATTTGCGGTTGCAGGTTCATTGGCATCACTGTTTCTGATATTATAGCAAATGCAGCATTATCAAATTACACAGTGTCTGGTAACAGCAGTGATGCCTGCTGTGTCAAAGGGAGTGGGTGGGCTTTAGCCCTCCCAAGCCCATGCCTGGCACCACCCACCCCTGGTGCCACGTACCTCAGCTCTGAACTGCTTGCCTGGAACAACTCGATCCCTTAGCACTGCAGCCCAGGTCTCCTTTTCAGTGCCTGGAAGTGAACACAGCCTGGAAGTGTGAACCAAAGCAGAAATGCGCACGCTCAGGCTGTGTTTATTTCTGGGTCCACTGAGCATGTGCGATCATGGGGGGCAGGGCCACCATTATACATGGCTCTCTGACTCCAGTCCTCGCCAGCCATGGGTGCGGCAAAAAAGAAAAAGCTTTTTTGCGGGGTGGCCGATGGGGGGGGGCAACATTTTTATAAGGATGGCCATGGCCCCTCCTGCCACCCTTTGGTGGCGCTACTGTGTCTGGGTACCAGAGCTTTTAAACTATTTGGCAGTGTCTAGCAGAGACTTGTGGAATCTAGTAATTATCATGAAATGACTAGCTGTGTTGTGATCTTGATTAACTTGCACCCGTGTCCAGCAGAAGCTAGCAATGACCAGCAGAGATCAGCGAGGAAAAGTAGTACCCATCATGTCCAGCAAAGGAAACAACTAGCTGGCAGGATGGTCCAGGCAGTAGCAGGAGGAAGGAGGCAGGAGGAGACTCTTGGAAGAAGGCAGAATCAATTAATCTGTGGTGTGTGCATCTCTTCTTTGTCTTCTGATACAAATCTTTTAGGAGCCCACGATTTTCAAAACCTCCTCACACATTATGCAATGGAGGACCTGGGAAATTCCAATGAAAAATGTTCTGTCACTTCAGATCATTTAGGAGCTGAGCTAAGAACTGTGACATAGTCCCCTGCTTAACTTTGGTGACCGAAAGGAGTAGAAAAAGGGACAAGGGGCCACTTGAGCTGGTACATACTGGACCTGGGGGAGATACTTCGGGGTTCCCTAGACAACCGCGAGTGGGTGCCTGCAGTAAGGCAGACAAATACACTGAAGTACATTTACCCTTACAACTCCTATATACACACATTACCACCAACGGGGCAGTCACAGGCACACTTATACCCCCACTACTCCTGCAGACCAGGTGACTGGCACGTGGTCAATCATATGAGCATCCACACCTCTATGTACCCAAGAGTTCATCATGAGGCAGCAGAGAACCATCCAATCACGAATTGCAATGAGGCAGTACACAATCCTTTCAAAGATGTCTCGGTGAAGAATGGAAATGAGAAAAAGATTTGAGTATCACCAGCAAAAAGGCTATAGTAAATGCCAATGAGGTGCCAAGCAGAGGCAAAATTAATGTATTCCTTAACATCTGTGGAGAAGGAGAGTAAAGAGCTAGTGAGGTCAATACAAATTCTGCACATGAAGTGGAGGGAGGAGTACAGGTACCCTACGAGAGAGAGACTCAGAAGAATCTCAGAGGACAGGTCAGTCCATGGTAATTATAATGGATTGTTTATAACACACTTAATACCCAGAGGTTTCTATGCACGGACCCGGGCATGAGCATCTTGCCCCTGAGCTATCCTCGGAAGACTAGGTATAGCATAGAATCAGTTGGAAGTGGTTCCAGATGGTGCAATTTCACGGTGGGAGGGGGTTTGGGAGATTATGACAGGTGTGGCGAGCGAGGGATTGTCTATGGGATCAGAATCCTAGAGCAGGGAGGTGATCAGCTGACAGAAAGCACCATGAGCCTAATCCTGGGACACTGGGGGAGTGAATGAGCGCTGAAGAGAATTACTGCATTCCTTTACCTCTTCCACCAAGCCCTATACAAAAAAGTAGAAAAGTTCAAAATTAATAATTGCAAATTCCTACTGTTTTATTGGTGAATAACGGGTTGTGTTTACGAGGGGTACACACCTTCTGGCAATGTATAACCCTTTTCAGGTTGCACAAGCAGGTCTCTGTTAGCGACTAATGATTGGAGTATCCCACAATGGCAAAGGAAGAAAGGCTATTGTGGCTGACCATGACACCTGAACTGTGAATTTGACATCTGCAATTAATAAGAGACAAAACCGCTCATTAAAAAGCACCCTACCAATTTGCATTTCCTCCAAAAAGATGCAAAGACGCTCTGAGAACCCATAGTTCTCTTTTGGGCCCAAGCTTTGTCCTGGTGCCGACACATCAGACTTTGGGAAGCTGAATCTAGAAAGTAGATTGTGACGCAACTAACTGTGAGGAAGCCAGTTTTCATGTACCACAGGGTAGCAAGCAACTGTGATTGGGCAGCATCAGGGCATCTGATCAGCCAGTCAGCAACCAAATGGCTTCAACTTGAATTAAAAAAAAAAAACAACTTTATATTGAGTCAGAAAATGTACAATAAGAGTCACAAAAAAGATACAGCAAACTTAGTTGTACCTCAACCTCCACCCAAACAAAGAGATCAGCAACCCGTATTTTGGGCTATATACAAACAGATGCCAGGGCCTGGCATCTACTTCAACAAAACTGTTTGAAGTAATGAAAGGTAAACAAACACAACCTGCATTCTAACAGGCAGTACTGAGCACCAATAAACCCTACAATTCCCAAGGACCACACAGTTTCCTGGTACACTAAGAGTTAGTTTAGAAGAAATACTTCCCAAAGGCATTGCTATAGTTTACACTACGCGATGCTGTCCATACTGAATGCTCACATGGTGATCTAAAGGGCCCGATTCACTGTAGCGTTTTATAATGGTGCAATCCCATAGGAAAACTGTCTGCAAATCAGGTCCAAAGTGTTCTGTTCTTGGGAATTCCATTTTCAAATAAGAAACCTTTGTGCCCACCTATTTGCACCACCGACAACCCCTCCTGAAAGATAACTTAAAATCTGAAATGCGTAGAGGAACAGGGGGAAGCCAAGGAGCTCTGTTCTGGCTAGACATCAACACAACCATTTTTATTTTTGTCTGACCTAGGTATTACACAATTTCCCTACCTGCTTGAAGCGGTACACCCCATCATTTTGATAGCAAACTAGTCTGATCACATCCACTTCCAAAGCTTAAGCTCTTTCTGAGGATTAATGACCATCCTTAGCATTATGTTTTTTTAGACATGGGAAAACCAGGCATATCTTGGTTTTCCATGCCTGATAAGGCAGCATAAACTGAATTTACATTGATAGCAGTCATGTGTACAATGGAGCATGGCAGTAATCAGTAATAGTAGCCAACATGAAGAAACAAGCCAGCACCCTTATTGAATATCCCTGTGGACCCTGCCTTATCTTTTCAAAATACGAAAGAGCAGGCAGGCGCATCATGGGTCCATACATTCCTTCACCCCCTTCAATCGTGATACAGGCAGGTACACCTGCAGTTTTCCCTGAAAAGGTGGGAGAAAGACATTAGGCAGCTTTTCTAGTCTTCCTCTTGCTCAATGTAGGTGATCCATTACAAAATGGCACCATTGTTAATGCTGATTCACCCCTCCTCTCCTCTGCTGATTCGCCCGTCCTCTCCCCTGCTGATGCCCCTCCACTCCCCTGCTGAAGAGGAGAACCATCTCCGGTTCTGGAAGCACCTCAAAACCGTCCTCTTTGCTTCCGCCTTCGCCTCCCCTCTCCACTTCTGATCTTTTCTCTCTCAGCACTGTGCACCTGGCCCTCTCTCTGTCTTCTGGGGTCAAGGCACTATGCTCATCCTGCGACCCACCCGCACTGCCTCCAGGCAATCCGGCACACACCCTAGTCAAAGCTCAGCATGTAGTGCACTACTGGAATCCTTATTTATTTTTATCTAAAAGTTCAATATTCTGAACGATATACCACTCATATCACACCCTTCTCCTGGAACCCCCATCCCCCGGTCACACTGAACCAGGAATCAGGCTGGTTTGCAAAGGTAAATATTTATTTATGTATTTAAAATGTAATCACAATATGTTTTAATAGATAAACAACAATCACCAATGGGGTGACATAATACTGAATAATATCTTTAATACACAAGGAGTAAGTAATGAGCAAAACAATTGCAGCACAGAAAATAATATTTTTGTGTTGGTTCAGATCAGATAGCACTGTGGTTAGCAATTCCCCTGCAACACCCCTCAACCCCCCAATAGGCAATGTAAGGAGATAGGAGAAGAGAGCAGGTATTCAGGAATGGCACAAATCAAACTGAATATCAGTCCCACTTTCCCCTTTTCAAACACCAGAAAAAACGGAATTGACTTTCAGCTGTCAGACTGGTTTTAAGATTGTCTTTAGAATTGACTGGGCAAAAACACCAAATGTGATCAAAAACTCTTAAATTGCTCTAAATTCTTATGGGAGCCCGCTTTGAATAGTTGCACCCAAACACAAGCAATGATTTAGCCCAAAGAAAAAATTTGAATATTAAAATCCAAGTTGGAAGCAGTTTAGAGCTATTTTACACGTGTAAAATCTTTCAAATCTTTACATTCGTGGCAAACTTTTCATTGCGCGATATTCGCGATAACGGGAGAATCACAGCGAGTTGCAGTGGGGTTTTGGGTTCTATAGATAGCTATGGATGTTGGCTACAAGTAGGAGGTTTTAGTAAAATGAGTTACAAAGGTTTTAGTAAAGGTTGTTTTTGCAAGATGGGCGCGAGAATGGAAAACAGGAATGCCCTTTGAATTGACAGATAGGTTTTCTTATGCTATGTTAATGACTACCCAAAAGTAAAATGCCACACAGGAAGGTCATTCACAGCCGCTCATAACAGTTCAGGTGTGATACTCTGCTTTCTGTTTGGTTTGGGAATTACTTTCTTAATCAATCAATAGGAAGTTAGGGTTTAGGAGCACATATGAGAGAAGAGTCCGTGCAAAAATAGTTCTAACAATACTGGTTCTAAATGAAAGATAGGATGTGTATAAGCTAGGGTCAAGACTATGCAAAGTACATATGCTATGGGACACAATTCTTCCTATTTATACTCACTAGATACGTTTTTAAATGGGACCGTCAGCTCTGGTCAGGATCAGGCACGGGACTGGATTCTCTAGGCTGGTCGCCGGATTGGCACAGGATCTGCTCTCCTAGTCTGTGGGTATTTGGATCAGCTGGATGGCAAGTTCCTCAGGCAAGCCTAGTGGTGGCAAGCCAGAGAATTTCTGGATATTGGTTCAAAAGGCCTTCTCACACCACACAGCGCTTTACTGAGTGGGGAGAATAAAGTATTGGGGCCTTGCTGGAAATCAGTAGTCTCTATTGCTGGCAAGAGATTTGGCATCTATTTAAAGCTGGATGTAGAAAGCCGGATCAGAGTGCTTTGCCGGAATCAGGAAGGTGGCTGGATCAGCGAGTCCCTATCTGCTGTCCGCCGTCTCTATTTATGCCTTAAAAATGACATCACAAAGGGGTGTATGGGCCGGCTTAGCTAAGCTTGCCCCTGTGAAAGGTGATTTGGTCAGAGTATACTCTCTGTCTTGATAGGAGGAGAGAAACAGAGTGTTATCTTTATGGTGTAATTTTATGATGCTGAGAATCCACCCTAGCTACTGGAACACAAAGTCTAATTTTGGCAAAATACATATTTACGCATGTGCAACCTCTATGAAAAATCACATACATAGATTGCATATTTTATGGGGTATCTCCTCATCAAAATCTTGCAGCTGTAGGATCTGGTATCAACTTTCTACAGAATTTTGTCCTTTTCGCCATGTACACAATGTCTGATTTTTCTGCAAATTTCCACAAGTGTGCGTGTTTAACATAGGGATATGTGTGTACATTTTCACAATTCTAACAGTAATACATTTTGCGTAAAATGACATATCTTGCAATTCCTGTCAAGAACATGTCACACAGTTCTGCCGCCTCTTCACACGTGCAGCCAGAGATTAAATGAACAACTGTGTCATTTTTATATTTTTCACCATTTTGAATAGCAAGTTATACATCTTTTAAAAAGTGTTCTTTGTTCATGTTCTGCAACAGATGGTCCCTTGGCTCTGCCTCTTTTTGTCTGCCTGCAGTCCAGTGCACCCCCTTCCTTGGGGGAAGCTCCTTCCAGGAGGGTTTACGACTCTCGCCACACTTCTAGTTTCCTGTGCTTCAGCTTGGTCATTGTTCCTTTGCTCTCTGTAGACCAGATTCTGTCCTACCCCGCAATTCACACCTCCCCGTGCGTTTCTGCTGAGGGGAAGGCCCTCCTTCTGTGAAGAAACCTGCTTTCCCATTTTTTTTCAACTTCAGCCAAGCTAATTACTTCTTAAACTTAACAAAACCCACATTTGTTGCATCACATACAAATACATTTCTTCCTTGGCCTTAAAATCTTTGGAATCAAAAACAACAAAAATCTGTATTCCTTTTTGGCAACAATCCTGTTTATGTTTGTTAATCCAGCAGACTTTTGAGTTTTAGGTCATTTTAAAGCTGCCTTAGTACTCCTCTGACAGCTGTCATTCAGGCAGCCCCGGGTACTGCACCCAGATTTTGGCATAGAGGCTGTCAGTTTTTGAGACTTTGTATGTTTCACAATGCTTCATTTGATACATGAAATTTAGCACCAGGCAAGGTTGTGAATGTTGAAAAGGGTTGTGTTATAGGCATTTAGGAGTTTTTGGCAACAGAGCAAATTGTAGGCAAATTTTTGGGTTTCATTTGCAAAGTGCTGCTTTTCTCTGCACTCTCTTTGCTGGTCATGGGACCCACTGGCACATGTTTGCAGTGTGTGCTCCACTCCACTGCACATGCACCATGGGTGGCAGGTTGTGCATCCCTCTTTTTGTGTGCTGAAGCACACTTTTTTTGTTTTTGTGTAGGTTTTGGTGCGCACAAAAGTTTTGCCGCCATTGTTGCTGTTTCTCTCCCCATAACTGGCAGGGTGATGCCGCATAGCATAGCGGAGTGGGTCAATACATCCCACAGTATCTGTAACCATACAGTCCCCCACCCCTTTTTCCTGCACTTATCGGACACAACCTGTCTGCTGCCTTAAACCCAGCACTTGCCACTTGCTGGTTGCACTACCACTGTTGCATTTTATATTTATTTATTTTATATTTATCTGATTTCCTTTGCTCCGCACTTTCCAATTCCCCCCCTTCCATGCACTCTTCCCCTTTCTCTCGCCTATGCACTTGCGCACTCTCAATGTCACTGGGCCTAGTAAAATAGTTGTTTTCATTCTCCCTTATTCCCCTCCCTTGCCTTGTTTTGCTCTGAAACACTTGTGTGTGAGCGCAATACAAATAAAATATCATATCATATCATATCATATCGCCAACAGTGGAAAACACAACAAGAGTTTCTGCATGGTGTTCCTTAACTCTGCCATTTTGTGTGCAGGGCAAAATGAATCTATATATGTGGATCCAACTCAGAAGCTAACCATAGTGCCCAAGGAAATGCCCTGACATCTGGGAGCAGCGATGGTGATTTGGTGACATGCCTCCGGCAGCATGTCTCACTCTTGGAACATTCAGAGAGTCTCCAGTACATTGAGGACTAATGCAAGACATGAGGAAGCAGTGTCAGCTATACAAGAAATTGCTCTGAGCTAACAGCGGGAACATATAGGAAGCTGAAATCAAGGAAAATATAGATCGCAGAGTTAATGGAGAGCTGGTACTAACACCAGCCTTGAGCAGTTTTTGCTGAAGATATAGATAAGGAAGGAATATTCACTTGTCTCCCTCATTCAATGCTTTTTCCTGACCAAATTTCTCCTCAGCTCTGGAGAGTAGCTCAGTGTTGCTTAAAACACAGACAAAAGCCCCCTGCCTTCACCAATGTCATGATGGAAATGTTATAAGCACAGCTGGTTGAACAGAAACCCTTCCAGGATCTAGAGATTGGTACAATCTCAAGATAAAGCAACATATGGTTTCTATTGAGCTGGAGGAGAAGGTCAAGAACTGGATAGTGAATGAGAAAGACCAAGCCATTCACCAGGAGTTAAAGATAATGAAGTTGGAAACATGAAATGCAGACATCACAGGTAGTCGAACACGTAATTTGTCCTGTCCCCATCCCCTGAAAAGAGCTGCTCACTACTCATGTGGGACTGACGTCTTTGTGATTTGGGGGATATGACTGGGGAGAGAACATTGTTTTGGCTTTTTAATCTTTAAAACCAGGAAGACTTCTCAGAGTTCGACCCTGCATTCAACTGCACCACAAACCTGTCTTACACTCACGGGATAGGGCAAATCACACTAAACATGACTTAAGTGCCCCCCTGGGTTGGATCCTAGATGTTTGTCTATCATTACATAAGAGTGTGCATTCAGAGAGGCTGTAACTGAGTATGCACTACTTCTGCAGATAGACAATATATTAGTTGCTTGCACAGAAACATTTTAGAATTGTTATAAGGTAGAAACAGATTATATTCACTGGCCAAAACTGGAGAGGGGAGCAATCATTGAACACCCATAACCAAAAAATAGGGTGGGATGGAGGTAGGGGGTTCACCAGAATATCTCAAATTAAGTTGACCAAACTTATTATATAAAAACACAATCTAGAAAAAATATACAATGTAATGTTTAGCCCGGAAAAGCAGTGGCATGCTCAGGTGTCAAATCTTCTCAAGTTTGAGGGAAGTCAGGGTATGTGTGATGCATTGAAGCTTGAAAGACTACCTGTGCTTTTGCAGTGCACTGTTGTAATATTTAACCTTATTTCATTCTACAGTGGTACATATGCGCTTAATGGTACTGTCCACCAGCGTCTGGGCCTCATCATATTGCTGCGTTTTAATAACCACTGACATCTGGGAATGAAACCCAGGCGTGTATGTCGATAGTGGTAACAAAGTCGCAGCAATTAGCCTGGGTGAGGTTTCAAGCTCTGCGTTATTTCCATGCTTATTTGGAAAGGTAACAGTAATGTGGCTGCAAAATGAGAATTAAACAGTTTTTGGTTTTAGGTTAAGCTCAGTGATCTGTTTTATCTCATAATTGGCTGCTGCTCAGCCATCAAACTGAATCAGCCTCCAAGTTAAAATGTCAAAAGCTTTCAGCTTAAAGATTTATAGAACACAGGTATCGCGACCTACCACGGAGCAGGGACCATGACAGGATGCATTTGTTAACGTCGCATTCAACATCTTCCAACCCCCTGCAAGTCTCTCATCCCAGGCATAGAAAAACCAAGGACAGGAGAGCACTGGCAACTCGTCACAACACTAGAACAATTATATCTACACGCGATTTTTACTAGACCCATATCTGCTTTTAGAATTCTTCCCATGGCTTCTTCATGTGTATTATTTTAGGCAAGAACAGAACATGGCGGCAAAGCGTTTCAAATGTTTTCTGTGGAATATTTTTGCGTTGTGACAATGAACATTTCTAATTATAATTCTTGGTGGCTACGAATAATAATTTCACATGTATTTTCTAAGTTGCGGAAGTAAAACGTATAGCGAAAATACACTTAAAACAACACCTACAAGCGAATGTCTGCAAAATGTATTTCATTGTGCACGATCCTGGTTTGGACAGGAGAGTGAAAACGTGAGCTGCTGGCTGTGTGCCCATTTAGACTGGGGCACCCATCATCGCCTTTCAGGATTGGGCCCTGAGAAATCGAGAGCTAATTAGTGATATTCAAAGATAAAATGCAGTTTTGTAGACACTTTTGCTGCAAATAATAGGATTATTTGTAATACTAGGTATTTTAAAATCCAGTGCATAATTGAGTGGCCTGATAATATTTAAGGAATTTCCGGTTTCTTCATTAATATTAGAATGCAAGGTACTTGGAAACACTTCACAGATGTTCCTTATTGTCCACGTATGGCCTGTGAACTATCTGTCCGTGAACTATCAGTCAACTATCAGTGAACAGTGTCAGCTAGTATAGCCAATGCAATTATCATGTCATGACATGAATATGTTTTTGAAACTGCATGATGTAGCACAGTATCTTTAATATAAAGTTGTGCTTACATAGCACACAGCAAAACTCAAACGGTGCTTTGGCGATTAAAATAAAAGGTATCATTTTATCAGCTCATGAAGTTAAAAAGCTTGGGCTAACTGAGCTGGGATTTGGGCCTTTTACAGTTTGACTGGATTTTTGGGAGGATTCTGTCGGTGGTAATTACCACTGTTGCCAGAGGTAATCCCCCTTTATGCATACACTATAAACTCGGTGGGAAGGTGGGCATTAGCAAACCCCATGTTTAATCCTTTTCAGTGACTCCAGAAAAAAGTGATAACGCTTTATTGAAGGGAAGCATTCCATCTTTTCTTCTGTGTACCAACTGTACCACTGCCATTGGAGCGCAGGTAAAAAATTATCAGATTTTTAAAATAGAATTTCACCACGATTCTGCCCTGAGAAACATTAGTAGAGTTTGGAAGGACTGGTTGTGAAAGACAGTATCTTTGCAAACCCTCCTAATGTACTCTATGGAGTGGAGCATGACAGTGCCAGGCTGTCGGCACCTTTATACACTGAAATCTTCAAGAAGTTGCACGGCTTTTCGCAGCTAACATCAAATGCCCACAAATTGGGTTTGTGGACATCCAAATGCACATATGTGATTATTATGTCAGGCAGAATTACATGCAGTACCCTTTGGGAACACTACGCACAATTAAGACTACAGGTGTAGGCACAATCTCACCTTTGGTACAAGCCTGTACCAGTTATGTGGTAGCAGTGGCTGAGCAGCCAGACTTATCTCAAGAGTAATGTGAGCAGTACAGGAGGTTACACAAAGGACTTACAATCACAGTAGTTCAAACAAACACTATTCAAGGTTTCTTGTTAAAAGAATATGCATTTATCTACACAGTCAGTTGGAAAACATTCCACTAGTAAGAAGCAGCTCAGTATCACAATCTAATACAATACAGCACACAACCAACACGTTTCTGAACAAGTTAGACTGCCCCGAAGTGGGAGCAAAATGGCACTTCAGTAACTTTCAAAAGGGGTAGAAAGACAATGGTTAAAAGAATTAAAGCACAATTACTTTCATAGGCAGGGCAAATAGTTTCAGTTCACTACAACTGGCAATTCAATTCAATAGGCCTAGGTCAAAGTCAATGGTTCAGAGTCTTGGATAGGAAAGCACAGTTTTGGTAGTAGACGGTTAAGTCTTTGCCAATCATCGAGGAAGTAGTTTGCCAGAAAAAGAGTTATATGTCGGTTTAGGAGCGAACAAGACTCCAAAGTTGTGAAAGTTTCACAAACTTTCACTGCGGCAGAAAGGATTTCCACACCGTGTTTGCACAGTACCTTATTGATGAAGAAAAGCTGTAGCTGAGGCAGTTTTTCCTGGCAGTTCCTGCAGATCTCGCTGTTCCTGAGTTTCAGTCATGTGGACAAGAAGGAGGATGTTGGGAGGTTCCTGCACTGCCCAGGGAAGAGGCCACCTGCTTGGCAAAATGTTGAGTTTAAGGTGTGAGTGCCTTAAAGACCACAAACTGGTATCCTCCTCACTGGCTATCCGGTTTTTAACAGCACTCTGATGAAAATTCGACCAGTATGGAGACGGTGTCCAGGTGGCTTACGAGTTGGTTCTTCCCACCAACCAAGGGAAGAAGTTGTCCTTGAAGGAGCTTCTCTGTCGATGGAGTTTCAGGCAATTTGCACCTACAGCAGGGCTTCACCGGGCAAACCAATGGTCCAGGAGTTGCAGCAGTCGTCTTCCTTCAGCTGGTCTTCAGTTCTTTCGTTCCAGTGGTTGACTCTGCCTTCCAAGTCCCAGAGGCCTGCTTTTAAACAGTTGTCTCCCATTCATTCCAGCATCGCTGTCACTCACCCAGCAGGGTGGCTATCCTTGCCAGACAATCAGCCAACCAATCACGCCAGAGTGCATTTGGGTCTCCTAGGAGACTAAGCACAGGGAGTTTCGGGCACCTCCCTGACTTCCTGTCCACCCCAGACACTCAGACGCCAGAGGCGGTCTTCGGTCCTGAAGCCCTCCAAAGGCACATGAGCAAAGAGACCAAATCAGGTTTGGCACTCAGAGACAAACTCTAGAATGACCTTTCCAATAAGAAACAGCAAAAAAAAGAAGACCGGGACCTGTTTAAACAAAGGGACTTAAGGCGTCATCTTGAAAAACATGGCTCCCGGTGTTCGTGGTCGGAAAAAATCATGGTAGTTCATTTAAAACCACTGCCACCAGCCTTTTCAATAGAAAAGGGTTGAATTTGACTGCTACATGAGTATTTACACACAGGGGATACTAGGTAACTCCTCCAGCACTCTATTGTAAAATAGTGTGTGCTGGGTCCAGGAATTTGAAAGACTAGTAAAGTCAATTTCACTCTACATTCTCTGCGAAACAGTAGTTCATCCCAGAGAAGGTATTTAAAACTTTGGGAAGTCTAAAAGATATCCCTGTGTCACTGCAATGAAGGTGCTGTGTGACACACATGAAAAGTTGATGCCTATGGAGTTGTTTAAAACTCCATAATCAAAGAACACAAGTGTAAAACACACATCAAAATACATGAAAGAGTGGCAAAAGAGGCTCACACTCTTTCCAGGTAAAAAAAAACAAGTCCTCAAAATCCAGCAAAGTTTCTGAGGGTCTCTAAGGTGAAGGGAATTAGCACATTTATGAGAATTCTCTCTTACACCCAGTACATCACCTGTGTGTTTATGGATGGGGTGCCAGTCTGCTCTCTTCTGGAAGCTCTCAGAATCCTCGTTGCCAATTGTTATAGATACAATCACGTCACAGGAACTTCACAGATAGTTGTTCAATGAAACATTTATCACGTTTGAACATTTCAAATGGTTGGCGTTTTCAAAGATAAGACACCAGTCTAGTACCAGGCAGCCGAAACATCAAGGACATGTTTGTTCTCTTCAAGGAGAACATTGTCTTTATGGGGAAAATGTAGATGCCCAATACACCTAACAGTATGGATGAATATGGATGACTAAAAAATATCATTGCATGCATCATTAATGGATATTCGCCAGCAACGTTGATTCAGGAATCCACCCAAGTCACCTGACTTGAATTTGGTTGAGATAGTCTGGGCATAATGGGTTGAGATAATGGGTTATTGGAAGGATATTCACAAACAAGAGAAAAAGCCAGAGCTATCTGATGGGATACATACATTTTAGGCACAGGTAATTAAAACAAATTAGAATGTGGTGCAATTGTCTATATGAAAAAATAGCTTTCAGTAATCATTAAGCCTGCTTGACAGTATTCATGTATAATATGAACTACACAGACATCGGTGGTTTTTGGTGAGTCAATGTTTTCTGAATATTATCAGTGATTTCGGCAAATTGGTTTGAGTAAATAAACATATTCATATTGCAAGTGTGATTTGTTTTTGGGAATAGTTTCTTTTAGGAAGAAGCAGATGATTGCTAGAGGAATTGGGGGGAACAGGCTTTAGTTGAGGGAGAGGATGAAAACTAATATAATTGAGCTGAGAGAAACAGAGCATTTCAACAATTCTTTAGTTGAGGCAGAGGTAGAAAATTAAACATAGAGCTTCACTGAAAATGAAATATGATAGGCTAACTTTTTGTTACTAGGAAAGACTTTTATGCAGCTCGATGACCACCCTGCGTGACATATGCCATGACACATGACATTTCTTGTCAGTGTAAGTAGAAGAATCCCACAGAATTGTATGGAGCAGGTAGGAGATCAGGTTACATTCATTGCCTGTAAATCAGTATATCATATTTCAATTAACAGACAAAAGACTGGTCGCTTGTAAAGATGTTAATAACACATTTTAGATCTCTTTTGGGACAAGAGAGTGCATTCAATGGAAGCGCATCCTTTTTTTGGTGTAAGAGCAAATCTGTTTGCAAAATATGCCCTACATTTCTTGCTATTCAGGGGGGAAAATAACCAGAGTGCATGTATGTAAGGGACTGTGTCAACCGTCAACCTTAGTGGCCAGATCAAATATTAGGTGCAGAGAAAATATCTTATCACTTTTGGTATTCAATAGGACTTTATATTTTGAGAGCAGAGGCTGCACGGTATTGTGCCATCTGTTAGTGACCAGCCCACATGCTTGTTATTAGTTTCGAATGACAAATATTTGAAATCATTTTAGGCAAGCTAGTGCGTTTTGTGACTGTACCCAAATCTGTCATCTTTTGTTGCCAGTCAACATATTATTTGCAGAAATATTTTTTTCTAAATCTTGGTTGGCAGAAGGAGATATATTTAGTGGCTTAAAATGAATGTGCTCTCTTTTAGTGGCCAAAAGCTAATTTCAGAGATGAAAATACATATTTCTTGATAGTCAGAAAGAGATTGTATTCAGTGGCTGTAAGTCACTGTGCCATCATTTGTTGACCAGATAGCTTATGAGTTGCGTAGAGAGTGCTCTATCGCTTAGACGGAAGGGAACATTATATTCAGTGGCTGCAAGGGGATGAGGTCTTTGTCTAGACTATGTTCTTGATTGGGGAATGGTTTCCCAACGGCGGTTCCCAAACTGCTGCTACTAACTCCTCTGCCACTATGATAGTTCATTGGAAGGTGGTGGTAATGCAAAGTTAAAATGAACTGATGCAGGCTCTTAAAGAAGCCTTATGTCCACCTTCATTACCTTGAACAACAAAACCACACTGATCTGCAGCCCGTTCCTGGATGGGGCAAGCAGTTGATGGTAGGGGGATATAGGAAGGGTGCTGCTGACCATTGGGACCATCTGGGAGATGGTTTGGGTGTCCCCTCAAAAAGGCAAGACAGATTGCAGCACGGGTGTCATGGGGATCATAGGAAAGGCAATTGAACAAGTGGTCTGGGGGTAACTCCCCATAATAGGAAATAAGCAAAAGAGTTACTTTTGCATGAGCACAGGCGAGATGGGGTTGAAGGGGAATGGTCGGGAAAGAGCAGAGCAAAGAGAGAAGAAAGGAAATAGGCAAAGGCACCGGTTAAGTGAGGTATTGTCAGCAAATTGGGAAGTCTGTTCTTACACAATGGTGAGGAGGAGGAAAGATGACGTTGGGAAAGGACAGTGTGTGAGAGCACATGTGTAAATGGTAAAGGATTTTTGTCTGAAAATAAGGAAAACACAAATTGGATATTCTACATCAGGAGGCACCAGGGCATCTTTCATACCAACATATGTTGCAAGTGACTGCACCTTATTTTAATGGCAAGACCAAATATGTGTCCCAATTTGTGAAGTTCCTGTAACCTATAAGGTCATGTCATCTTTTTGTGGCCAGACTAAATACTAGTTGCACATAAACAGGCTCATATTAATTGGTAGGCCTGATGGTTAAGTGACTGTGACAAGTTAGTAATTGTGGGAAAACAATCCCAGTGACTGACTACTGTGATGAAGTCAGCCTTGGGAATCAGGTATAGGGAGACAAGTGGATCCACATGCTCAGAATGCAATCCCTTTTGGCAGATTGTATGGATTCTTCTAGAGCATTCTTTATCTCGCCCGGTCCACAAAGGTCTGTCAACAGTGTTTTTTAAAGCATAGCACCAAATTCCTTTTGAATAGACAAGAGCACTCTTTATAAAGCATCCAATCAAAGATTATAATTATTCTTTTATAACGTGCTTAATACCAACGGCGGGTTTCTAAGCATAGGATTGTGGTTTAAACCTTTGCTGCACTGCGTTGTCTTGCTTCCAAGACAAACCCATTGCCCCTGAGTTATCCTTCTTCCCTGATAAATTTCAAATTCCACACACACCTCATAGGCGAATGAATAGGTCTGGAAGCAGCCAAGACAATTTTGCCTGTCCCTAAAATGGTGGAATACAACATAATCCTGTAGAAAATATTCCCCCATTAAGGAAAGTGAAGACCTAAACAGAATGGAAAGGGGTGTACATATGTGCCCAATGGTAAATCGGGATCATGAAAACCAAAGAAGGAACAGGAAACCAATCAGTGCACTTATTGCCCTATCACCCTATTATCCAATGTATGAAAAAATACATTTTCACTAGTTTGCCATGGGAAAGGATGAAGTTCTTCAGAGCTTTTATTGCAGAGAAACAAAAAAGCATTAGACAAAAGGTAGAGGGAGGACTCAGTACGAGAAAGTAAGAGAGGTTGAGGTGGAGGAGGAGAAGAAAGAAGGGAAAAACAAAGCAGACAAACTAGTTATAAGATAAAGGTGGAGGGAGCAAAGAAATAGCTGAGGGAGAAGGAGAGAAGGAGAGACAGGGGAAGTTTGAAGTTGGAGGAAGCGCAAGATCAGACAGAGGATGATCGAGAAGGCCAAATTAGAGAGTCACCTTTGGCCAAGACACCAGAGTCTAATTATAAAAACCCACCAATAGCTAAGATAACAGGTCCAATGTAAAGCACAGTGGGGACAAGAGGCAAGGACAAGACAAGTGGGGCCTTGCAGTGGGATGTGAGCGGCAAGTTGAGAGAAATAGTCAAGAACTTGGTGGGATTGGCATGTCCACCATTTCAATTAAAGAACAAGTGATCTTTAATTACAAGTAGGGACCTGACAAAATCTAACCACAAGGACCTGATAAGAAGAGCGAGTACGTACCAGCCTAAATAGCTTTAGTACTCAAGAAGGGTGCCAGGAGAAAACAGGTACCGGGTAAATGTGAAGGAAGACAGAAGCAGACCTCGGGCTCAGGACACAGGAGGCCAGGCATGTACTCATCAATTCAAATAAGTGGATCAGACCTTTGTGCTCTAGCACCTTGAAGTGCCTTTGTGCTAGATAGAATTACTAATAAATTGCATCAGACCAAAAAACCAGACAGACTCAAAGAAGATGGTTAAATACTGTGTTTATCTCAATGAAGGAAAGCACGGTTGATTGTCATTCATCAAATTGATTCATGCAGGTTCACAATGTTTTCTTTATTATACTGAGACGCGTCATCTATGACGTCATCCTACGTGGCATATTACAAAAACTTGTTGAGGGTGTGATTGGATTAGGGGAACATGTCTACATATAGAATACATGAATTTTAGTTTCACATTGGCGGTCCCTTGTCTGTAGGACAGGCCCTGAGCTACTTCTAAATAGTTATAATACTGATTACAGCAAAGAAAATGGTAGAAGAATAAAACTTGCAACATTGTATGTAAAACTGCATGGCAGGCTTTTCTGATTGGTTGGCAACCCATATCCAACTTTGGACATTCGGCTCGCTAGGTGCCCATACTTCGGAAAAGAAAATAGGCGCTTGGACATTCATCAGTTCTCTCCTTGTTTTCCCAATTAGTCTGCCGTCTCTCATCGGTAGGCCCCATCCCAGTATTCTTTATTTGAAGACTTACCTTGCCAGTCTGTGCTGTTTTGGAACATTCAAGGGAGTGTAGGCACACCACTATCTTAGTTTCAAGCCTGATGAATAGCCCTTGTATGCAAGCTCTTCGTCATGTGTTGAGAGACCACAAATGTGTCCATTTTGACAGTGTATTTAACACTATTTGATTTAATTATACTGGGTGCAGTTGCTTCTTTTGGCCTTAAGAGACTTGCTCACTCTTTCCCATATAAACTTTAAACACTTTTAATTGTCCAATATTGACAACTACAAATGTTCTTGTTCCTCCTAATCTTGAGAAATATGTCCTTCGCACATGGTCTGCTCGTTGGATTCCCTTTGTACTCTGCCATCATCTCTCTAAATAGCATCCTTGGTCCTAGGCCAATGTACTCCTTTATTTTGCAAGGAAAGAACAACCACTTCATCATCTTTTCACTTCAGGATCCTGGGCTCATATTTTGAGGTAGCTGGGTTGATTGAACAAAAGCCATCGTCCATCTTCTTCTAATGGTCATCCTATAAATTGAATATATACCTCTCATAAGATACCTTCTACATGTGCTTCCTACCTTGCATTATGGTGTGTTTTCAGTTATTGACCAGCGAGTCACTACATTCTTCTTTGTATTCATGATTACTGTATTATTGGGTACATGCTTCAGTTGCATCATCTTTCTTACGTATTTTTGAATTGTTTCAGCATAGGTTCTCATACCTTCTCTATGACATTCTTTAATGTACATCCATTCATGGCTGCATTTCGACAGCTCGGCAAAGGACATCCTTCTTGGTAGCTTTCCTCTACTATGTCAACTTGTGGGTACACTCTAAATGGTCGCCTGAGTGCATATCGTCTCTCATATACTCAACGTGGTACAGGAATATTGAAAGCATTCGTGCACAGATTCCCAATTGTGGCTCCATGTCTTTCATTTCAATAAGATGGTGCTAAGGGGGCAGAGATCAGGGAGAAGGATTCCTCCTGCTCCTCTACACTTTTTAAAACATCCAAGACTGTGATATTTGGGTGACACATTCTGGGATGAGGATATACTAAAGACTGAAATCTGAGCAGCACTTGCCTTGTAAAAGAAGTCCATAGAAACGTTATGCTATATAGTTTGGGATTCCATGTTTCAAACCCTTATAAATGAGGTTGTGACACATTATTGATTTTTCCTCCTGGCTCACCATTTCCCTAGGACCATCCTCTTGTATCGATTTCCCTATCCAGGTTAGGCCATCAACTAACCCTTCCTGTTTTGTGTGACATAATACAGGGTGTTTGATGTGTGTGTGTTTTGCTGTCTCTAATTTATGATACCACTTTTCATGTCATAAATGCATGTGACATTCTTTTCAGTGTGAGGACGCAGAAAGAATAGATTTGATAAATTAGCTATAAATGATTTTGCCATAATTTAGGTGCAGCCAGTGTGTTGCATTCTTGGCCTAAGTATCCTCTGGCTAAATATGCCCCAATAGAGGAAAATGAAATGTTTGTTGGTATAAATTGGAAACCGGAAAATTCTTGTTTACCAGAAATGGAATTGAAAATGTAATTAGAAACCTATACAAGTAGAAGGCGCCTGAACAGCCAGATTGACTAGCCAATGTAACATTTAAGGGAAACCAGAATTGTAGGCTGGACTGTTATCCATACTATTTGTTCATATAATAAGTCTGGTGGGGATACAATTTATTTAGTGTAAATCCAATCCCTATTTATAAGAAAAGTAATAGGGGAAATTGCAGACCCATAACATTAATAGATGTTACTAGCAAATAACTTACTACTGTGCTATTGAAAGGCATGATCATATGAGCAGAAGATACAGGTTGTGTCAACACATTCGAAACTGGGTTTACAAAAAATATGGTATGCCCATTAATCGCTTGTTGCATTAATATTAAAACAAAAGCAAAACGTAAGGGCACAACTCCTGCATTTGTAGTCTGGAAAGATCTGAAGCCAGCCTTACACCAGGTACATTCTTATAAATTGTGTTTAAAACTGAAAGAGTTGCGAATTCCAGAAAATCTCCTAAAACTCATTGTGATGTTATAGTCAGAGATGTTTGTACAGGTCAGCTTGAAAGCAGCGACTATGATAACTCGAGAAATACCAATATCTAGATGTTTGAAGCAGGGAAGTATTGGCCCGCTGCTTATTAGATCTGTAGATTACATTTGTTTTACAAACATTACAATAAGCAAGGGACAACTGCTATCAGAAATATACAACATCTACCCCAATTGTAGATGATGTATGCTGACACCATTCTAATCCTGGGTTCTAGGCTTATTGGGGTGAAGAATGCACTGAATGCAACTGAAGATTACAGACAATTCAATCATCTGCACTTAAGCTCCTGTAAATAATAACATAAAGAAATTTGTAACCAACAAAAAGAAGTGACATTTTATATAAAAACTAGTAAATCGAAAATTGGAAGAAATCAAACAACACACACTTTAGGATTCTTAATTACATCATCTAATCATGAGATAGCAGTTATCAAGTGTCTATACAATCTATCCTTTGAACAGGGCTACGAGGAAATGTAATTGTATATAGGGCAGCTTCTCCTTGGTTCTGCTGATTTGTCTATTTGTACTGAAAGTGGTTCCAAAATTACTGTGTGGCTTGGAAATGTGTATGGTGAAAAAAATGGACATCCTTGTCAGTTTTGGAAAGTAACATATGGAAATTCTTGTGGAACTTTCCTTGTTCCATACCTACAGCTGTCATTATGGCTGAATTTCCTTTTATCATCTTTGCGTTCATGTTCAAATGGAGACAACTCTCTCTTTAGTCAAAAATTTGAACAGCGGAAGGCCCTTTCTTATATGTGGATATACATGTAATCTTTAATACTAACACATGTCCAGTAATTACAACATATATACAAGCATGCAGAGGAATGTTGATGGAGGTTGGCCGTTTGCCAGAAACCTTGTTAAGTAATAAGAGTTTACGTGAAATAAAATTATTGGGAATTTAATTGCAAGCAAACTAAGCTCAAATTTCCAATTATGTGTTGATGTCAGACAATTAAAAGTCTTTCTTAAATTTGGGATATCTCATCAGTAGTACAATGCAATATCCTTATCAACACAAAAGGCACTATTCTTGCATTTTCAATCAATAGATTGAAAGTAATTGGCCCTCGCTGTGAATTTGAAAGGGATACACATGTGTTTGTCAAGGAAATGTGTCTAGGAACTACTGAAACATCTTACTATCAAATGTGAATACACATAATTTCTTAGATTGGAAATCTGCAGATGATTTGCAAATCACAATTATCTTGTATCTACAGAAGGTATGACGGGGATTGCTTCTGACATAGCAAATCTCCATAGTCTTGGCAGTGTCAGAATAGTTAAAAGACTGGTATTAATGTTAGAGAGGAGATCTACTTAGGAAGTGATTTTTATATCATTCTTGCAACACTTAGGAAATAAACAATGGGTGTAATGATAATCAAAGTGGTTATATCATTGTTGCATTTAATGTCTCCATTGTTTCATTATGGTAAGGTTTTCTGTGGTCTGTTGAATAATGTTTGCATTTAAGCTAAATCACAATAAAGAAATCAGCATTATATATTTATGTTAGATTAATTCAGAGTTCTGTATGTGCAGCAATGCAACTGTATTCACAGTATGATGCGGGGATGGGCAGGAAGATGGAATATGACAGCTTTTGCATGAGATATTTGACAGTTACATATGACTCTTCCACAAGGCAACTTAACAGCAACCTCACGCATTTTTATTATTTGGTTTATCTTGCTTGCTGTCTGTGACTATCCCCTTGATGTGTGTCTCTGGCCCCTGGGCATGTGTACTGAGTACATGGGGCAACTGGGACGACTACCCCTGCTGCGCTTAAGCAATGGGGGAAGGAAGGTCCCTTTGCCTCCATTAAGGTCCGTACATTTTGAAGGAGACATTTTGCACAGGCTCCACAATGAAGATAAATGGTCCATGTGTTCAGCATTCATGGGGATTTTCCCCATCTGCTACCACTGGGAGACCACCAGGAAGACCCTGTGTCAGAAAGTGTCCCAGGGTTTATTCCACAGGCCTCTTTGACAGCATATGTTTAATATACACATTGGGCCTCATTACGAGGTGTGCGGTAAGGGATTATCGGCACCAGTAACGGCCCCGGTGCCGGTAATCCCTTACCGCCCTACTACAAGTTCCCTTTGTGGGTCCTCCCTTAATGCCTGGTTTTACCAGGTGTTAAGGACAGGACCCGCAAAATAACTTTAGAGCTAATAACAGTACCGCAATTTGCGGTACCGTTATTAGCACCTTCCCCATTCCCATTGAGCCCTATGGGGGCTGAAATGGGAATGGGGAAGGGCCCTGGTGAATGGGGAATTACCAGCCCCGCCAACCTTGGAATGGGGCGGTAATAGCTCCATTCACCAGGGCGGAGTCGGTAAGGTTTTGTCGGCAAACATGGCACTAATAGCGCCATGGCTACCTCCAACCTCGTAATGAGGCCCATTGTCTTTGTTTCCAGCAATGCACCTCTAATGGGCAACAGTTTAATTAGTGGCTGTTAAGGAGTTTCCTATTAAAATCTCTGCTCTGCTTAAGAGGTGGTGTGGATTGTTTGTTGCAAATGCGGTGCACATTGCACATAGTAAACTTCATACCTTTGTCAAATTATGTATACATGCAGATGGGTTTATCATAAAGGCTCTTCTGATGGGGTGTCTAAGGGCCTCATTACATGGATGGCGGTGGACCAAGGTGCTCTTAGCACTTGGTCCATGCCGGTAAAATACCGGTACCGCCTTGGTGGAAAGGGGAATTACCGCCCTATTCCAAGGTTGGTGGGGCGGTAATTCCCCCTTCCCCCATTGCCCTTCCCCATTCCCATTTTTGCCCCATAGGGCATAATGGGAATGGGGAAGGTGCTAATTACGGCACCGCAAATTGCGGTACCGTAATTAGCTCCCTGGTCCCTTTGCGGGTTGGTTTTTAACGCCTGCAAAAAGCAGGCGTTAAATTCCCCAACCCACAAAGGGACCTCGTAGTAAGGCGGTAAGGTTTTACCTGTACCGGTAAAATACCGGTACTGGTAAATCCTTACCGCCGTCCGTGTAATGAGGCCCAAAGTCTTCAACTTGACCAATATTACGGATTATGGAGACCTCAACTTATCCAACGTAAGGTATGAAATAGCCAACCATTTCTGGCTTTTATGCTGCTATGTTTTGTTCTGGCACATGTAGTCAGGCATTTACAATATGTACAAGAAAGCAAAGTTGCATGCGATGTATCTGCCAGGATTAATTGAAATTGGCTTTAGAGCTACTTTTCAGTGTATGTTTTTATTTTTTTATTTTTAAGAGAGTGTTAACAAAGTAATGCTTCAGGGTGAGGAAAGCGGACAGTGGTTTTCCACATTATTAACTTTGATGAATATCAGAATTCTCATATTGAGCAGATAATTTGCGCAGCGACATGTAGATCACTGCTGTGCGGCCGAAGTGAAATGAAAGCATTTACCGCTCACACCCAAGCATGTTCGTCCCATGGTGATTGGTACATATATATGAAGATTTCCAGAGACTCGGTGAAACCGCACTGTAAATGTTAGAACTCTGGCAGGTCCACCTCTCTGTTTTTTCAGGTCTGGCTCATCCATTATTGCCATCGGGGAACAGACTCTCCACCAAAGGAGCAAAGCCAGCCAGGTGAGAAACTGAGCAAGTCAGGCTCACTCTTGGACTTGATTTTGTGTATAGGGAAGCAGTGCTTCCCCTTTTTAAAAAGTTTTCCAGCACACATGACAAAGGGTCCAAGCGAGGCTGGGGTATGCATGGCCCATTGGTGTTGTAAGCTGGGGAAATCCAGGACCAAATCTGCCAAGGGGATGCTCCATCACCTAACCGCCAATTACCAGTGCCTGGGATGGTTACATGGTTTGGCTCTGGCTCCATATTGCATGTAGAAGACTCAGGAATCTCTCCCTGCTTCCTGGTCCACGTTTGCATGCTGCACGGGAACTTGAGGCGCATAGTGGGAGGTGGTGTGATGCTGAGTTGGTGCCTGGACCTGGAGTCTGGACCGGGGCTGCAGGTATGGACAAAATCTGTACTTATGGTATGTATGTATGCAAGGGTTTGTCTGTTTGGTTGTGTGTCTCAACTGAAATATGGATACAGTGCGTGTTGTATGGGTTCTCGTGTGAATGAGCTAGTGTATATGGATGTATGTGCGAATGAGTGAATGAGATAGTGTATATGATTTTTGAGTGCCTCTGTGAATGAACATTTGTGCTTGTATGGGGGCTCTGATTGGGGGAGGAGGGAAGGAGGGCTATATTGGCATAGCTGCAGCTTGCATGAATATTTTGCACTATTTGTTTCTAATATTTACTAAGTATTTAGTAACAAATCAACAGTTTATTTGGAAGGTAATGCAGCATGATGTGAGAAGTCTCTGGCATCTCCTGAGTGGTTCTGACAATGTGTATTTTGGAGACAAAAAAACATTATTCCACACTTTTTGCTACAAAGCAGATGTTTGTAGACTCCAGAGTTTGTATATCTAGGACGCCCTGGAAATTAAACTATGATCTTCATGATTGGGCTAATGCTTTAGCGCAATTGAAAAATGTGCATGCCGGCAGCTTCGATGGGCTCTCGAATTTAGTGTTGAAGACCAATTAAATTATATGATATGATAGTCTATTTATATAGCACCTATACACAATGGGCCTCATCATGACCCTGGCGGCCGCGGAATGAATGGTGCCGGTAAGGGACCGGCACCGTTCATTCTGGGCTGCCCTATTACGAGGTCTGCAGTGGGTCCCGCTAAGGAAAGCTTGGTCAGACCAGGTGTTCTTAGTGGGACCCGCTAGAAGACCAGGATGCTAAGAGCGGGCCCATCATTAACGGGCCCGTTGTTAGCATCCTTCCCATTCGCATTGAGCCCTATAGGGCTCAAATGGGAATAGGGATTAATTTTTACCGGTGCCCAGAAAGGGCAATTACCGGGTCCGCCAAGGTCGGCATGACCAGGTTATTGCCCTTTTTTGGGATCCGGTAAAAATTAATTACCGGTGGCAACCGTGCCCTTAACAAGGGCACGGCTACCGCCAGTGTTATAATGAGGCCCAATTAATGTGTTTCAAAGCGCTTCAAGGCAAGGGAAGGAACAAGAGAAAATACAATGACATTCTTACAGGCCATGAACAGTAAGGATGTTAACTTAACTATCGTACTCTGCCAGGCGACATTTCAGATAGTACAAGAGCTAAGACATAATTAAGGCAGATACCATAAATGTATCGGCAGAAATATTGATATGTCTTTGTACTCGGGTTGCATTCCCATAGGACTCAATGGAAATGGGGATGATTCTAACAACGGGCCTGTTAATGACGTGCCCGTTGGTAGCATCCTGGTCCGCTCGTGGGACCCGCTAAGGACACCTGGTAAAGACAGGCGTCCTTAGTGAATCCCGCGAGCGGAACTCATAATAAGGCGGTAGGGGGTTAACGGGGCCGGCAGCCCTACCGGCCCCGTTAATCCCCTACCGCCATGGTCGGAATGACCCCCTTAGTCCAATGGTTGTAAAATTCAGCCAGATTGAGCATATTTCAGACTTGTTTTAGAAGGGGATTAGGCACATCATTGAATGGTTTGATTTTGACTTTACTTCACACCAAAGCTAAAATTGAAAGTAATAAGCCCTTCTATCTTGCTAGCCTGGATATGTTGTCGACATTTGATAAAGTAGATAGAGGAAGGTTGTGAAGCAATTGCAAAATTGGGGCATTCCATCCGGATTATACAATATGCTCCTCCTGTTTTATTCTGACAATAAATTAAAGGTGTGTTGAATTCAGAAGATTGGCTAGCTAGAGATATTTTGTTGGACACTGGTTTAGGGCAGGGATGTGTGCTGGCCCCTACCCTTTTTAATTTATATGTCTCAGAACTTCCCTTGACATTTCTAAATGCCTCCTATTTTCCTCCACATATAGGGCATTTAGAAGTGGGTTGGCTAGCTTATGCCGATGACATACATTTGATGGATAGGACGCATATTGGACACCAAAGAGAGAGGATTGGGGGCTATGTGAAGGTAAATAATGTACTGATAAACCAAGTTAATTCTCTTGTTGTGTTCTATAATATATAGAAAAATTGTAAGAAATGTCTTTGGTCTATAGATGGAAAGACAATTGAAGTGGTTGAAACATATACTGTTAAAAAGTATTTCATGATAAGTCTTCTTATGTTGCCATATTGGGCTACATTGCTACAGCTAGTATGGACATGTTTTCTCACAGTGGCATGGCATTTTGTACTGGAATTATGAGAAAAGCCAAAAACAGTATGTTTTTTTACTGATACTTTTGCACCATTGCAATGCCTCCTCTTTGGTAATTCCCAGTACAAGCGCTGGTAGGGGCAGCTATGGTGTTGGTGTTAATGGAAACAAATATACAGCAATTACAGGTTATAGATTCTTCACTGCAGCTGGCACAGTGTACTGAGTATGAGGAGATTACAGCATATAAAATGGTAGCAGAATAATACTTGCAACATTGTATGTGAAACTGCATGGCAGGCTTTTCTGATTGGTTGGCAACCCATATCCAACTTCGGACATTCGGCTGGCTAGGTGCCCGTACTTCAGAAAAGAAAATAGGTGCTTGGAGATACGTCAGTTCTCCCCTTGTTTTTCCCAATTAGTCTGCCCTCTCTCATTGGTAGGCCCCATCCTAGTGTCCTTTATTTGAAGACTGACCTTGCCAGTTTGTGCTGTCTTGGAACATTCAAGGGAGTGTAGGCACACCACTTTCTTCGTTTGAAGCCTGATGAATAGGCCTTGTTTGCGAGCTCTTCGTCATGTGTTGGGAGACCACAAATGTGTCCATTTTGACAGTGTATTAACACTATTTGATTCAATTACACTGGGTGCAGTTGCTTCTTTTGGCCTTTAGAGACTTGCTCACTCTTTCCCATATAAACTTTAAACAGTGTAAATTGTCCAATACTTGACAACTGCAAATGTTCTTGTTCCTCCTAATCTTGAGAAATATGTCCTTCGCACATGGTCTGCTCGTTGGATTCCCTTTGTACTCTGCCTTCATCTCTCGAAACAGCATCCTTGGTCCTAGGCCAATGTACTCCTTTATTTTGCAAGGAAAGAACAACCACTTCATCATCTTTTCACTTCAGGATCCTGGGCTCATATTTTGAGGTAGCTGGGTTGATTGAACAAAAGCCATCGTCCATCTTCTTCTAATGGTCATCCTATAAATTGAATATATTCCTCTCATAAGAAACCTTCTACATGTGCTTCCTACCTTGCATTATGATGTGTTTACAGTTATTGACCAGCGAGTCACTACATTCTTCTTTGTATTCATGATTACTGTATTATTGGGTACATGCTTCAGTTGCATCATCATCCTTACATGTGTTTGTATTGTTTCAGCATAGGTTCTCATACCTTCTCTATGACCTTCTTTTTCTGTCGTCAGACTTTGTCTTAAAGTACATCCATTTTGTTCATGGCTGCATTGCGACAGCTCGGCAAAGGACATCCTTCTTGGTAGCTTTCCTCTACTATGTCAACTTGTGGGTACACTCTAAATGGTCGCCTGAGTGCATATCGTCTCTCATATACTCAACGTGGTACAGGAATATTGAAAGGATTCATGCACAGATTCCCAATTGTGGCTTCATGTCTGTCATTTCAATAGGATGGTGCTAAGGGGGCAGAGATCAGGGAGAAGGATTCCACCTTCTCCTCTACGCTTTTTAAAACATTCAAGACTGTGATATTTGGATGACGCATTCTGGGATGAGGATACACTAAAGACTGATATCTGAGCAGCACTTGCCTTGTAAAAGAAGTCCATAGAAACATTATGCTATGTAGTTTGGGATTCCATGTATCAAACCCTTATAGATGAGGTTGTGACTCATCATTGATTTTTCCTCCTGGCTCACCATTTCCCTAAAACCATCTCACCTCGGAGAAGAGGGTGAAGGGAACTGGTTTTAGATATGAGCATGCATTAGATGATGCAGGTGAACCTATATTGGCAGCTTAATGTAGGTTGGCTGGCAGAATGAATCCAAAGAAACAAATTAAGCATGTTAGGGGAGTGAAAATGTGAGCATGATTTATGATGAATGGTCTTTGGTTGATAAGCCCCAAAATATTAGGCTCGTGAAATACCGAGATACACATTTTAAAATTGCTTCATGGTCTTTGTTTCAAAACATCAATTGGTGCAGAATGCATACATTACCCAATATCAAACACCTCCAAGGCTTGCACTGTAAGTCCTAATTGTTAGTATAGGAGGAGACAGGAACATGCCATACTGTAATGTGTAGGGCCTCCAGTGATGAAGAGGAATATGTTGTTAATCCGAGAAATGTAATCTTTATTGGATTTTGGGTGGCATTCTTCTTCTCATATCTTTCCCTTATGAGAGAAGCAGCATCATGCTGGTTTACTAATGAAGCTCATTGGAACTACTGACGGACATTGATTTTACTTTGAATGAAAAAGAAGCTATTGGGATGTTGGGAGGTCGTTTTTAATTAGGTTTTGCATCAGTGATGTCTCTTTAGTGACACACTGACAGGTTAATTTGATAAAAATCGTACATTGCATGCAGGGGACCACCATTGTTAGCATGTATGTGTTCTAGTGTCCTCTGAATGTAATATTTACAGGTCCATGAGGTGTAGCGGAAAAGGAAAAGCGTGCAAACTCACTTTCACTCTTTCCATTTTTCACTTCATCTTGAGGAACACACTGCCTGCAAATATGCTTTGCTGGCAGCATTTACTCATGAATTCCTTTGGAATCCACCAGCTATTAACCAGGTTCAAAGCCGAGGAGGATTCAATGGGAATCCATTTGTTTTATGCCTGCATGAAAATCTCATGCAGGTGTCCAGCAAAGCACACTGACAAAACTGGGGGGGGACTGCACATCAAAGATCTTATCTCTACTCCGTATCATCTGCCCCTCCTCAATATCATCAGTGCTCCAAAATCGGGCAGCGTGGTAACTGGAGTTGTAAAAGCATCACATCTCGATTTTACACCTCCATTAAAAGTGACCCTCCATTTAAAAGAGAAAAAATGATTTTAATGGTTAGTGGTCGATGGGAAATACATATGAATACATATGTTTCTTAGCAGTGTGCAACTATTCACTCCATTCGCGCCTTTCTGGCATTGTGATTTGCTGAAAGCTGCACGTTTTGTGTTTGCCATTGTTTCATTTATTTGTCTCTGCTTTCAGTGTAGTGGAAAGAGTTCCAAATGTCAAAGACTTGACAGAAGAATGTTTGTTGCTCTCTACATTTTTTGGTTAAAGCGCATGCTTTCATGATAATTATCCTTTGCAGTGGGGCTCATTTTATGGCTGTCTTTAATCCATGATATAAAGTTTATTGGAGATTCTGAAGCTGCACTTGGAAAATGACAGCTGTTAGGGAGAATGCTCAAAAATGTGCTAATTCCCTTCACTTTAGAGAGCCCCAGCAACTTTGCTCGATTTTGAGGACTTCATTTTTTTACCTGGAAAGCATGTGAGCCCTTTTTCCCACTCATTCATGTATTTTGATGTGTGTTTACATTTGTGTTCTTTAATTATGGAGTTTAGATAACTCCATAGGCATCATTTTTTCATGTGTGTCACACAGCACCTTCAGTGCAGTGACACAGGGATGTCTTTTTGACTTCCCAAAGGTTTAAATACCTTCTCTGTGATGAACTACTGTTTCCCAGTGAATGTAAAGTGAAATTGACTTAACTAGTCTTTCCAAATTCCTAGACCCAGCACACACCATCTTACAATGGAGTGCTGGGGGGGTTACATAGTATCCCATGTGTCTAAATACTCATGTAGCAGTCAAATGCTACCCTTTCCTATTGAAAAGGCTGGTGGCAGTGGTTTTACAACAAACTACCATGATTTTTTCCAACCGTGAACACCGATAGCTAAAAATCACGGGAGTTATGTTGTTCAAGATGGCTCCTTAAGCCCTTTTGATTAAACAAGTCCCAGTCTTCTTTTTTCACCGTTTCTTCTAGAGTTTGTCTCTACGCACCAAACCAGGTTTGGACTCTTTGTTCATGTGCCTTTGGTGTCTTCAGGACTGAATACAGTCTCTGGCGTTTGAGTGTCTGGGGTGGGCAGGAAGTGAGGGAGGTGCCCGAAACTCCCTGTGCTTAGTCTCCTAGGAGACCCAAATGCACTCTGGCGTAATTGGCTGGCTGACTGTCCGGAAAGGACAGACACCCTGCTGGGTGAGTGATGGCTAGGCTGCAATGAAAGGGAGTGAACTGTTTAAAAGGCAAGTCTCTTGGACTGGAAATCTTAGTCAACCACTGGAACGAAAGAACCGAAGAAGAGCTGGAAGAGGACGGCTGCTGCAACTCCTGGAACATTGGTTTGCCCGGTGAAGCCCTGATGCAGGTCCGAATTGACAAGTTCATCTCGACAGAGAAGCACCTTTAAGGACGACTTCTTCCTTTGAGTTGATGGGTCCAATCAACTCATAAGCCACCTGCATACCATTCTCAAGGCTGGTTAGGATTAACCAGGGAGAGGGACACCACCGGACATCCTCCCTATTGTCCTTACGACTGGCTCAGGAACAGCGAGATCTGCAGGAACTGCCAGGTACCAACATCTTCAGCTGCATTTGGTTCTTCAAATTAAGGTACTGTGCCAACCTGATTAAGAGAATTTACCTCTCGCAGTGAAAGTTCATGAAAATTGCCCCATTTGCAAGCCTAATCAGCTTGTGACCCAACATATGATTCTTTTTCGGATAAACTACTTTTTCAAAGACTTTACCGTTTACTACAAGAACTGCTCTTTCCTATCCAAGACACTAGTCGATTGACTTTGGCCTAGGCCTATTGAACTGAAACAATTGCACTGCCTAAGAAAGTATGGGCCTCATTATAACTATTGTGGAATGGGTTCAACGGCACTGGTAAAGGTGCCGGTGCTGTAAAACCCATTGCGCAATATTACAAGGTTCTCTCGCGGGACCGGCTGCGGACGTCTGGTTTATCCAGATGTCCATAGCGGGTTCCTCGAGGGAACAAGGGAGCTAACAATGGGCCCATTATGAGTGGGCCCATTGTTAGTTCCTTTCTTAGTTCCTTTTAGGGCTCAATGGGAATGGGGAAGGACAGGGCCCGGGTTCCCTGAAGGGGAATTACCGGGCCCTTCAAACTCGGAATGGCCCGGTAATTCCCCATTCAGGGAACCCGGACACAGTTTTGGAGGCAGCCATGGCGCCAATAGCGCCATTGCTACCTCCAAAGTCATAATGAGGCCCTATGTATGATCTATTCTGCTAAACTTGTGCCTTTTACTCCCATTGAAAGTAACTGAAATGCCATTTTGCTCCTATTTCAGGGGAGCCTAATTTACTCAGAAACTTATTGGTTCAGTACTGAAGTGTGTTTGTGTATAATAGTAAGTTGCCTCCTTCTAGTGAATGTTTTCTAAATAATTGTGTAATAAATTAATAAGTGTTTTACCAAGAAACCTTGAGTATAAGTGTCTACTTGAACCACTGTGATTGTATGACCTCCGTGTAACCTTGTGTACTGCTCACATTCACTCTTGAGAAACGCCTGGCTGCTCAGCTCACTACCAAAAACTGTGTGGTACAGATTTATAACAAAGGTTGGTTTGGCTCGCACCTGTAGTCCTAATTGTATGTGGTGGTCCCAGAGGGTACTGCATGTAATTCTGCCTAACACTGGTGGCAGGCGGTGAGGATAAAGTATAGTTGTTACATTGAGAGTGCTGTTCTTACTTTTGTTCAAGTAACCTTCACAAGGCTAAGCACCACTAGAAAAGCAATTGGTTTATAATACCAAATATGGATATCTTCAAACAGGAAGCCCTGATCATTCTTACAGTAGATCAACTGAAAGATATGCGTAAAGTCAGGTCTCTATCTGTTAAAGGCAAGACAAATGAATTGATTGAGAAATTGTTGAATCATCAAAGACTGAGAGGTAGACCTATAACCCCTACCCCCTAAGCAAATGTGGATAGTGTTGATGAGGATGATAATGATTCAGAGTCCAACTCTAATGTTATTGATGAGCTGGAAGAGCCAGCCCCACTGTCCCTCTACCTGCTTTAAGCACTCAACCTGTAGCCACAGGGATGCTACTAGGTCCAATACTGAGTCCAGAATGTGTCTCTCTTGAAAAAATGAGACTTGAGTTAGAGTTCAAAAGAATCCAAATGCAAACTGAATTTAAACATCAAGAAATCAGACTCAGAGAAATGGAAATGCATCCTGCTCTTGAATTGAAGAAATTGTCTCTTGGAAATGGTTCTATCCCAGAGTCTACTAGGTCTTCCAATCCTAAGAGACCTTGCATGCCTAAAGGAGCTATGAGTATGTACGATGTGAAACTTGATATCTTGGATTGGTTGGCTGCTTTTGAATATAACTATGGGATTCAGGGTTTCACAGGGAATCAGTTGATTTTTTGGCTTTTGTCTAGGCTCCCCCAGGTTGCAACTGATGCTGTAATGGAGGTGGGGGAACTTGAATGATTGGAGTATGAAAATGTGAAGCTAGCTTTGATAGCTAGATTTGGGAAAACTCCTTCCCAGTACCTTAAGAGGTTTATCACCTTCAACAAACATGATGGTACTCCTTGGGCTACCTGGGTGTGTGAATGTTTGAAGAACTTAGATGGTTGGGTAAAGGGTTACAGAGTTAACACTTTTGAAGGAATGAGAAATCTATTTTTGTTGGAATCTATTGTTGATGCCTGCTCTCCTGAGCTGAGACAGCACTTGGCTGACTCTAAGGAAATTGATCCAAAGAAGTTAGCAAAGGCAGCTGACTTGTGGGTTGCCAACAGGGATACTCACAAGGATTCTAGGGAAGAGAAATCTAATACCTCCAATCCAAAAGAGGGCCCAAACATAAGAAGGGTAAGCCACATGGGAAACCAAATCAGGCTAATGAAACTTCTGGTGCCAAACCAGAGCTACATCAGCAGAAACCCCCATTTGTCAAAACATTTGGAAATGTTCTGCTTGTGGGTCTACTGACCATGTGAAAGGGGATCCCAGATGCAAAGGTAAACCTTCAGTGGTCCACACTGTCTCTTTAGCCTTCTCCCCAGAGGAAGAAGTACATATGACAAGTGGTAAATTTCAAGTCCTGGCTGAAGACCACATTGAAGTCTCTGCCAGTGTTTCTTTAGTGCCCCTGGGTCTGTGGGAACAGCAGAGTTTAGATGTCTATAATTAAATTCCAGATAACACCAAAGTATATAACAAGGACATTGTACTTGTAAATGGTCAGGAAACCCCTACCATTAGAGACACTGTGACCAGCATTACAGTAGTGGATGAATCTTTTTTCAAGGCTGAGTATGTTGCTAAAGCACCCAAAAGCGTCACTAAACCTGCTGGAGGCCCTGTCCAAATGCTTCCTAGACTACAAGCTCTCATCCAGTGCAACAACATGACTGTCAAGATACCTGTTAGTGTACAAAGCGAGGTTCCTGGGAGAGTCCTGTTGGGGAATGACTTAAAAACTCTTGGAGTTGTATCAAGCACCCCCAGGCCTCACAGTAAGAGGAAACAGAAGCAGACAAGGAGGGTCAGGGAGAGTACCTTAGAGGGCTCGCCAAAGGATGAGGATGTTACAGAAGAATCTATAACACCCAGCCCACAGGAATTACTAACTGCTATTTCTAAGAAGGATGAGACAAAGGGAAAACCCAAACTCCCAAGGAAAAAGCCAGAAAGCACTCCTGTGCTACCAAGAAGGACATCCCCGCGAGGATAGCCCCAAGTCACACCTGTGACTACTCCACTAGCTAAGGCTGAGTGTGAGAAACAACCAGGAAAGGTTGAATCAGCTGCTGAGGATTCAGAGCTGGAAGAAGCCCTTACCCTGTTGGAGATGTGGATCCTAAAGACCATCCTGAGCTACAGTCTTTACTGGCAGAAGGCGGCCCCTGTAGGGCAGACCTCAGCAGAGGTCAAAGAGAGTGTCCTACTCTTGAAGGTCTTCACCAACAGGCAGCTTCCCATGGGATGGGCAAGAGCCAGGGAAGCATAGGTTGTATTGGGAAGATTGCCTCTTCTACAGTGAAACAACTGAGTCTATCCCAGGGGACTACAGAAAACTTGTAATGCCTCTAGAGACAAGACACCAGTTCCTTCAGTTAGCCCAAGAGATTCCTCTGGCTGGTCACTTGAGCTTCAAGAAGACCAAGGAAAGGCATTCTCTTTATTTCTACTGGCCTAAGTTGGGGTCTGATGTAGATAAATTCTGTAGGCTCTGTCACACTTGTCAGACATCTGGCAAGAGTGAAGCCAAGAATGTGGCACCTTTGTTTCCAGCGGTGGGAGTCCCTTTTGAGAGGGTAGGAATAGAAATTGTTGGTCCCTTAGACCCTCCAACCTCTTCAGGAAATCAATTTATATTGGTTGTAGTAGACCATTCTACTAGGTATCCTGGAGCTATACCTATGAGGACTGTTACAGCTCAGGCTGGTACTAAGGCTCTACTTGGTATTTTTACCAGGGTAGGTTTTCCTAAGGAAGTCATCTCTGACAGGGGATCCAATTTTATGTCCCACTATATGCAGACCATGTGGAAAAACTGTGGAGTGACTTACAAGTTCTCAACTGCCTACCATCACAGAAAAATGGGTTGGTAGAGAGGTTTAACCGTACTATGAAGAGCATCATAGGTGCTTTAGAGGAATCCCTTAGGGGAAAGTGGTACCTTCTACTGCCATTCCTTCTATTTGCTCTTATAGAAGTCCCTCAGGAGGGAGTTGGATTTAGTCCCTTTGATCTTCTCTATGGTCATCCATTTAGAGGTCCATTGGCCTAATTAAGGAGGGGTTGGAGAGTGATCCTTCTCCCAAGCCAGTGAGAGTCACTGACTATGTGTCAGGTCTCCGGAGGAGAATGATACACATGATGACAGAAGCATCTGATAACTTAAAAGCTTGTCAGGCTCTGGTGAAGCATTGGCATGACCAGAAGGCCAACATGGTTGAGTTTACTCAAGATCTGTTACGCTCACCTGGTATCCACAGGGACGCCACCCAGCCGGGTTACTCGCTGGCATGCTTCTCAGCTTTGCCCTGATGTGGTCTGCGGGGAAGGTTCTGCCTTGTGGTAGAATTAGGCATGCTCTCTGTCCTGCCTTCTTTGCACGCGCCCGTTGTCCTTCATGGGTAAGTTTGGTCCAGTTACTTCTCTGATGCCAGCCTGTTTGATATTGTTCAGGTAGGTCTTATTGCTGTTCTTTAATTTCGTTGCTATCATGCATGCCTTTCTTTGTTTAAAATGCCTCTTTTTTCTCTCTTAGGTATGCAGAGCTTCAGCGCTGCGAACTGGCTTGGTTGAGCCCCGCTGGTAAATGATGGCGCATTAAGAGTGCTATGATGTGGTAAGTAAGCGCTATGCGCAGCGCTGCAAAGTCTTGCCTTTGCTAACCTGTGTTTTCCTTCTTGTAGGTCGCGGTGTTCTTCAGCGCGAGTGGAATGTCCGGATTGGTGCCAGCTGAGAGGCGACCAGCCAGGTAAGCCTTTTGAGCAGTTCGTAATTTGTAAATGTCTCTACTGCTTTCTTTAATGTTGCCTCTATCTTCCTCTTTCAGGAAGTTCTGTCCAGGAGGCGTGCAGATTCGAGGAAGCTGTTCTCAGTAGCTGCGAGTGTTTAAAGATGAAGACTGCAGGTAAGATGCTGCTGCTAATGATGTTCCTTTCGTCTCCTTGCAGGTTATGCTTCTCCTAGGAGCGAGGGAATAGCTGGACATGGTGAGCTACACGTTGCAAGCAGCAAAGTAGCGCAAAGCGTGTTGTCTTGCTCGGGTGTGGTTTAAATAGCCCCAACAAAATAGTCCAGGTAAAGTAGTCCCTAGGCTACCACACCCAAAACACTAGACCGCATAGCTTGGTTCTTAGGGCCCAAGCTATCTGGATGCCTCCATGTTGGCTGACAATACAATGAAGTAGTTCCCAAGCACATTGTTTTTCATGGTGTATGAGACTTGCGCCATATGCGCCAGGACTTGCCCCATGAGGGCTTTTGAAGAGGATGCCAGGCTCTAGAGGCCTGAGTCCTGACTTAACCTGGCCAATGGGTTTGCCAGAGGGGGTTTTGGGCGAGGGTCATGACAGCACTCCCCCCTAAATTCCCTCCCATGGTGTTCCTTCTGTCTGGCCCAGGTTTGGTTGGGAAGTTCCGATGGAATTTCCTGATTAGACGTGGTGCGTGGATATTCTCACTGGGCTCCCAGGATCTAGCTTGTGGTCCAAATCCTTTCCAATCGACGAGATAATATAGCTTGGTCCTAGAGTATTTAGAGTCCAAGATATCTTTGACTTCGAATTCTGGTTCTCCCCCAACAAGTATGGGCTTAGGTGGTGTCCCAATCCGTGTGCCATGTTGCATTGGTTTCAGGAGGGACACATGGAATACTGGGTGGATGCTTAGATTAGGTGGTAAATCCAGTTTCACGGCTGCTGGGTTGATAATTGCCTTAATGGTATAGGGTCCTAAGAATCTGGGATGAAAGGTCCGGGTTCCCTTGATGGGTATGAATTTAGCGGCTAACCAAACTTTGTCTCCTACTTGATAATCAGGGGCCTTTTTCCGGTGTTGGTCGGCGAATCTCTTTTGTCTTTCTTTGGCATGAATAAGGTGTTCCTTTGCCCTTTTGAAAGCCTAGCTGGCTGGAAGGTCTAGTTGAGAGGTACGTGGATGTCTGCCATAAAGGGTATAGAAGGGCGTTTGTCCCGTGCTTGAATACAAAGAATTGTTATATGCATATTCGGCTATCCATAGTAGGTCTTTTCAATTCCTTTGTTCGTGGTGCAGCATAATTAATCTCTGGAGGTGAGAACTTTTTCGACCAGAAGGCCACAGGATGTAGCTGGCTGGTTTCCAGGTCTCTCTGTGAAAGGACAGCCCCCATTGCGATACTGGACGCATCAGTTTCAACGACATAAGGGAGGTCTGGACGAGGATGTTGCAGGATTAGAGCAGAGGTAAACCTTTGTTTAAGTTCCTGAAAGGCTTCTTCTGCTTCTTTGGTCCAAGTGGACTGAACGAACGTGCCTGACATGATCTTGTTCCGAGGCTGAGTATACTAAGATGTTGTCTATGTACACTATGGCGCACACATCAATTAACTCCCTTTAGACGTCATTCATGAAATATTGGAATGCCGCAGGAGCGTTGCATAACCCGAAGGGCATGACTTGATATTCAAACAAGCCGTACTTAGTATGGAAGGCGGTTTTCCATTCATCTCCTTTTCTGACTCGGACCAGGTGGTATGCTCATCGAAGTTCCAATTTGGTATAAATCTGGGCATCTTTAATTTGGTCTAGCATCTCAGAGATAAGTGGCAAGGGGTAGCGGTTCTTCACAGTGATCTGGTTCAATGCGCGGTAGTCAATACAGGTTCTCAATTCCCCTTCTTTTTTCGGTACGAAGAAGAAAGGACTGGCTGAGGGGGACTTCGAAGGACGGATAAATCTGTTTGCAAGGTACTGGTCTAAATAGGATTTCAAATGAAGGCTTTCTGGTTCTGTGAGAGCGTAGATCCTGCCACAAGGGATTTGTGCACCAGGAACAAGGTCGATCTGACAGTCATAGGGCCTGTGCGGCGGCAATGTATTGGCTTGGTCCTTTCGGAAAACATTCTGGAAATCATGGTATTCACTTGGCAAGGTATTAGTTGCTCCCAGAGTTAGTACTGTCGCCCTGGGAGGCATGGGGATACAGACGTTGGGTTTCTCCTCTTGGTAATAGCAGGCAGGGGAGCAGTCACCGGGGAAGGTTAATTTTTGTGCCCGCCAGTCTATCAAAGGGTTGTGAGCAACCAACCATGGCACCCCTAGTATTAGCCTGAACTGAGGTGTCTTGATGAGATTGAATGAAATAGACTCCCGATGTCTGTCCTGGCACAGCAAGGTTACCCTGGCTGTGCACTGGGTTACTGGTCCGGAAGCAATTTCTGTCCCATCCATGGTGGTTACCTTGTCCATAGTTGGCTTAGTGTTACGCTCACCTGGGTTCCACAGGGGCGCCGAACGAAGCTGGACTGCAGCAGTCTCCACCAATGTGACTCGTAGTGTAGTGATGAGTGACTACACCTGCCCACTCAGTTTCGTCTGTCTGGCACGTAGGAGGATTTTCCTAAAGTAGCAAAATGGTAATTAGCTGACCGTGGTAAAAGGGGTTAACTTTGTCTTTTCCGAAACCACCTTGTGTTCCCCTGATCATGTCTCACCTTATTGTTAGGAAGGATGGGCTCTCCATCCTGCGTCGGCGTGCAGGGGTGCGTAGCAACCAGTTAACTTCCACTGATCTGTAAGCTTATGGCAGAGTTTTCAGACAACGATGACTCCGAGGTAAGTTTTATGCCAATCCAAAGTATAATGCAAGTTTTAGAGTTCGATTGTCTTATAGTTCACTCTTGCTCCTTTATATATTTCTTCCCTTGCAGAATGTCCCAAGGTGAATGTTCCGTCTCCGAAAGGATTGAGGTCGCACCAAGGTAAGAGTCAGTTTTGAACCAAGCACTAAACTAAGCAAGCAATATTATTCATTAAGAGATTAACCAATTGTCCTCTCTATATTTTGCAGGTGTGGTGCTTCTTCGGAATGAGGGACGTAGGATTATGATTAGCAACACCTCGAGTGGTACTGTACCAAGTAAGTATCTTGCGATATGAATTTGAATGTCTTTTGCAGAGCGCAGCTCACATGTTGTTTTTCTTTCTTTTGCAGATGCAGATGCTCCGAGCGGCGATTTCAACAGAGCGCCTTGCGGGATCGTGTAGATGAAAGGAGCCTTGGTGAGTATGCAATGGTGCTGCTGCTGACAGTGCAGCGCTGTAACAGATGTTATCTTTTCCTCACAGGTGCGGCGACTTCTCGATGACAGCAACGACTAATGGTGTGGCTCCTGTTCTAATCTGCTTTTCCTTTTCTCTTTTTCAGGTTCGGTACAAGGAGAACAAGACGAATGTAGCTGTAGACTGGATGCTGAGCTGCAGGCACGGTGAGCGTTACGCTTCAGAGATGCAGAATAACGTGAAGCGTGTGCTGCTCTGCGGGCGTGGTTTTAATAGCCACCATAAAGTAGTTCCCAGGTAAAATAGTTCCAGTACCACACCCAAGAAAAATAGTCCCTGGAAGAATGTAATCCCTTCAAGGCCTCACGGTGGCCTGTACATGATTTCTCTAGAGGATGCCCTGCTTAGTTTTAAAAAAGGCAATATGAGCCTGGCGCCAACAGCGCCAGGACTGAGTCCATAAAGCCCCTAGGTGGTCCCTTGAGCCTCCCTGAGTTCTCATTGGTGCCTGTACTCTGGGCAGATGGGTCTGCTCCTGATGTCTGGGGGCAGGCATCGTGACAGCACTCCACCCCAAGATCCCTCCCAAGGTGGTCTTTCTCGCTGGTCCCGGTTTGTCTGGGAAGTTCTGGTGGAACCGCCTTACCAGTCGAGGTGCATGAATATGGTCACTTGGTTCCAATGATGTCTATTGTGGACCATAGCCTTTCCAATCAACTATATAAAAACGTTTTGATTTGACTAATTTTGAGTCCAAAATGTTTTTTACTTCAAATTCTGGTTTTCCATCTACTAGGATGGGGCTTGGTGGTTTTGTTAGTCTTGTTCCTGGCTGTACTGGTTTTAAAAGTCAAACATGAAAAACCGGATGGATTCGCATATTCGCCGGTAACTCCAATTTCACAGCCACAGGGTTGATAATGGCCTTAATGGTGTAATGTCCTAAATACCTCGGGTTAAATGTGTGAGTCCCCTTTAATGGTATATGTCTTGAAGTTAGCCAAACTTGGTCTCCAATATGGTATTTTGGAGCCTTGCTTCGATGTTGATCAGCGGTTTTCTTGCACCTCTCTTTTGCTTGTTTTAAATGTTCAGTTGCCTTTTTGAAGGCTTGTGTTATAGTGGCGTGTAAGTTACTTACGGCAGGCATCTCCAAGTGTTGAGGTGGGTCGAGTTCAGAGGTTCGAGGATGCCGTCCATATATGGTGAAAAATTGACTTTGTCCTGTCCCAGAGTGCAACGAATTGTTGTAGGTATACTCGGTTATCCATAAAATGTCTTTCCAGTTGCTTTCAGTTTGGTGTAACATGCACCGTAGGTATTGCTCTAATGTTTGGTTGGTTCTCTCGGTTTGACCATCGGTTTGTGGATGGTGGCTGGTTGAAAGTCTTACATCAATTTGGGCCAATTGACAGTATTTTTTCCAAAATTGGGAAATAAACTGACTGCCCTGATCTGAAACTAGCACAGAGGGAAATCCATGTATTCGGACGATGTGTTCAATAAACTCTTTGGCCTGGGTCGAGGCTGAAGGTAAGCCTTTTAATGGGATGAAATGGGCCATTTTGGAAAAAAGATCCACTATTACTAAAATAGTGTTGTACATATTACATGGGGGAAGATCTTTGATAAAGTCAAGAGATAGGGTATGCCAAGGTGTAGGTGGAATGTCCAAAGGTTGTAATAGCCCCGCTGGTTTTCTCTTCTGGGTCTTGTTTTGGGCACAAATGCCACAAGATAATACAAATAACCTAATGTCTTTTCGCCAAGTAGGCCACCAGAAATGTCTCTTGATTTTGGCTTCGGTTTTAGTGATTCCAGGATGCCCTTCTACCAAAGACTCATGATAATTGGAGATTACTTGTTCTTGTAGTTCTTTACTAGGTAGATAAAGACGTCCTTGGTAGTACGGTAGATGATCAATGACCGAATAATCTTTGCCTTTGTTTGACCAGTCTTGTAAGGCTGCTGGATCGAAAAGCTGCTGGATTTTCTCATGGACATCGTTTAGAGTTAACAGAGTAGTTATTCCTAGAATTCTTCTTTCTGGAATTATGGGTACTGGTTCTGGATTTTTATACGCTTCTCCCATTCCAATGCGGGATAGAGCATCAGCTTTGCCGTTTCGACAACCATGTCGGTAAGTGATCACAAAATCATATTCCGCAAAAATTAAAGCCCATCTAAGTTGACGTAATAATTGAGCCTTGGCTGTCTTCAAATATTGTAAGTTCCTATGGTCCGTGATTACTGTGATGGTGTGTCGGGCTCCGAGAAGATAGTGTTGCCATGCTTTGAATGCCGACTTGATGGCCAGGAGTTCTTTGTGGGTAACGGCATAGTTTAGCTCAGGTGCTGAAAACTTTCGTGACCAAAACGCCACTGGATGAACTTAACCTGTTTCAGGATCTTTTTGGGAAAGAACCGCCCCCATGGCCAAACTGGATGCATCAGTTTCTACCATGTATGGGAGTTCTGGGCGTGGGTGCTTCAAAACAGGGGCTGAAGTGAATTTCTGCTTTAGATCTTGGAAGGCTTTTTCTGCTTCTTCTGACCACTGGAAGCGTTTATTCTTCCGCAATAAAGATGTGATGGGGTGCACCAGATGTGAAAAATCGGGAATGAACCTGCGGTAGAAATGTGAAAATCCAAGCATTCTCTGTACCCCCTTTATTGAAGCAGGAGAGGGCCATTTGAGGATAGCATCTACCTTCTGTGAATCCATTCGAACTCCATTCGGGGTCAGGACAAACCCAAGAAACTCGACCTCAGAAGTTTGAAAAAAGCATTTTTCCAATTTCGCATATCATTTGTGCTGGCGTAGTTTTTCTAATACTGCACGAACATGTTTCACATGGTCTAGTTCAGAAGAGGAGTATACCAGGATATCGTCAATATACTCGACGACACAGACATCAATGGCTTCGTGAAGGACATCGTTCATAAAATACTGTAATGCTGCTGGGGCGTTGCAAAGGCCGAAGGGCATCACCTGGTATTCGAATAATCCGTATTTGGTACGGAAGGCGGTCTTCCACTCGTCACCTTTTTTCACACGTACCAGATAATACGCCCCTTCGAGGTCCAGCTTAGTGCAGATACAAGCATCTTTTACTTGGTCCAATAATTCTGGAATAAGGGGCAAAGGGTACTGGTTTTTTACAGTTATTTGATTTAATGTGCGATAGTCAATACAAGTTCTTAAGTCCCCTTCCTTTTTTGGGACAAAGAACAAAGGCGATGCCGCCGGAGACTTGGACGGGCGAATGAAGCCCTTAGCCAGGTATTTATCTAAGTATTGCCGTAAATGAAGATTCTCGGGTTCAGTGAGGGCGTAGATCCTACTGCATGGAATTTTTGCGCCAATTATGAGGTCAATTTGGCAATCATATGATCTGTGGGGTGGTAAAGTGTTGGCTTGATCTTTCTGAAATACATCCTGAAAATCCTGGTATTCTTGGGGTAACAGAGTTGTCGAGTTCGTGACTGTGGCTAGTTTCTTGGTCGAGGGTTCTTCTGGATAACAAGTGTGCACACACTCCGAGAAGGTCACTCTTTTTTCACACCAGTTTATACAAGGATTATGCCTTTCTAACCATGGCATTCCCAGAATTATTTGGAACTGTGTGGCCTTGATTAAATCAAACACAATGTTCTCTCGATGTCCATCTTGGCCCAACAGCGTCATCTCCATCGTTGAATGAGTCACTGGGCCGGAGGCTATTTCGGTCCCATCGACGGTTTTGATTACATCAGTTGTGTTTTTTTCACAAAGAGATAGATTCATCCTTGTAGCCAATTCTTGATCCATATAATTACCTATGGCTCTGCTATCGATGTATGCTCTAACTGCATGCACACGAGTTGGCTGTCGGTGATCAATATGGATCATTGGTATGGTTAGGTGAGAGGTCTAAGTGTCCTTCTCGCTCAGCAAGTGGACCTCTACGCTTGTCAGGCGGGGTCATTTCCCGGCTCTGATTCAGTATTGATCTTGTTGGCGGCTCCTACTGCCTTCTTAGGTGGTTTCACCGGACAATCCCGCAAAAAATGCCCTGGGGTTCCACAATATAAGCACAATTGCAATTTTCGCCTCTTGTCTCTTTCGGTTTTGGACAAGGGTCCTCTTACCCCCCCAATTTGCATGGGTTCAGATACGTCCGTTCCTTTGGGGGTGTTGTCCTTGTGTCTTACCAGTACTTGATTCTCGAATCTAGCCCAATCAGCCTTTCGATTCTGAAGTCTGTGATCTAGGTGGACCACCAGGTCTATATATTCTGCACAGTCTTGAGGTGGGTTCACTACCTGTGCTAAGACGTCTTTTAGCTCGCCTCATAACCCACGATGGAATAACGTAGTTCGCTTGTCTTCAGGCCATCCGGTTTCTACCACCAACCTATTGAAAGTTGCAATCTAGGTTAACAGATCCTGGTTACCCTGATGTAAGGACAAAAGTTTGTTATCTAATGCTTGGCCTTGAGAATGTCGGGTGAATAACTTCTCCATGTTTTGTTGAAAGCCCTGGAAATCCCAAAGGAGGGGGTCATCCTGGTAAACCAGTGGAATAGACCAATCGGCTGCACTGCCGCTAAGATATGACAGTACGAAGGCCACCTTTCATTGATCATTCGGAAAGGCTCCGGGCCTACATAAGAAGTGCAGGTGGCACTGGTTCATAAACACTGCAAACTTTTTAGGGTCCCCCGCAAAGTGTTCTGGTGGTGCTAAAGGGACAGCCCCCAGTAATACCACTTGTACAGGATTGCTGGATTGAGTTTGGACTGAAGCTCCCCCCATTCGTGGTAGTGGTGCATGCCCAGCTTGGGCTTCAAGTAATTGCCTGGTGAGATCATCTGTACGTTCCTTCGCCACAATCAGTTCTCTTCTGAGAGCATTGGGCTAAGACGTCCTTTAATTAGCCTTGTAAGCCTCGATGGAATAACGTGGTTCTTTTGTTTTCTGGCCACCTAGCTTCAGCAACCAGTCTGTTGAAGGTAGCAATGTACGTTAACAAGTCCTGATTCCCCTGTCGGAGGGACAAGAGTTCATTGTCTACTGCTTTTTCCTGGGTATGGCGAGCAAAACGTTTTTCCATTTCTCTCTGGAACCCCCCAAAGTCATGTAATAGAGGATCGTCATGGGTTACCAACGGCACCAACCAATCCGCTGCACTACCACTCAGGTATGATAAGACAAAAGCTACCCGAGCTTGGTCGTTTGAAAATGCTCCAGGCCTACAAAGAAAATGAAGGCGGCACTGATTGATGAATGCTGCATACTTCCATGGGTCACCAGAGAACCTTTCTGGTGGTGCCAGGGGCACTGTTCCAGGTAACGTGATCTGTACTGGAGTGGGTGGTATGGCGGGGTTTTGCATCGTTGGATTTCTTCCAGGTAGAGGCGTCTGTCCTGCCTGTGATTGCAAGTATTGCCTGCTAATCTCTTCAGTGCGTTTTTTGGTCACTATTGGGTCTCTCCGGAGGGCATTAGTCTCTTGTCGGGCAGAATGAACCTCAGCACGAAGCTCTGCTAGTAATTGGGCCAATTGGTCCATTTCTGATGTCTCTGTGGCACCCAGGTGGATTTGTTATGGTAGGCTTCACATTCTGTTACGCTCACTTGGTATCCACAGGGACGCCACCCAGCCAGGTTACTCATTGGTATGCTTCTCAACTTTGCCCTGATGTGGTCTGCGGGGAAGTTTCTGCCTTGTAGTAGAATTAGGCGTGCTCTCCGTCCTGCCATCTTTGCGGGGGCGCGTTGTCTTTCATGGGCGAGTGCGGTCCAGTGACTTCACCCTACGCCAGCCCGTTTGATATTGTTTAGGTAGGTCTTTTTGCTGTTCTTTAGTTTTGTTGCTATCATTCATGCCTTTCTTTGTTTAAAAAGCCTCTTTTTTCTCCCTTAGGGATGCAGAGCTTCAGCGTGCAAACTGGCTTGGTTGAGCCCCGCTGGTAAATGATGGCGCATTAAGAGCGCTATGATGCGGTAAGCGCTATACGCAGCGCTGCAAAGTCTTGCCTTTGCTAACCTGTGTTTTCCTTCCTTGTAGGTTGCGGTGTTCTTCAGTGCGAGTGGAATGTCCGGAGTGGTGCCAGCTGAGAGGCGACCAGCCAGGTAAGCCTTTTGAGCAGTTCGTAATTTGTAAATGTCTCTACTTCTTCCTTTAATGTTGCCTCTATCTTCCTCTTTCCGGTCGTTCTGTCCGGGAGGTGTGCAGATTCGAGGAATCTGTTCTCAGTAGCTGCGAGTGTTTAAAGATGAAGACTGCAGGTAAGATGCTGCTGCTAATGATGTTCCTTTTGTCTCCTTACAGGTTATGCTTCTCCGAGGTTCGAGCTGGACACGGTGAGCGTCATGTTGCAAGCAGCAAAGTAACGCAAAGCGTGTTGTCTTGCTCGGGTGTGGTTTAAATAGCCCCAACAAAATAGTCCAGGTAAAGTAGTCCCAAGGCTACCACACCCAAAACACTAGACCGCATAGCTTGGTACCTAGGTACCAAGCTGTGTGGATGCCTCCATGTTGGCTGACAATACAATAAAGTAGTTCCCAAGCACATTGTTTTTCATGGTGTATGAGACTGGCGCCATAGGTGCCAGGACTGGCCCCATGAGGGCTTTTGAAGAGGATGCCAGGCTCTAGAGGCCCAAGTCCTGACTTCACCTGGCCAATGGGTTTGCCAGAGGGGGTTTTGGGCGAGGGTCGTGACAAGACCAGAAAGTTTTGGTTATGGTACCTACAAGGCAGAGGGCCTTGCAGGACAATGGATAGGACCCTTCAAGGTTGTGTGAAAACTTGGGGAGGTCAACTATCTGGTGGATTTAGGCAACCCTAAGGAGGCCCCTAGGGTCTTTCACACCAACTGTCTAAAAGCCCATGTCTCAAGACTAGAAGTGGGAGCTTTGCCTCTAGCTTCAGCTCAAGAGGAGGAAGAGAGTAAACCTCTACCTGATCTCCTCAGATGAGAAAATGGAAGGAGTTAATCTCTCTTCTAATCTGACACTGGAACAACAGGAGGAGTACAAGTTCCTGTTAAATCAGTTTGCCTCCCTGTTTTCACTATCACCAGGCTTGGCCCCTTGGGGCCAACATGATATTTTCACTGGACACTGTTTACCTGTTAAGAGCAGAGGTAACAGGATGTCAGACCATATAAGAAACCACATGAAGGAACAGGTCAACAAGATGCTTGATCTCGGGCTAATAGAACCTTCTGCCAGTCCATGGTCTATTCCAGTTGTGCTAGTACCAAAGGCAGGATCCAAGGATTTGAGATTATTTGTGGACTGTAGAGCTCTAAATGCAGTCACTAAGACTAATGCCCATCCTTTACCTAGGACAGATGAACTGGTGGAGAAACTTGGTTCAGCCAAGTACCTCAGTACATTTTTCCTAATGTCAGGCTATTGGCAAATAGCCCTGACAGACCATGCCAAGGAGAAAACTGCATGTTCAACCCCAGCAGGCCTCTACCAGTTTAAGGTAATGCCTTTTGGATTAAAGAATGCACCTGCCGCATTCCATTCCAAAGGATGGTTAATCCAGTTCTGAATGGGATGGAGGACTTCTGCATGGCATACTTGGATGACATTGCAGTGTTCATCCCTACTTGGAAAGAACATGTTGACCACATAGGATATGTTTTGCAGGCTCTTGAGCAAGACCATCTGACTATAAAATCAAGTAAATGTCAAATTGGTCAGAGCAAAGTGGCCTAGCTTGGACATGAAGTAAGAGGAGGTGAAATAAGGCCAATGCCTAGAAATGTACAAGCTGTACAAGAATGGACCACACCTACTACTCAAACCCAAGTGGGAGCCTTCCTATATCTTGCTAGTTATTATAGGAACTTCATAGAGAACTGTGGGTCCATAGCTTCTCCCTTGGATATGATCTCCTCACCCAGATTTCCTAAAAAGGTCAGATGGAATGAAGAATGCACCAAGGCATTTGAAGGACTTAAGAAAGCCCTTTGTCAAACTCCAGTCTTAAGAGCTCCTGACTAGAACCAAACCTTCAATGTGCAAACAAATGCTGCCCATTCAGGTATAGGTGCAGTTCTGAGTCAGCTGGATGAGAAAGGTATGGAGCACCCTATCTGCTTCCTCAGCAGAACGCTGAAGGAACCTCAAACAAGGTGGGCAAACATTGAAAGAGAATATTTTGCTATTGGTCACTGAAGAAGCTTAGAACATTCTTGTATGGATCTACTTTTGTGATTCAGACTGACCACCAACCCTTGAGATGGTTAATGCAGATGAAGGGGGAAAATCCTAAATTGTTAAGATAGTCAATCAGCCTAAAGGGGTTTGATTTTACCATTGAACACAGGTCAGGGTGTAATCACCAAAATGCTGATGGTCTATCCAAAATGTTTGTCCAACTGGAGTAACGAGATTCATCCAGGGGTGGAATACATTCTCATGTCCCTTAGTCTGGGGGGCACGAGTGTTAGGGAGAATTCTCAAAAAGTGCTAATTCCCTTCACCTTATTTTGAGGCCTTGATTTCTTTACCTGGAAAGAGTGTGAGCCTTTTTTTCCCACTCTTTCATGGAGTCACTCCATAGGCCTCATCTGTTCATGTGTGTCACACAGCACCTTCAGTGCAGTGACACAGGGATGTCTTTTTGACTTCCCAAAGGTTTAAATACCTTCTCTGGGAATAACTACTGTGTCCCAGAGAATATAAAGTGAAATTGACTTTACTAGTCTTTCCAAATTCCTAGACCCAGCACACACCATCTTACAATGGAGTGCTGGAGGGGTTGCATAGTATACCCTGTGTCTAAATACTCATGTAGCAGTCAAATGCTACCCTTTCCTATTGAAAATGCGAGTGGAGGTGGTTTTACAATGAACTACCATGATTTATCCCGACCACGAACACTGTTAGCTAAAAATCACAGGAGCCATGTTTTTGAAGATGGTGTCTTAAGCCCCTTTGTTTAAACAGGTCCCTGTCTTCTTTTCTCGCCGTTTCTTTTTGGAAAGGCCCTACTAGTGTTTGTCTCTGCGCGCCAAACCAAGTTTGGTCCCGTTGTTGGTGTGCCTTTGATGGGCTTCCGGACTGAAGACTGCCTCTGGCATCTGAGTGTCTGGGGTGGGCAGGAAGTGAGGGAGGTGCCCGAAACTCCCTGTGCTTAGTCTCCTAGGAGTAAACAAATGTACTCTGGTGTGATTGGCTGGCTGACTGTCTGGAAAGGACAGCCATCCTGCTGGTTGAGTCACAGCTAGGCTGGAATGAAAGGGAGAGAACTGTTTAAAAGGCGAGTCTCTTGTACTGGAAAGCAGAGTCGACCACTGGAACGAAAGAACTGAAGAAGAGCTGGAAGAGGACGGCTGCTGCAACTCCTGGACCGTTGGTTTGCCCAGTGAAGCCCTGCTGCAGGTCCGAATTGCCAAGTTCATCTCAACAGAGAAACCCCTTCAAGGACGACTTGGTACAGCATTAGACCTGCTGGTGTCTGTCAGAATCTAATATCCAGTTCTGCGAGTACATCTACAGCGGATCAGTTGTGGCCCTGTCTCGTTTGAGTGTTATGCGTGTTCTTTGAAACATTTTTTAATATCATAGTTCTATCCCTATTAGATAGGCGTTCCAACAGACTCCACCTAGGGCCAGGCACTCCTGTCAGGGACGGGGTGTTTTTCCCTTAGGGACAGCTAGAACACTGTTTGTTTTACACCTAAGTGTCTACTTACGATTGATATGTGCACTGTGACAATTTGTTCTCCTGATGAACCGTTTTTTTTTGTGTTAAAAACATAACTTAACTTAACGGTTAGGGAAGGTATTTTTCTTTCCTTTAGTCTTTGAACTTACCCTCATGTTGTTATATTGACTTCGCACAACTCATGCAGTTGCTGGGTTAGATTTACTCAATTGACCTGGAGGAAGGACCATTCCTCCTTCCAGATAATGATAGCTCTAATTTTAGAGCACAGCACTATCCACCATCCCTTCTTTCTTCCCCCTGTTCCCTCTACCTTCCCTTACAACAGATCACACACATTGTTCATTCACCAAGCAGTCCAATATGGCAGACAGACACTATTTGGCTTTTGCAGAAGAATTGGTAGATGGCATTCTAGCTAACCCATCCCTGTTGGGACTAGAATAACATAACAGCAACACCAACACTGATGAATGGAATGACATTGAAATCCTCAAGAAGAAAATTATTCGTTTCGGAATTGCATAGAGCATTGATGACCGAGTACCTCAGAGCCCACGCTGCACCCAATGGCCTGATAATCCGGATTGAACCACATATTTTTTTGGACAATTTACAGTTTTGAAAAGACTGGTCGATTATCACAAACAAATGCACAAGAGATTGGTTGGTACTGATTATTAACACAGCGAAATCAGTTACTGACCAACTTATACATGAGCTAACAGATAAGAGCGAAACACTTAAGACCAAGATAGCCACAGACATCTATATGGCCAAACTCGCCATTTAGGAAATATCTTTGAAAGAGTTCAAAGACACCAATCTAAACAAGAAAATATATCTTTGAAAGAGTCCAAATACACCAATCTAAACAGGAAAATAGCCAAACTTAAAAAAGACCTCTCATCCTTCAAGCACATAAAAATCTATTCATATGTAGCCGACGAGTACTTTTCTGAAGAGGCAAAACAAACTAGGCGAGATGCAGCAAAATTGCACAGAATATACAAATAGGCCATAACAGATCCTGGTCCAGATTAAGCAGCAACTCAAGCAACAGCTCAGGCAACAATCCCCGACAATTCACGAGAGTTCAGTTTAGTGGACCCAACAAGGCAACACAACCACGGTTCCTTTTTTAGGATCACCCGCAGAGGACAAAACAAACCATGTTGGCAAAATCAACAACAGTCCACGGTAGTCACCAGAAGCGGAGGGCTGGGAACAATACCATCACTGCTCCCCCCTCTTTGATTGTCAATCAGTCCCAACACACCTTGAGCCAAGCGGAACAGCAAATTCTACAGCACGCTACAGTCCATTCCAGACCAGAGTAGAATGCTCACAATTGATGCGCACAATCAGGCTTAAATAATATTTCTTCAACAAGACCTATGAAGACAAATATGTGACAGGCTTGCGCCCTCCCTCAAAATTCTCTCCACCACAATGCATGAATTTGGCTGAATCCGTGACATTCGAGCACGCTCTGCTCAAGAAAATTGCCGAGCTTGAAAGGAATATCCTATTTATTAATAACAACTGTACAAAATCTCAGTTAACAGCTCTTACAGATTAGGCCAACAATGTAGCAATTACCATCAAACCGGCTGACAAGGGAGGGGCTATTTTGATACAAGACACTAGCAACTACATCATTATGTGCAAGCCCTTCTGTCCGATGACACCAGTTACCAGATACTGCGATCTGCCCCTACATCTGACTTGCAAGCCCTCATTGCATCTATCATCGAGGAAGCAGCTACAGAAGGGTACATCAGCCTTAGAGAGGCAGTTTTTTTGACACCTGCGTACCCACAAGTTCCTGCCATGTATGCGCTGCCCAAAATTTATAAGGGCATCTACCCGCCACCAGGTGCCCATTGTTTCTGGAATCAATTCAGTCCTTGAACCTTTATCACAGTATGTTGACTTCTTCATCAAGGATCAGTTTCCCAAAATGAAAAGCTTCATCAAAGATTCCACCAGCATGTTTGTACTACTCGACTCTCTTGAAATCAATCCAGAAGAAGATTGGTTGGTAACCATCGACCTAGAATCTCTGTATACCAGAAATCCTCAACAAGCCACACTAGCCAATGCTCCGGCGCTTGTTGCACTCAGATATAGAACTTTATGGTGTGCCTCCTGAATTAATTGCCCAACTTGCAGAGATATCCCTCACTAAGAGTTTCTTCCTATTCGAGAACACCATTTACAAAGATATTTCTGGTACTGCCACGGGTGCGACCTTCGCACCCAGTTTGGCCAACCTATATTTTGAAGACTTTGAACAGAGTTACATCTATTCTGACAACAACCCATTAAAGTTACAGACGACCATTTGGCGCCACTACATTGACGATATTTTCATCATCTTCCAAAGCTCCCAAGAAGAACTTGCATCTTTCCATCTGTGACTGAACCAACTTAATCTACATCTAAAATTTACAATGGAGAAAGATACCTTTTGATTTCCGCAACCAATGGCAGGCTAACATTAAGTGTGTACACACAAATCATAGACAGGAATTTGCTTTTGTGTTACTCTAGCTATCACCCAAAGGCTTTGCGTGACAATCTCCTGTTTGGACAATTCCTCCGGTACCTGAGGCTTTGCACAGAAACCACCACTTATACCACTTTTGCCAAAAATCTCAAGGAACAACTTAGAGCTAGAGGTTATCCCACTCGGATCATAAATCAGACAAATAAAAGAGCAAAGAATATCCCTTGCTCTGTGACTCTACAACAACAGAAGAAACCAAATGACATTGTGGGCTTCACTGCAGTATTCAGGTATTCTCCACTCCTGAATCAACCAAGAGTGAAATTAAGCAACTCTGGCCTGTCCTCAATACTGGCTCATGTACCATATCCACTCTTCGGTTTGACCTCATACACAGACAAAATGTCAGAGATAGAGTCGTCAACACCCTATCCCAGTCTGAGCCCAATCAGCTGTTGTATCAACAGACCTTATGGAATACCACCCTTGCCACAGGCCATTCCCCCTGTGGTTCCTGTTCAATGTGCGCCCAAACCACATGCACTACCGAAGTGGACATTGGTTGGCATACCCCGTGGATCCAAAGGACCTTCACTAATTGTAACACTAAGGGCATGATATATATGATCACATGCCCTTGCCATTTGAAATATATAGGCATGACAACCAGAGAAGTTAAAAAACGGATGATCGAACATAGGTCATGCATACGCACAGCCAAACTGACCGCACCTATAGTTCCTCATTTTGTGGCAGAAGGCCACACGGCTGAACAATTCAAATGGACCATCATTGATAAAATCATATCCCCTAAAAGAGGGGGCAATTTCCATGACATCCTTTTTAGGCGAGAACAACTGTGGATCTTTAGGCTGAATACATGCCAACAAGGACTCAACAAGTCCATCCAGTGGCAGGAACTAGCCACCATGATGCGATAATTAGTGCGTTACCCGTCTGAGCCTTTTTTGACAAGAAGCCCTTCACAGTTATTAGATTCCATGCAGCTCCAATTCTAGAGGTACCAACATAAGGTATGTTCCTCCCTCTAGGCTCCTAGAGGAACCACAAACTACACCATCCTGCCACCTCTCACTATTTTTCAGATCACTAGATGCAAAAGGAGGAGAATTTTTGTTCATTTCCCCGGATGCTTGGTGCCTCGGAAACTGTCCTTCCTCCCTGTTCACCCCCACATGATTTGGCTCTGACATCACGACATTGTCGTACTTGACAGTGGCAGGAACTGGCCACCGTCACGTGACAATTAGTGCTTCACCTGTCTAAGGCTTTCGACAGTAAGCCCTTCACAGCAATTAGAGATCATGCAGCCTCTATTTCAGGTCGCCAATATTAAGGTATGTTCTTCCATCCAGGCCCCTTGAACAACACCATCCTTCTGTCCCAAAACCACTTTTTTCAGCTCTGGTGCATTTGGACAAGACTCTAGCCAATGTCACACTGTCACTGTCTTTGTTCGGCTTTGCTGCCCTGCAGCACATACTATCTTGTGGGCGTGGCATCACCCATTCCACTTGCATTCACCATTGGACATGGAGGAGCAGCCCCTCTTCCAGTTCACAGTCATCACATGCAAAAGGAGGAGAACAATTGTTTATCTCTCCGGACACTGGTTGCCATGGCAACCCTCCATCCCCTCTGATGAGTCCTTCCTCTCTGTTCACCCCCATATGATTTGGGTCTGACATTACGAGAGATTCTAGACACGCCCATAGCACGTAGCGCAAGGTACGTGCTACATTTACCCCTTGTTGCCTTGACAACCCAACTTTATCATTAGCGCAACGTGAACAGCTCATGACGCGGACTAAAGGTACAACTAGGCATGCCAAACCAGCCTGATTTTTGTCATGGCAGCGACACAGCAGAGAGCATCATTTGACTCCCTGCCAATGCCTTTTACCCTTTAGGGCAGTGCAGACGAATCAGCTGAGACGCCTGCATCCTGCAAGTGCTGTGCAGCACACCACTTGGCTTCGAGGTCTGAACATTTACACAACTTTAAAGAGGTTGTGGAACAGTGCCTACAGCCCTCGCAGGAAACAGGTATGATCCTTGCATGCCACATGAGACACTCTGGCAGAGATACACACTTGCAAATCTATCAGACAGTGTTTGACACATTCTGCTTCTTCTTTTCACAATCTAGAGAAAGACCAGCAGCTAACACAGCATCCCCATAGTGCCTGCATGTGCACCTGCCACAGATCTCTATAGGTACGATACTTGCTTGTTGTTTGAGCCACCAGCATGCAACTGGGTTGACATCAACCGCTGTTCCTTGGTGCCCCACCACTCCCAAAGAGCATGTTTGGATTTGCTGTCTAGTCAGATCTTTCTGATCACCTGCTCTCACTCAGAGAGTCAGAGAGCCGGGTCTCTCACTCTAGTTAACCTGGCCTTTCACCACCGCACTACATTGGTTCCTTCCTTTCTTGTCCCTTTTCCCCATCCCCCTCACCCCCCCACCCCTAGTTGGGACCCCAGATTTGCTGTGCCCCCCACAGAATAAGATGGACAAGCACCAGTTGTGCTTTTGGTTTTAACTCCTAAGAATAATATCCGATGGGAACACAAACATTGTTTTCACACTAGCTATGATCTTTACAGACTGATTAATGGGTCTACTAACTCCCGTCCCCCCGCACTGTTTTTTGTCTCCCAACAGGGGAGGCAGGTTCTTGCCCTTGGTGCTGAAGACCCCGGCACACCGATACTGGAACTCAGCTCCTTCAGACAACACCGGTCCTGAAGAAGATGGCCTAAGATAGACTGCCATCGCAAAAGGTCGACCACACGGACCACGAGGGCTCTAGTGATCCTATTGATGTCCAGATACACAAAAAATGGATACCCCATAGATTTTGTTTAGCACACACTCACGTTGAGTGAGCCTTTTAGCTGATGGACCTTATAAGCCCATTTTTACAAAAAATATCGATTGAGTGGACCACACTGATCATACCTGGTGATCATAATACCCACGGG